>NW_026526765.1:111850603-112273103 GCF_024362965.1 Panthera pardus
TAAAACTTTGGTGAAAATTCTCAAATTAGGTTAATTGGAAAATGATCCTTAGCCTTTTCAGGTAATGATTCCATTTTTAAAATCAACCTGTAGTTCCTCTTAGTCTCAAGCTTCTATAATATATGTAAGATATGTTTTTGTTTTCTGAAATGTGATGACTGTTAGGAACAGAGCTGTTCCTTAAATCGTGTTTGTATCCATTATCACTAGAGGGCAGTAAACACAAACCGATTTTCTGGATTTACTCGAGTTAAGGTGGTTTTTGTAATTAGCATTCATCAGAGAAACTGTAGTTTTTATAATGTTAGAATAGATTTAAAATTCTGTTATTTAAAATACAGGTTATAGATGAGTTCTAGATTATTGCCTGCCCCTTAAACTTTTTATAGTGAAAGCAAAGGAACGCTGAGTGATTTTAGAGACACTGGTGTGCAGTAGTTATTGTATTTAATATTTGAAGTTTCCTCTTGCCTCAGAATCCTTCAGGGGCCATTTAACAACAGGATTTGCATGTGTTAAGCTGAACAGTATTGGATATGTGGCAGCCCACTTCACACAGATTTGCTTTTTGATTAATAACAATTCCCAGAACTTTGATCCTAAGTAGAAATATGTAAAATCAATATAGATTGATTATAGAATAAAATATTTTCCGAAGGTGTTAGTCCTCTTAAAAACAATGCTATTTCCAGGAAAATCCCTTAGGTTGTAGAAATGTAAAAGTCACCGGTACACTTATTTTAAATAATATTTCTTGAATATTTCAAGCAAAATAATATAGTGTACAGCTTAGAATCTATTATGTTAGTAAACATATTGTTTATAGACTCTAGGCTAGCTACAGATTAATCCCTAAATTGTTTTTGGCAATTTAGGATGTTCTGCAGCCAGGAAGCCTGGGTTTAAATCCCGGCTCTGCTACTTGGCTTTGCGACCTGGGATAAGACACTTGACTACTGAGCCTCAGTTCCTTCATAGTTTGGTTTGTTTTTCTTTTCCCCTAGTCAAAAATGTATCTTACCCCTCTTAACATCTGTTGTAAAGTTGTAATTCCAGCAATTGTTAGTGTATCAAAGTCTTGATTCCATCAGCAGAAACTTAAGTAAATAATCCGGAAAGGTTGATTGCTTGAGGTATCATTTGAGGACTGAGAAAATGAAGAATAAAAGAGGAGTGGTATCCAGAGATTTTGAGGAATATTATTAGGAAAAGACAGAAAAAGAATTAAATATATTTTTAATTTCAGTACAGGCACACACACATTTGTATATACAGTCATTTTGGTGTTTGAGCATAGCAGACAACCAGTGAAGAAATATGGATTCTAGCTGTGTGCATCGACATCTGTGTTTCGTTCATGGAGCACTCCCACATGTAAGTGTTCACTGTCCCACTGTCCCTTACATGTGACACATGTAAGCCACTTTCTCACTGCCAGGTGAGGCTGCCTGTCTCTGGTCACAAGCTTCCTGACTTCGCTGCTTAGTATGATCCACCCTGTCTGCAGATCCGACCACAGTGATAGTAACAATGGTTCTTTAATTCAGGATATTGCAAAATGAGTGCAAAAAATAAGGATAAGCTGGGATGCCTGACTAGCTCAATCACAAGAGCATGCAGCTGTTGATCTCAGGGTCATGAATTTGAGCCCCATGTTGGGTGTAGATAATACTAAAACTATGTAAATAAATAAACTTTTAAGGATAAGTGATTCCACCGCTAAATTCATACCATTTATCACAGAGTTTGTAAACACGTAATTCTATGACAATCTATTCATACACTATGAATAGCAAAGACCTGGCCTGATATGTCAGCCTTGTCATATCCTGGGCAGGTTATTGACTGTTTTAGAGTACCTGTCTTTCCACTGCAAAGGGATACTAGCTATCTAACCAGGATGTTTCAAAGGTTAGTGTTAAGATATATAAAGCTCTTGGTGCATAGTACGTGCTTAACAAATGCTGTACCAGGTTACACTTTCCTCACTAGAATTGTCAGAAGCTAGGTCTGATTCTAAGAATTATATCTCTCTGACCCCATCCAAATTTCTCCTCTGGTTTGTCTAGATTTTTTCTGCCAGCTACTACTACTGTGGCAAACAGAAGGAGCATCTAGTCGGTCTCTCATAAGGGGAAAAATGAAATTAATTTTAATGTAGCTCAGAGCTTTAGAAAAAAATGTTTCTTATTCCTTACAAATATGTAAATCTTCTTTAATACTTTTTACCTGATGTTACTGTAACATTACTACTATTATTATCATTATTATTATCGCCTTTACTGCACTGGATTAGGGGTTTACAGTTGAATCTTTTGTGCTTGTGATTCACTAATTATTTTGGAAAGTATAAAGAAAGAATAAGGTATTTTCCTTGCCCCAAAGACCCTCTACCCTGGTTGAGGAGGCAAAATTGAAGGCAGTTTAAGTAACTGGAACAGTGATTCTTAACACTGGAGAACATTTAGGAAATTTCAGAGTGCACTGATTGTGGTGTCCTGCTGGCATTTCATGGGCAGAAGCCAGGGATGCTAGGTGACCTGGAATATCGGGGATAGTCCTTTACCAAGGAGGAATTGTTTTGTGTCCCAACAAACCATTCACATAGGCAAAATACTCACTTACGATATTCTGAGTCTGGAACACAACTACTTTTTACTTTTAACACAAAATGTTTTTTTTACATGATTTTAATCCACACTAATTTTTTCAGTAATGCTACCACAGTGTATACTGAAAGAGAATTGTACTTTGTTACATATGAAACCTTTCAAGAGTCATTCACCATTTTGGAAAAAGATTGTTTTTCTAATACAGTACTCCTGTACTCGTTTCCATGTTGCTGTCACATTCATGGTAATTCTCCATATATTGGAGGAAGCAGAGCAAACACTTAACAGAACACTTACTGTTCTGAGTGCTTTACGTGTATATCCACTTAATCCTTACAGCAACCTGTAAGGTACCTTCTATTATTCTTTTCACTTTCCAAGCAAGTAAACCAAAGATGAAGTAAACCAAGAAAGTTGAAATAACTTTCTCAAGGTCACACAGTTAAGTGATAGTAAGATCTAAAGTTTTGACTTGTTTTTTAATATACCTGCATACAAGCATTTGTATTTTGCAGTGTTTAATATAATTTTATTTTTCCTGTATGTTACTGATAAGCCATGACACTGGATTCTTTTGAAGTGTCTATGTAGGAATTATTTAGTATATGTAGGTGTATTTAGTAAAGTGCGTATGTTGGAAGAGTATTTAGGAATTTTTTATCAGGATAAAAATACTTGTTAAAAATAGAAAGAAGTAACTTAGTTTTAAGTTAGTCAAAGAATAAAATAGATTGATGGATGGATAGAAAGCATAATTTGGATTT
The DNA here is from genome assembly GCF_024362965.1 of Panthera pardus. Lineage (NCBI taxonomy): Eukaryota > Metazoa > Chordata > Mammalia > Carnivora > Felidae > Panthera > Panthera pardus. The sequence goes on from NW_026526765.1 coordinate 111,853,980, forward strand.
AAATAATATTTGTGTGCCGCCTTGCTCTTTGGAAGCACACCAAGCATGCTCTCTCCCATCTTGGAGCTTTTGACTTTGGTGTTCCCCTCATTTGACTCCTCTCTCTCCATTGCCCCATATATCCATATGACTTTCTCCCTCCCTCTCTTTCTTCAGATCTCTGAGTATATGTTGTCTCATCAAAGAGACCATCCCTGGGCACCTGGGTAGATCATTCGGTTGAGTGTCCGACTTCAGCTTGGGTCATGATGTTGCAGTTCATGAGTTCGAGCCCCACATCAGGCTCACTGCTGTCAGTGCAGAGCCTGCTTCAGATCCTCTGCCCCTCCCCCACTTGCACACATGCATCCTCTTTCGCTTTCTCAAAAATAAACATTAAAAAAAAGGCTATCCCTGATCATTTTATAATACAGGAACTGACATTGCTAACACGCCACAGCCTCTTACCCTTTTTTTTCTCCATTGTACTTATCACCACATGACCTAGTATATATATGCTGACTTAGTTGTTCAATGCAAGCTCCAGGTAAAAAACCTTTGCTTTGTTCACTGCTGTGTCCTGTTATCCATGACAGTGCATGGCATACAGTAGGAGCTTAATAAAGTATTTATGAAATACAGGAGTGAGTGCAGAATAGACTTTGGAGAAGGGCTGAAATATTTGGCCTTGAGATATACTTGGAATGATTTAAATCTGACTTTTTCTGTAAAAAGTTTAATGGAGGTAGAGGAAGAGAAAGAGGGTATTCTAGGCAATGAATTCAGTGAAGGTAAAAATAGATATGGGACTGTCTGCTAAATCATAGAGCTGAGTGGAATACTAGCCTTTCAGGACCAGAGCATGGGTATAAAGAGCAATTGGATTTGGGCTTGGAGTTGGGGATTAGGGTCACAGGTTGTCAATCTAGAACTCCCATGGATGTGATGAGGCAGGTGATGCCGAGTGATTAGGTGGTAGCTTTGGAGCAGCAGACTGAGGCTGGCTTTGAGAAAAATTGGCCTGGCGGTAGAGGTGAGTATAGAATTGGAAGGAGAAAAGCCAAAGAAGAAGAGTTAAGCACTTATAAGGACTGAGGGTTTTGGGTCTGAGACAAATAATGATGTGATGCAGTTAAAATAAAACATGATATGTCACACACACACACACACACACAGGATAAGCCTGGGAGTTTAAAAAACTCTCCCATAGTGGGATAGTTGTTATAATCCACATCATTGTTTGTATCATCATCATCACCGTCTAATATCTATTTGTCACTATGTATCAGATGTTTTAAATGCTCTGCATATATAATCTTATTTAGTCCTCATAATAACTGTTCTGGTTATTGCTATAAAATAAATCACTTCAAACTTAGAACTTACAATATCAATTTGCTAATTTTTTATTGTTTTGTGGGCCAACTGGGCTTGCTTAAACATTTTCACTTTGATTCCCTCGTTTGTTGTAGTCAGATGGCAGCTAGGGCTAGAGTCATCTCAAGGCTCCACTGGCAGGATGAGTAAGATGGCTTCTTCACTCTCAGGTCTGGCTCTGGGGGGAATGGCTGACAGAGCTAGAGATTGTCCAGGCACACATCTGCTCTCCCTGTCTCTCTCTCCCTTCCACCCCACTCCCTGCCCCCACCTCTCTTCAGCCTCTACCTAACATTAGCATGGGCTTTCTCATAGCATGGTAGTCTTAGAATAGTCAGGCTTGCTAGCGGGGTGCCTCAGGGATCCAAATAGCACATTCAAAGTAACCAAGGTGAAGACTTCAAGACTTGTGACAGCACTACTTGTTGGTTATAGAAACCAGCTCAGATTCGACATAGGGTAGGATGTCTCATTAGGAGGCATCTTTGGAGACTAACTACCCTAACAACCCAATTTTACAGGTGAAGAAACTGATACGCTAAGAGTGAGATCATTTGTCAAAGATTATGCACTAAAGGATTTGATACAAAGCCTATGTACTTAGTACCTGTATGAACTTGGAAAATTGTTTTCTCTCTCTAGGTCTCACTTTATGTGGAAATCAGGGTATTAGAGGAAATGATATTGAAGATGCTTTCCATTTCTCTCAGGGTTTAAGCCTGTTGATTTAGATTATAGGAGTGGGGATGGGAAGGAACAGACTAAATAAAAAGGCATTTTATAAAAGAAAACTTGGTAGTAAAGTTGATGGAGGGAAGGTGATACAGATGGGGAACACATTAGGGTTATTCAGAGATCCCAGTAGATGATTTATATTAAACACCTAATAGTGGCTGACTCACATGAAATGCCTGTTGAATGGTAGCAAAGAGACAAAGATTTCAGTCTGTGATACTGGGAGAAATCTCAACCCACTGACTGAAATGAGAGCGGTTATAATAGGAACTACTTAAAATCAAAAAATGGATCCATCAATTCTGAAAAAGTTTGTGATGAGTAGCAGGGCATTTGACAAGGGAGGGAATCTTACAAGTCACTTGGAAATACGGTGCTAAAATTCAGGTTAGAAGCAGTCACTGAAGAGCGTGGCCTAGGACAGAGTCTTGTGGATATCCCAAGCTAGCGGATGAAAACAAGAAAGCAAAAAGGCATGGTCAGAGGAATGGGTAGAAAACCAAAGCAGTTGACAGTCCTGGGATTTGAAGGAGATTAGAGAGAGTACATCACTGAACACTTGTGAGAAGTTAAGGAGAGTAAGAAACAAGGAAAGAGGAACACCTTTTTATTCTGAAGGCAGTTTTAGTGACCTTTTTTTTGGGGGGGGGGTTAATTTTTTTTATTTTGTAAAGGATTAAGAGGAATGTGAGAAATTAACACAATAGGTGTTGACTGCAGCTGAAGACTTTGGGCGCCAAGGACCATTACACCTTCAGAGAGGCAGAGAAGAACATGGATGTTTCCTGCACTATCTAGAACAGATAAACCAAATGCAGGAAAACTGAAAATTGACAATATCAGCAAGTCACAGAAGCACAAATCAGTTAAGTGTGTTGAGATGGGGATGAGGTAGAACCAACAGAATTTTATGGTAAAATAGAGTAAAAGCTAGACTTTCCTCATTTTTTTATCCACAGGTCTTCTTTAGTATACAAGGTACAGAATAATATGACCCCAAATCAAATAGAAAAGATTGTTTTCTTTGAAAAAATTTAGATTTCTTATTTAAGTCTCCTTACAAAAGGCATGATTATTCTTGAGATCAATGTTGTATTCCTCCAAGACCCCTGTTAATACCTTTCTTAACTTTGTGAGCAGTCATAAAAGTGTTCTCGTCTGGTCAAAATATAGATCTTGAAATCTGTACACCAAACTCTGCATTCTTTAACTATACACAGTTCATTAGCTTTCAGTCCACCCCCCACCACCAGATTCATGATAAATTATACCCACTTTTAGATTTTTAGGGTTGTGGAGCTCAGACACATGTAAAAATAGAAACAAAAGGAGCTGAGAACAGCCATGCCCCATGGGTGAGGAAATGTATCATTCCCATTTTTAAATTCTGGACATTAATTGTATTTTATAATCACAGTATGCTTTTATGTTGGATGGAGGGAGAGCTTTGGTTATATCTGTGTCACCAGGGGGCAGCCACTTGTCTTGGATTTGAGAGAAGGGGGTAGTTAAAATGCCTAATGGCCATTTTCAGACCAACTTTTATTTTGAAGGAAGCGAAGAAGTCAGAGAATATTAAAATGCATAGAAAGGACTCAGAAAAGGTTGGAAATCCTTATTTAAGAATGAACTGAATTTTGAAAAGTTTTATGGTCTATATTCATCACTGGGAGAGGGAAACCCCATTCATCTTTTCACACGGCAGCCTCAGCTGTAGGGATATCATTATTAAATGGCGTTTAGCAGAGGTGAAGAGAAAAACCTCCTCCCCAGAGATTCACCCCTGCCAACCAATCAGGAAGCAGCCTGCTCTGAATCCACACCCCCCTGCCCTGATAGACCCGGGAATGGAGTGTGATTGGTACATAGTTGGGCTTTTATGGGAGGGGTTTCTTGTCACTCTTCCTGGCTTCCCCGCAGTTCCTTATTTGGTAGCTTTTGACAGAACAAGTCTTTCTTGCAGCTAAGCATCTTGACATACATTATTCATTAAGCCCTGGAGCTCAGGGAGAAAAAGATGCAGACCCTTAGATCTTTAGATATTTCTTTATCACATGAATTTTCTTTATTCAGAATAGTTGTAGAATTCTGTTCCATTCTGGAGTTTTACAGATGGCATGTGTTCAATGGGAAGACGGCTGGATGGGATCTAATGCAAGGCTTTCTTATGTATACTTAATTACCAAAAATCTTCAAAAACCCAAACTCTCTGTGGCTTGCGGATATTGTTAAAGTATCAAGGTTTTTGAAAATATACATATTTTAGAACTAATTGTCTCTTTATATAATCAATCAAAAATGCCTGAAGCAAACTATTTACTGTCAGTGTCTTGGGGCTACATAAAGGTAAGATTTATTTAGCTCCTAATTGCTCTTATTACATAACTGATAGTTTTAATAAATTACTATGGCATTAAGCTTTAACAGTCATTTATTTTTTCCCTTAGATGTGAGTTACAGAAGTAATGTGTGTTTTTAGTGGTCAAGATAAGGAGAAATTGTATAACTTTTATTAGCTATAGTTTGCATGTTAAAATATCTTTTCATTGGTTCTTCGGTTTGTCATGTTGTATAGGTTTGAATTGTGCTTTTAAATATGAAGGTAATCATACAAAATTAATGGAAATAAATTATTGGGACAAATTAATTATGCTGGTGTATGGGTTCCAATTCATATGTAGCACTTAAAGTTTATGAAAATTAATTTGTGGCTCTTCCTAAAAATATATCACTTCGACCTGATGAGTGTTCTTTTTTTTTTTTTTTATCTTCAGATATAAAAGCTCTAGGTGACATTAAAAACTGACATTTCTTAACTATTTGATATATTATTAAAATGAAAACTGGCTTATCTACTTGTAAAACTTGAAGAAATATAAAAGTTCATATGATAACCTTTGTTAATCTCAGGAAATGAAGTAATACACTGAATTTACTAAGATTGTATTCCTTCTTGGCAAGCCTCATGCCTGCCTCATGATAATGCTAGCCTGACGATCCTATCTCTGGAATAGAAGCAGGAGGTAGAGAAACGTTTTTCAGTCCTAAATGAAGCATCACTTCAGAATTTGAAATCTATTCTTAAATATTTGAGCCAATCACAGTACATATTTTTAAGAATCCTTTTCTGTTACTTTAAGGAGTCTCAGATTGAAATATTTTTCATTTTCTTTGTTTCTTTTTAGAGGAAAATATTCTCCTTGTTGTGAGATTTACTTGCATTCTAAGAAAACTTACTTCATTTTTAGTTATCCAAGGAGTCATGATTCCCCACTTCCTCTAAAATCTATGGATGGCCCAGATATATTTTAATTGTTTTTGAAATGTACAGACTTTTATTATTTGAATTTTGTTAGCCATTTTTTTGGCTTAAGAAATTTTTAGTACAGAAAAGTATGGAAAGTAATAAAAGAAAATCCCATAATCTCCCTACAACTCATCTCTTAGCTTTTAGATAGCTCATATTTGATATGTTTTTGAAGGGCTTCATATTTGTATTATGATTATGAACAAGACCTCCAAGAATGTAAATAAATAATTATAGTGCTTATCTTTTTGAGGAAAATTTTTGCTGGTCAACCTTGTTTATGTTTTAATAGTATACTGCTAAAAACACCTAAGGACAAATACAAATATATTTATTCTTATGCATTTTGAAGGATTTCTTTTTATACAGCCAATGCAGTGCTTATTTTAGCTTTTAATGTTGATATACACCAAACTTGCAGTGTATCACAGTGCAGCATTTTCAAATGATTTTTAGTAGAATATTGGTTGGGATGGGGTGGGGCGGGGTAGGCATTTTCTTAATGTTTGACCTTTACCACCTTCTTAATTATACACTAAGAGAATATAAAATGCAGCCAGTACATTGGCATGAATACAGAATTACAGGGATTATAGTTAAGAATACTTTATATGGAAACCAATTTGACAATAAATTTCATATTAAAAGAATACTTTAATTTTTTTTTATTATTTAATCTTGCTTCCTCAGATCAGTCTTAAATGTAGAACATAAATTGGAAAACTGGACTTTAAAAGCAAAATACAGAACTTATTTCAACTGCATTTTCAGCTTCCTTTATGCTTTACATGCTGCACTCATTCTGATGCATAATGAGAACAAAGGATTTGAAAGCATTCACTTAAATCTTAATCTTTTTTTTCACTGTGGGAACAATAATTCCATATATTATTTTGTACTATTAAAGCAAAAACAATCAGAAGAACTCATCAGCAGCAAATATGTCAAGGTCACTTTTTAAAATATCTAAATGCTCAATTAAATTGTTTTGCATTTTCCAACCAGTTTCTTTTTTCTTTTGTAAAATCATTTCTGTCTTTTATCTCTTCTAAATCTGTAAATTGAGAACTGTAACAATGTTCTAGGAAAACCACATTTTATTACCTTTTCCAATCATTTTCCTCATGATAATTTTGTATAGTTAACCTAGTAAATGGTATGTAGTTATCTTAAAGTGAGAGACATTCCACTTACGTTTTAAAATGATTGTTGAATCGTTCAGTGTATTGTTCTTTAGCACAGCCAACCACACACTCCAAAACCATATTGTAAGATCAACTACCAGTTGTGAAAGCATTGATGGTAATTTTTGTGATTATTAATTTAGCTTTCCTGAAAGTTTTATATCAACAGCAAAAAAAAGGGGGGGAAGCAATTTTAATTCCTTTTAGAAAATGCTCTTCTAACTTAATGACTCTTTGAAAACTGTCTTTAATATCCCATACCCGTTCCCTTGGGAAGAAACAGAATTGTTTAAAATACTGTCTATTGTAATCATGTTAAGAGGAAATGTTGCCTTCCTAAGAGCACCTGACAAACCCTGGTAGAGATATAGGTGTGCACTGAAACGTTTCTCCACCCACACTTCTGGGTTTTGAACAAAAGCATAAGAGTAGTCTTGAAGTATATGTATATGATGCAGATACAATCAGTAGATAATGCAACCTGAAATTTATCCATCTGTAGAATAGATTTCCTTTCACTGGTGTTTTTTGCCTTAGTTATACCTGTAGTGACTGGCTTTTTTGAGGAATTACATAAGTGAACTGCCGGAAAAATTAAAATTCATTATTTATATTATTCCAGAGAATCCAATAATTTGTGTAGCACACCTGCAGTTACCATGTACTTTTTCTGCAGGGCATATATGGCAACATATTCCTTATACCAGGTTGCTTGCAAGTTAGAAGGTAGTTTTATGGAAAAACTGGGTCCCTGTCTAACTTTTCCAATTGTACCCTCCCCGACTCCCAAGCTTGCATCATATTTTACTTACATGGAGAGAAATGCATGGAGGGCAGGTGGACAGCAGCTGCTGTAGAGACTGAGAAGGGGGGCTAGGAATAGCTGAAAGCCCCTCATAGCCCCCCACCTCCTCTATAAAATAGACTTTGCCATGCAGGCAGTTGTAGCATGGACAATTTCAGTTCAAAGAGATATTTCATTCAGTATATGTTTTAAATGTTTAGCAGACTCCCTTTGGCCTTGTTTTGCCTAAAGAGTAGATTTTTCTGAGAGTTAATTTCATTAATTAAGCAAGGATTTACTTGTCTTTGGGCCTTGCATGTTGAATTATTGTTCTATTTTTGAATCATGATGATTATCTCCTATGTTAATAATATCCCAAATTACTTTTGGGAATGGGTAGGGGAGCTAGATATTTCTGTGTATTTTTTGTGGGCATAACTAAAGCTAAATCTTCGATCTGTCCTGGAGTGATAAAAATCAGGTATCTATAAAAGGCCCAGTGACCTGGGAGATAGAAGGAACTCACTGAGGAGCATCTCCTATGTGCCCGGCAAAAAAAAACAAGACACTGTCTATTAACTCATTTAATTAGTTAATAGCTTATAACTTTAACTCAAGAAAATATAACATCATGAAAGATGGACAGAAAATGTTTTGAACACTATCATAAATGTCTTCCTGAATATTCTTAGGAGGCTGCCAGTTTTTCCCAGGATATCAGAATGTATAATACTGAGTGAAACCAAGCAGCAGCCTGTTTTGTATACTGCCTGATAGCAACTTAAAATATATACATATAAATGTGAGAAATAAGACATAGATGGAAATATAGGTAATTATCTATGGTTATCTCTGAGCAATTGGCATATACATGATTTCAATTTTTTCTATATAGCTTTCTCGATTTTCAGTATCATGTATGCATTTTATAGTTAGAGACAAGTTATTAAGAAAATACATGAACAAAAAAAATGATCTTTATGTTCCTGAGTTTGAGAATAAGCTCCTTAGACCTGTAAATTAACAACCAGAAAAATTTATACTGATTATGGTCAATTCTTCAGTTTTCTGTACAGGAGATTATAAATATACATTTCTTATATTCAGCAGTCTGTTGAAATATTTTTATTGATCTTTTGTGATAAATTCCTGTATCTAATCTACATGGTCAATAAGATGGACTTTGGAATTGATTTGCCAAATTATCCTGAGTTAGGACACCTTGGTATAAATTATCCAGGGAAGCACGTTTTTTTTTTTTCTTAAATTCTAATAAACTCAATACGGAGTTAGAAATTACATTTCAAACATCACTAAATAGTAAATTCACTACTCTTTTTTTTCCTAGATTTAAGTGAGAATTTATGGTGAGATTCAAAATTTTAAAGGCTACTGAATATTAGAGTAAAATGTGTTTTGACTTTTTTTGATCAGGTATCTAATAGTAACCCACATAATAGAAAAAAATTATTGGTTCTGTTAAGATAAATATTAAGGCATATTTAAATTAAAGGCCCATTTGGGCTATTTTGGGAATCAAAAGGCAACACTTTAAGAAACAGCTGATGGATGGGAAAGCATGAAGTCTTTGAGAATTTTGGAATTGGGTATTGCCATGTGATTGTGGTAAGTTAATTCCAGTGTTTTTTTAGGATAAAATAGTCACCATAGCATCAATAAAATACATTGTGAAGAAATGAAGTTGCGTATTGAAAATGGACCTGTTTTGTATTTATGTGACTTTAGAGATATGGATTGGGAAATCCCATGGATGCTGAGAAACAAAAAAATCTTATACCTTCCTTCTACTTGGAAAAACTTTAAAAGGAAAAATTATATACTTATAAATTCAGATATTTCACTTCTCCATAATTCTGAAAGAGTACTCAAATCTATTCACTTTTGTTTTGGGGTAAAAGATATTTTAACCTCTGACAAGTATACATACTAACTTCTGCAAATGACAAATTAATTGATAAATCATGTTCTGTTGTGTGGCAGCATATTTTGTGTTTATAAGTTAGAGGTTTTTTTTCCTTCTCTAAATACTAATAATACACCGTAATTTTTTTTTTCCTTTTTTTTCCCCCTTAACTAATGTCCTTGAGTGTCTAAATCTGTGTGGTCCAGTATGGTAGCCACTAGCCACATGTGGCTATTTAAATTTAAATTTAAATTAATTTACAATGAAATAAAGTTCAAAATTCAGCTCCTCGTTTTTCACTAGGCACATTGCAAGTGCTTGATAAACGCATACGATTAGTAGCTACTGTAAGGGACATCTCAGATTCTAGAACTTTCCAACATTATAGAAAGTTCTATTGGATGGCACTGATCTAAACTGTCAGGACAGTTTAAAAAAATCTTTGGGCATGTTTTCTGTATGTTACAAGTATGTTTATGTTACCTCACTTACATTTTCCTCTTCTGTTATTTCATATTATTTTTCTGTTTTTCAGTTTAAAAGGATGCTTAATCGGGAGCTCACCCATCTCTCTGAAATGAGTCGGTCTGGAAATCAAGTGTCAGAGTATATATCAAACACATTCTTAGGTGAGAATAATAATTTAAATGCAATTTAAAAGTTTTCTTTTGTGGTGTTTGTTTTTGGAGGTAGATTGGGGGCACTAACTCGTTTTGGAAACCACACAAGTGCAAAGAATTCCATTTGTTTTCATTCATCCTGTTAGTAACTTGACTATCTGAGCCTCTAAGCTTTGAAATCTAAGGTGATAAAGTACATTTTTTTTTTTTAGTTTTATTCAGAAGTTCAGGGATTCTCTGGATTCAAGTTGTATATTGCCAGTTTTTTCAGGGCACTAAATGTAAAATGTATTTTATAGAGAAATCTATGCATGCATTCAACAAGTTCTTGTTAAATGCCAGACATTGCTGGGAACTGGTAATGATAAATTAGAAAAGGTCCTTGCCATCAATGAGTTATAGTCTAATGAACACCAAGCTCTAAATACACTACAACTGCTAAAGAAAAGCTTGCTGATAATAATAGTTGAGAATAGTTGAGAATGCTTTGTACACCACCCCACCCTACATCCACAGAAAGAAAATTCAGTTGGTGAAAGTCAGTAGTGTGAACATATCCTTGATTTGAATGTACTTTCAAAACAAAATTGCTGTAACATCTAATTAGCATTTTCACTAAACAGACATTTATTGAACACATGCTATGTGCAAGGATGAGTTAGAGGAGCTCACTGCCTTGAAATAGTGGATGAATAAGCTGAGGCATCTACTTAGGTCTTTTATTTGAAAATAACAGTTGAATCTGACAATTATTTATCACATGCTATTGGTGGTTCTCTGTGCTCCCCTTGTTATATCATAACCATTATCTCACTATGGTACAGAAAATGTAAAATAACAGAAACAATCTAAGTCATTCAAATATATTGTGTTTATCTTTACATTATGACCCATTTCACTAAGCCCTTAGGTTCACCCAGTGCTGTTTTTATGATATTTCTGTATGAAGTTCCTTCCTTTTCAAAGTAGGTATTAAAACTGGAACACTTAGTGGGCAAGAGCAATTTCTAAGCCACTAAGTGATTTCAAATAGGGACAGAGTTGATGAACAGTTGAAATAACCAATATGTTTTGCTTTATCCAACTCTGCTATCATAAGTCTTGCAAAAAAATTTACTATGACATTCTATCCAAGTAGTAACCACTCAATACATTTGATGTTAATTATTTTGCAGTGGGATGTACTTGCTCAATTTTGTGCTTAAGGGTATCATACATAGTAAGTCCACATCAATTGTAAATACTCAACTTCTCTAAAAGAAGTGTTTCTTGAAAACATTTTCTGGAACATACAATGATTAATTAAAACCTGTTCAGTTATGGATGTTATCAAAAAGTAATAACTCACATCGAATTCATAGTAAATGTAGAACATTTTCTAAATTTCTTAAGATAAGCAACATGAAGTGGAAATTCCTTCTCCAACTCAGAAGGAAAAGGAGAAAAAGAAAAGGCCAATGTCTCAGATCAGCGGGGTCAAGAAGTTGATGCACAGCTCCAGTTTGACAAATTCAAGCATCCCGAGATTTGGGGTTAAAACTGAACAAGAAGATGTCCTTGCCAAGGTAAGATGATTTTAAGGACTGTGATCATATTATGCAGGGATGCTTTTTAATAAATTTTGATAGATTCTCTTTTAAATAGATGGACTAGTTCATTAATTTGTGGCGTTATTTTCTTTTGGAAGGTGGGAAAGTACTTTATGAAGTTCTTTATAAACTTTTTGGGTATTGGGGCGCCTGGGTGGCTCAGTCAGTTAAGTGATCGACTTTGTCTCAGGTCATGATCTCATGGTTCATTGTTTCAAGCCCCACATCAGGCTCTGTGCTGACAGCTCAGAGCCTAGAGCCTGCTTCAGATTTTGTGTCTTCCCCTCTCTCTGCCCCACTCCGCTCGCGCTCTGTCTTTCTCTCTCAAAACTGAATAAATGTTAAATATAAGTAAGTAAATAAATAATTTGGGTATTATTAATATGTGGATTTAGACAGGTGGTTTGGTTTTATGTTTCTTACTTTTTTACATCTACGTTTGATTATCCAAGCCTAAAGATTTAGAAATCTTTTATATCTTTTGGGTTTCAGAATAGTTAAGGTTTTGTGAACAGATTTTATCTATAAAAGCCTTGAGATTGGTAGTCAAGGCATGTAAGTAACGTTGTATTGTCAAAGTCATTAGGTTAAGCCATACTATGCAGTTTTCAGCACATTTAAGTGGGTTTACCTAAAGTTTGCCTGTACTTACATGGTGCATCCATTGCATTTAAAATGAAACTTTTTTTTTTTTAACTTAACATTATTTTTGCTAAAGTCAGTAATGTTTAAATGACCATGCTCATTGATTTGTGTTCTACTTCTGCCTCATAATTTTTTCAATCTTTATTTAACCCTAGGAACTAGAAGATGTAAACAAATGGGGCCTTCATGTTTTCAGAATAGCAGAGCTGTCCGGTAACCGGCCTTTGACTGTTATCATGCATACTATTTTTCAGGTAACATGGTTAAATTCTGTCACCTTTCCTTTTTTTGGTGATACAATGTCTAGTCTGTGAAATATGCTTGTGTTTTATCTTCTTTACTAGTCACGCTCTTTTGCTTATTTTGATACTTTTTTCTTATTTGCCCCATACCAAGGGACACATGATAACAAAGGTTAGAGTGTGGGGTCAAATACAACTAAACCAATTTTGTTATTGTTTTCCACTTAAGAAGAAGAGGTCATGTGGGAAAATTCAAGCATGATTTTTAAAAATCTACATGACTTCTTGCAGCAAGAATGGAGTGCTAACTAAAAAATGAATAAACTTCTTGTTGCTGACTTACCTTAAATTATATTTTCTTCAGTCATTGTTTTTTGTACTGCTCTCTTCTCCATGTCTGCTTCCCACTCTTGTTGAGCTTTTGCCCCAGCTGAGAATTAGGATATAAATGAGGAGTTGAGGCTGTAGATCCCTCGGTACTGGCCTGGCATAGTCCAGCTCTAGAGACCATTTTGAGTTCCAGTTGGTATGATCCACTAGCTAAGGCAAGAATACTGGATTGAAGCTGCTTTCATGATTATGGAACACACATTTTTATAGTTGGCAGCTCATTCCGAACAGTATACCTCTTGAGGAAAGCAATGTTGGGCCCCGACAGGACAACCCTACCCTGGTTTTTTCCCCAACGTCCTTGGATATTCTCAATTGTTCCGTTTTCTTCACTAGATACTGCAAGAGTGCTCTTTCCATTTCTGGGTTATCCATAGGTGATATTGGGTATGGTTTTTCTGTTAACACACTCTATGGAAAATCTTTTTATATAAAACCAAAATGTGAAGAGGATTTTCTTTCCTACAGGAACGGGATTTATTAAAAACATTTAAAATTCCAGTAGACACTTTAATTACATACCTGATGACCCTGGAAGACCATTACCATGCTGATGTGGCCTACCACAACAATATTCATGCTGCAGATGTGGTCCAGTCAACACATGTGCTGTTATCTACACCTGCTTTGGAGGTAAATCTGGTTTCTAAAACATTGAGACCATTAACCTGCTGTTCTTAAGCATCTCTTAAACATTTATACTGAAGGGTATGCAGGGCAGGAAATAATTGGCTTCATTGGTAGTATGTTGAGTTACAGGGGGAAAATTTGTTGTCAATAAACAGTTCAGTCTTTGGGATTCATGTGTTTGTGATACTGCTTTGAAATGACCTAGTGAACATTCCATAAAGTATATCTGGCTTATTCAGTTTCAATTATTAGTTTTTTGAAATTTAGTCTGATGGCTTTTGTATTTATAGTTGAAAGGATGATTATTACTTATAAAATGTAGACAGTGCTTTGATATTTTTCGTAGAATTTTTCAGAAACACATCTCTAATTCTTCCTGATTTTAAGAATGTGTTCCATTGAATGCTAATTAAGACAATTTGATTTCCTTAATCATTTGGGGAAAAGATTCCCTTTTGCTAATGTATTTTTTAGCTCAGATTGTTTTCATTGTATAATTGTGTTCATACCTCACCATTTGAGTAAGTGGTTCTCAACTGAGGGGTGGTTCTTCCTTTTTCCTCCTACCCTGATCCCCCAAGGACATTTGGCAATATGTGGAGATAATTGTTGTCTGTCACAACCTGACAATAGATGGTACTGGTGTCTCATGGATAGAGGTCAGGGATCCTGTTAACAGTACTACAATGCACAGGATAGCATCCCACAACAAAGAATTAATCTGGCACCAAATGTCAATTCTGCTGAGATCAGGAGTTCCTGGTTTGAATGAAAGAAAATAATCACTCTTGTCATTAATTTTATGTACATTTTCACAATATCCTTAAACATCTTAAATACTTCTACAATAAGCTGTTAAATATTTTGAAGCTTCATTTTGTTTTCCATCAAATTCTAGGAAGTAATTTCACATTTGTATATACTTTTAATTTGTATTATTGCAGAGTAATAATGTTATTATCTACACTATCTGGTTTTACAGGCCGTGTTTACAGATTTGGAGATTCTTGCAGCAATTTTTGCCAGTGCAATACATGATGTAGATCATCCGGGTGTGTCAAATCAGTTTCTGATCAATACAAGTGAGTAAAATTTATTTTTGCAAAAAAAAAATTTCCTTTGTACATTTGAGACTGAATGAGGGTCTTTATAAACTTGGGATGTTTCCAGAGCCACAATGTTCTTTTGACATGTGTAAATACACATTTTATTGATAGTGTGTGTTCATGTAAACCAGCTCTAAAAATGATCATTCTATCCCAGGAGGCACATACATGTCGTGTTTGGAAAACATCATTCCAGTACTTCTCTAGAAATATTGTGTCAGTAGACAAAGGTAATCAGAAGTGGAAGTTTGCAGAAAGATTCAGATAGTTGTATTGTCTTCCTGTTTAAATAAAAACAGGAAAAGTTGTAAGAATTCATGTTAAACCTTCTTTACTTTATGGAGATTGTCACTGAATCCTCTTCAGAGGCTATGATTGCTCCTCTCCACCACCACCACTCCCACCTCCCTTCCTTTTTCCGTCTTCTCTGGAGGGCTATAGGAACATCTCTGATGTACTGTCTCTTTTGATTTCTCTTTTATTTAAATATTTTTAACCATTAAATTTTTTCTCGTGACACCTCAACAACTAAGTTGTCGCTGAATTTATAAATAGGAGGAGTGGTAGAGACTGTCTAATATGGACATGTCTGACACACAGCTGCATAGAAAACCTTGGTAGGAAAAAAGAGGTTAGAGTGGGAGAGAGCCAAAGCATAAGAGACTGTTAAAAACTGAGAACAAACCGAGGGTTGATGGGGGGTGGGAGGGAGGGGAGGGTGGGTGATGGGTATTGAGGAGGGCACCTTTTAGGATGAGCACTGGGTGTTGTATGGAAACCAATTTGACAATAAACTTCATATATTGAAGAAAAAAAAAAAAAGAAAACCTTGGTAGGGAATGTTTAGATAGTGCTTGAGCTATGACTTTGAAAAGAGGTTTTAGTTTTACAGAAATTCTGTTCTTTGGGTAATTGAAATTAATTAGTAAATGATTTAAATATACTATTATTTAATTTCCTCCCACAACAGGTAAATTAGTGTTATAATTTTACTTTTATATACAAAAAAATAAATTCAAAGTTGTTAAAAGAGTTTTTTTTATATCTGTGAAAAATCTTTTCTTTTTTTTCTAGGAGTTTGTAGATAATAGCCTTCTCATGACTAAAGAAGTCAAACTGTGGCATCTTTTCATTCCCCATTTATTTCCTATACTTTGCTGCAGCCAGATTTAAAGAGACAATTTAAATGTAGCCTTAGTTTGAGAGATTTAACTTAGATCTTTAAAATTGTATCAATTTTTATATCTCAATTCACCTCTGGACTACTTTGTAACAAAATACACCTTAGTGACTCATTGATATGTAAGAGGATTGGGAAAGTCATGGATTTCCTGAGAGGTGTGGTTACTCAAGTACATTTTAGAAGTCTGGTTTATGAAGTTATTTACCCAGGTTTAGGCAGACTAACATTTCACGTTCCAGCTATCTTATGAGAACCTATGATGGGGTGCTTTCAAGAGTCATCAAAGCATTACTAAGTATTAACATCTTAATATTAATACACATTAGATGCAGGTATATGAGTTTATAGTATCAGTGCTGAGGGTTGACTGTCCTGAGAAGAGCAGAGAGGTCATTCAGTACAGCTTACTGTATGCTGGCACTTTTCCTTAACCTGACATGATTATTTGGATTCTTAGGCATGTCTTGTTATGTTCCTAATTTTACAAATTTTTAATACATAAAAATTTTGTTTTAATGTCTGCCTTTAAAAAGGTATGCATTTTTCCTTTAAATTAGCACCAGAAATACAGACTGGTGTATTACCTTTGCATTCTACTTTATACAGTATTGTATGTTCTCTTACTCTAACATCACAATTAAGAAGAGTTTAGAGAACAAATTAATTGAAACAACTGATAATAAAGTCTCCAAGTACTCTGATAATTTTTTAAAGAAAAGTGAGAACCAGCTCTATTATCCTCTCTTGTAGACCCTCTAAGGTCACGGGGGCTTAGACTGGCACTGGAGGGCTCTGGCAGGCATTAGGGTACCCATGGAGTCTGAAATTTAAGCTAGTGAGGCTTCAGTCCACAGATGAATCTGATGCCCTCCAAAGCCTGAGACCCCGTGAGATAGATAACGGTCACATTTAGTGGATAATTATAAACATGGTGACAGCGGCCAAGGGTGGTGTCTGTTTTAAGGTCATCTCACTGATGACTTGCCCAAGGGGGAAGGGCACCTGGTCCTGCTTCTGGAAGTACTTTGTCACTCCATGATGGCGTGAGGATCTCCTTTCTGTGAGACCTCAGCAACACTGGGAGGTTAACAGCTCCCAGGGCAGCTTTGGACTGCTGATGTTTTCTTGACAATGGGGTGTGAGGAGGCTGTGTTATTCCTGAGTGAATGAATCAGCATCATCACCTGGTACAGGAAGGTATCCCAGGGTTGATCAGGGCCTCAGGTCCTTGTGAGAATTCACTCCCTTAGTTAGCTTTTGACTAGGGGTCATGCCAGCAGGCATTTTATTTCAGGACACAGAAGAGTCTTGGCAAGTAACGGTGACAAGAAGTAAGTTTTAACTTCACAGTGTTCTATAAAGGAGTCCCTCTCGTAACTTGTAAACTTATAATAAAAAGCTTTATGAAATACTCTATCAAAATTATGTGATTATTTTTAGTTTGCCGCAAACCCTTTTTTATAGACAGTGTAAGTTTCTTATTGTTTTCGTGGATTGATTGATCCTCAGTGGCTCACACAAGCACACTCTCAGCTCTCACCTTGGAGCTGGTGCTACCAACTTGTCCAAAGCCCAGGGTTGAATCTGTTTCTTGTAATTTATACATTTGTAAACCCATAGCTGGGAGGTCACGTGTCCTATTTTAAGGAGGCTAGAGGCACAGTGAGTTTGCATGGCCCCTTCTGGAAAAAGAGTTCTTTCTGGAACTCACCTGGCTGCTTCCCAGTCCAGATTTTCCTCTGCTTCTTAGTTGTGACAATAATTTCCATCATTTGTTCCACTGTAGGCGCCAAATCATTTGATAGTAATGATACATACTTTCATTGTTAACAGGCTGGAGGTTTTGAAAATAGAGACATCATTTCTACCTGGCGCAGATGGTTATGTTTTGTAAATGATATGGGGGAGTAGAGGAATCTGAGTAGGATTGTAAGAAGTTGAAATTCCAGGGAGAGAAGCTGTGTAAGTCTTTTTCAAGGACGGTACATGTAAATAAACTCACAAAATGTAAATAGCATCATATGGTTTTGAATATAACATGCTGGAGAGTATTTATCATAACAAAGCATTTGACTTCACAGCATTCTTTTCTCAAACAATAAAGCGTTGTCAGAGGTGCAGAATATATATAGTATAAAATTTTACTTGGAAAACAAGTAATTCGGGTTTATAGCAAAGATGCCTAAGCTCTAGGGGAAAAGATTTAGTCACATTAGTCATGTGTTCAAAGCATATGGTTTTGATTTCCAAGAGCAGAAGCGTTTCACTATATTAAACTGGAGCTAGATTTAGCTACCAGTGCACACACACTTTTATTTCTCTAGTCTCATTTTAAAATAAGCTTTCCATAGCCCTATATGTGGGTTATATATAAAAAGTTATTTTCTGCTTAAATATAACACTTTCAAAACAAGGATAAATTCATTTTCATGAAGTGTGATTATATAGAAATACTACAGAGATTGTTATTTTAGCCAACAAAAAAATATTGAGAGTCTACTATGTGCCAAACAGTGTTCTAGGTACTAGGGATATATGGGTGGGCAAGACAGTGGTCTGGCTGTGAAAAGCTTTCATTTGGCTGGAAAAAAAAAAGGACTATAACACATGAATATCTGATAGCACTAGTTTGGTGGAGAAAAATAATACAGGTTACGGACGTAGAGAGTGAATGAATTGAGTGAATCAAACAGTTATAATCCTTTGTCCTTGGCAGCTAGAAAATAAAACTACCACTTCCTCCCCCATTTCAAGGAGACATATGTTGTTTAGAAGTGCCAGGAGAAACCAGAGAACCATGCACATCAGATGAATAACTTTTCATTTTATATAGGGTCTTAAGTCTCTAAGTGGGTTGGGAGGTCTATGGAAGACACTGTTAAGACATGCACAGAGATGATGACAAATAAATTGGATTGTGATTAGTGCCAAATGAGTGGTACAAAGTATAAAGGAGTTTACAGCAGAAAGTGAGCAGTTCCACCTGTGGTAATCAGGAAAGGCTTCATGGACTTGTACTGGGCTTTGAAGATGAACAGGTTTCAACAGAAATGTTCTATAACATATTTTCTTACTCTGGACCCTACCTCCGCCTCTGTACTACTGTACCTTAGAGCATAGTATGAAGGCAACTTTCTAATGATTCCTGAACTTTCAAGGACTCTATGTAGAAGTACTATGGTAGCATCTTTGGCAGATAAACTTCTCAGGAGCTGCAAAATCTTTCGTTAGATGTTACCATGTGCCTTCAGCCCTAAGGAAGAGTAGAAAGTTAAATGACTGCCCTGAGATTCAGTTGCAACAGTATCCACCACCTTCCTGTCAAGAGCCCCAAAACTGGAGAGGCAGTGGGGGAGATCCACTCAGTAAGGAGTCTTTTCATTGTTTCATTGCTTTCTGGCCAGTCTGGATTCTCATTCCAAGGCTCTTGGACCACATTCTATGTGAAAGAGCATCTTTAGATAGATTAGAGTTGAGACTCTTTGTTGTAGCATCTATAACACAGATCATCCTCCTCCTTAAAGTAACAGCTGCTCACCTTGTTCTTCTGCAGCCTCACAGCTTAACTTCTTGTTTCTTTCTTCATGAGGTATATTAGTCAGTCTGGGTTTTTGTAAGCCTGAGTCAGTTCATGTATTAATGCCTCTTATCTGCATGCATATTTATTCCCTTAAAAGAACCGTAAAAGATTAATTGGGCATTATTTGGACATAGTCAAAAAACATTTGCCTTCCTTTCAATATATATTTATTTAATAGGATTCTACTATACAAACAATAATACCAGGTGCTAAAATCCTATATAGTATTAATTTTTTTTTATTTCTATATATTTAACCACCTATAGATAAATGTTCATAGTTAGAGTTTCAGAAACTACTTAAAAAAATTTTTTTAATGTTTATTTTCGAGAAAGAGCATGAAGGAGATGGGAGGGACAGAGAGAGGGAGACACAGAATCTGAAGGAAGCTCCAGGCTCTGAGCTGTTAGCACAGAGCCTGATGTGGGGCTCGAACCCACGAACTGTGAGATCATGACCTGAACTGAAGCCAGATGCTTAAGTGAGTGAGCCACCCAGGCACCCCGTTTAGAGACAATTTAAAAGTCAGATCTGACCAGATACTATCTGAATGAATGAATGAACACTATTGTTTTATCCCCCTAAAAGAGAACATACACACCTACTCTTTGGTATTCTAGACATCTCTATTCCTGTAGTTTCAGAGCAAAAATTTACATGTATAAATTTGTAGGTCTATAGTACAAGTAAATTCATAGGATTTCACAATAGATGTATGTCTTGAACCTCTCTTCTCCTTCCTAGTTCCTTTAAATAGTCATTGAGTAGCAATGACTCTTTCTTAGAAAAGAATGTGTATTTCCCATACATTAGTCAGAAAAAAGATCAAATACATGTGCTTTTGGTCTTTACAGTGGCGTAAGTAGAAACAGAATAACGCACCAATTTTCTTTAATGACTGCCCTATAGAGTTGGGTCTGCTATTTACAGGAACCAAGAAAGAGGCAGGATCTTGCTGCCTAAAACATACAGGTCCAGGGCAGTCCTAAGGGAGCAGCAAAATCTTCACCATGGAGTTATTATGTAGGTAGCTGAACACCTGTCTCTTGATACTCAGAAAATAACATGGAAAAAATGAGTAAAGCTTTGACTTTCAAAGCTATACTGTGGAAGAAAATGAGTAAAAGCAGCATGAACAAATCTAGTATATTGTTCATTTGTTCCAAACTGTTCTTGAGTACAGTCCAAAATCACATCATCCTTACATTCTGTGAAATATTGGGTAATGGTCCATAGTTATCAGGAACATGACAACTTAAGCTGTTAAGATGTTGCCAGTGTTAAAAGTGATGTCACATTCTGCTGCTCATGAAGCTACCTGTGGCAGATCTGGAGGGGGGGCTCAAGAACATCTGGTCCAATTCTTCTCCCACTTGAGAAAAGACACAGCTGAGAGGTCCGCAGAGTGAAATGATTTGTTATATGTCAGTAGCATTACAATTCACTCCCAAGATTCCATTGCTCTTTCCACTAGTTAATATACATTAACTAGTATATCCTCTCCTGGGTATTGTCCTGTAATGGTAAGGCCAGCAGAGGTGTGGAAGAAAAATGCTTCTTAAACCCAAAGTATCTTAGAATGTGAAAAATACAAAAAACTTAGAAAAAAATGTCTTTGCTTATCTTCTGTCTCCTTTCTTTCTTTAAGACTCTGAACTTGCCTTGATGTACAATGATTCTTCTGTCTTGGAGAACCATCATCTGGCTGTGGGCTTTAAGTTGCTTCAGGAAGAAAACTGTGACATTTTCCAGAATCTGACCAAAAAGCAAAGACAATCATTAAGGAAGATGGTCATTGACATTGTAAGTAGCTGCTAAAAGGAAAAAAGAGAGATGTGATGCAAGTTGTTTTTTAAGAATAAGAATGAGATGAGTATCAGGTAAATGGAACCTTGTGTTTCAAAACCTATTGTTGCCCCTTATGTCTGAGAAGCCTCCTGTGCTGCTGGCAGTGATGTTCTGTAATGGGTTTTCTCGTTCTGGCAGTTGGGAGTTAAGAGTAGTGACAGCTCACCCTCTTAATTCTAGTTTTATTTTCTGAAGTTCTCCAGTCTGGTGGCAGGCAGGGAAAGGTGACTAACAAAAGCTATTAGTACAAAAGGATTTTTTCCACTCACAAAATGGAAAAAAAAAATACATTTATGTCAGTTACACAGTGTTATTTAGAGATATCCATGACTTTTTTTAATGCATATTATTTACAGTGATTACGAGACACAGGAAAACCTCTGGTCACCAACGACTTATAAGTTTGTACACACAAAGGTAGGAATTACTTGTCTTGGGTCAGCGGAAAATTAGCCAGAATACTCTGTTTCTGAAGTACTCTGTGAGCAACCTTGAATGACTTCATCGTAGTCCAGGTGCCACTTTCTAATCAAAGGAGTAGAAAGAACTTCAGAACATGTGCTAACTTCTTATCCGCAGGAGTATCATCCCTTTTTTTCACCATGAAAGTGGTTGCTGGTTGCTAACCTTCTGTAGATTGCATGTATTTATCTGGGCTTCAAGAAACCCTACAGAGCAGAAGAGGCTGCACGAATGAGTAGTGTAGGACTCCCATTCCCTGCCACCAGGCACCCCAATGGTTTTTCATTTCTTTCATGCTCTGCATTCATATTGTCATATGCAAATTCTGACTTTTTTTCCTCTGGACTTTGCTCCTTACTAAAATACTCTTGTCTTTTAAGGTACTTGCAACAGACATGTCAAAACACATGAATCTACTGGCTGATTTGAAAACTATGGTGGAAACTAAGAAAGTGACAAGTTCTGGAGTTCTTCTTCTTGATAATTATTCTGATAGGATTCAGGTAAAGCATTATTTGAATTTGTTCTGTTTCTGCACATGTGTCTGTGTCTAACTTTGATAAGACTTGTCTCCTTTCTTCCGACTTACGATTTTAGTAATTATAAGCAGAATTTTTAACCAAAGTCTTTTTTTAATGTTTATTTTTGAGACAGAGACAGAGACAGAGCGTGAGTGGGGGAGAGAGGGAGAGCATGAGTGGCAGAGAGAGAGGGAGACACAGAAGCCAAAGCAGGCTCCAAGCTCTGAGCTGTGAGCACAGAGCCCGACCCGGGGCTCACACTCACAAAATGTGATATCATGACCCAAGCCAAAGTCAGACATTTAACCAACTGAGCCACCTAGGCGCCCCAATAACCAAATTCTGAATCTTGAGAATTAGCCAGATAAATTCTATTGGTTCTTCATTTGCATATGCATTAAAAAAAACCCTAACCTCTCACAAAACCACCCACTGAAGCAGCTCCAAATTTAATCAGCCATGCACACATAAACTGTTTCTCATGAAATTTAGGTATGGTAGAAGTGGCAGAAGTTAGGGCTGTTAAGACAAGTGTGAACCGTACACAGACATATAGTTGAGCTGTTTGGAAGGAATCTTACACTACTTGTATTTTTAAGTGTCACATTCATCCAATGTGAATTTCTAGTGAAAAAAAAAAGAAGAAAAGAAAAGAAACAGCAGCAGGTGCTGAATAGAGAAAGCGTTTTTCTATTTTAGGTCCTTCAGAATATGGTGCACTGTGCAGATCTGAGCAACCCAACAAAGCCTCTTCAGCTGTACCGCCAGTGGACTGACCGCATAATGGAGGAGTTCTTCCGCCAAGGAGACCGAGAGAGAGAGCGGGGCATGGAGATAAGTCCTATGTGTGACAAGCACAATGCATCTGTGGAAAAATCACAGGTGATGCATTAAGCATAAAGTTTGCAGAGAAAACAAAACTCCAGCTTGAATATTTGATTGCTTTGTATCCACATCATACAGTATTTCATTGGGTTTTTTAAATTATTTTTCTTTCGAAAGGCTCAATTTCATATTAGTGTTTATGAGCAAAAAAACTCTCATTCGTATGATTTTAATTCATATGGTCATATATACATTTCTCATGACATCACATTCTTTCATTATGACTGTTTTCATATAGAGCATACATATATAGAGAATTTCCACTATCTGAACTCATAAGTGAATTCAGTCATATGAAGTCAAAGAGTACCTGGCCTGATTTCAGTTGTCTGGATTCACCTATAAATTGGCCATTCTAAAATAAAGGCCAGGTCTGATACCCTACTATGTAAACAAATGGAATTTTTTTACAGTATAAACATACTCCTGAAATAAGAATTCTTGCTAATTTTCACCAGCTATTAACAGTACTTTTATATGGTCTGTTGCCTAAAATAGTGACCATTTTACCAAACTCAGGTTAGAAGTCTTGTGTTCAGTGTTATATTTGTGGGCCATGTTATATTTGCTATATTTTAATGTAAATTATGTTACATATAAATTGATGTAAATAGATACATACTCAAGTATATTTGCAGAATCTAGTTAACCTTTTCCATTGTCTCATAGTCCCAAGTCTTATACTCAAATCGGAATTGTTTTTAAATAGGTGGGCTTCATAGACTATATTGTTCATCCTCTGTGGGAGACGTGGGCAGACCTCGTGCATCCTGACGCCCAGGACATTTTGGACACTTTGGAGGACAATCGTGAATGGTACCAGAGCACAATTCCTCAGAGCCCCTCTCCAGCACCTGATGACCAGGAGGAAGGCCGGCAGGGTCAAACGGAGAAGTTCCAGTTTGAACTAACTTTAGAGGAAGACGGCGAGTCAGACACCGAAAAGGACAGTGGAAGTCAAGTGGAAGAAGACACGAGCTGCAGTGACTCCAAGACTCTGTGTACTCAAGACTCAGAGTCAACTGAAATTCCCCTTGATGAACAGGTGGAAGAAGAGACGGTAGGGGAGGAAGAAGACAGCCAGCCTGAAGCCTGTGTAATAGAAGATCATTCTCCTGACACGTAACAGTGCAAAGACTTTCACGCCTTTTGTTTTGTTCTGTTTTTTTTAATTTAAGTAGAAAAATTGTTTCCAAAGTGCATGTCACATGCCACAACCATGGTCACACCTCACTGTCATCTGCCAGGATGTTTGTTGAACAAAACTGACCTTGACTACTCAGTCTGGCGCTCAGGAATATTGTAACCAGTTTTTTCACCTCCATGTCATCGGAGCAAGGGGGACATCTTCATGAACAGCATTTTAACAAGATTTCAGCTTGGTAGAGCTGACAAAGAGAAAATCAACTGCAAAATGTTTTCAATAGAGTGGCTCATCGGGCAGCCCAAAAGTTGTTATGATTTGGGGTTTCTTTACTTTTTATTTGTTTGCAATATTTTCAGCAGAAAGAAAGCATTACACAGACAGAGTGAACTCATGGATGAAGCAACAAATGTGTCAGGAACAGGACACAGCATGAATCTGTTACCAGGAGGAAGATGAGCCACAGAAATTGCATAATTTTCTAATTTCAAGTCTTCCTGATACATGACTGTATAGTGTGGTTCACTGAGCTGCACTGACCTCTACATTTTGTATGATATGTAAAACAGATTTTTTGTAGAGCTTACTTTTATTATTAAATGTACTGAGGTATTATATTTAAAAAAACTATGTTCAAAACTTCATCTGCCACTGGTTATTTTTTTCTAAGGAGTAACTTGCAAGTTTTCAGTACAAATCTGTGCTACACTGGATAAATCTAATTTACGAATTTTACTTGCACCTTATAGTTCATAGCAATTAACTGATTTGTAGTGATTCATTGTTTTATATACCAATGACTTCCATATTTTAAAACAGAAACCAATTTTATGTTGCAGGAAACCCTTTTTGTAGGTCTTCATTTGCTTTGCTTTTCATTTCAGTCTTTTCAGATAAGCAGAGTTGCTCTCACTGATATTTTTTTCACGGTGTACAAAGTGAATATTTGTTCTGTGATACTTTGATGTGCATTCTGTCTAATGTGTCTTAAGCCTCATAAACAATCATCAGTTGGTGTTGTCTGAAGCAAGTAAGAGATATATAAATACACAGTAGCTAAAATGGTCTTTTTTAGATATTTTCCTACTTAGTGTCTTCTGATAACTTTTTGCTGTGTCAATAGACCCTCATTTCACAAGTGCATGTCTTTGTAATAACCCTCACATTTTATGCTCATTTCTGTTGTTTTCACAGTCAGTTGTAGTAAGAACTTTTTTCCCCTTGTGCTGCTTTATTATTTAGTGTGTGTTTGAATCTCTGTCCATGTTCACTAGATGGGGTCTTATCAAATATATCACCACCATTCTGAGTGATGAAAAGTAGCAGGTAGTCAGGCTAGAGTCACCATTTATTTCTACCACAAGGCCAAATATAATGCCTAACTTTAACTCTTGATTTACACAGAAAAGTTAACAGCTAGCTAGGTAATTTTTAAAAATATTAGCAGAGTATATTAACAAACACCAGTACAACTAATGCTCTTTGTTTCCATGATTTCACCATGGGATTAAGAACTATATGAGGAATATTCTTGAGAAGAGATCTTAAGTGTAGCAACTACTCTTCCTTAATGGATAGCCTAGTAATGTAGAAATTGCTCTCACAGTTATCACTGGTCCACAAGTATGTCTTGTAGAGGAGAATATTAAATGCACCAAGGGAAAGAAGTTGATGATGCTGCTGGCACCAGAGGTTTGGTAATATAATGCCACGCTAAAATACTAGGATGGGTAAGAAGATTCTACCTAAGTAACAGAGCTAATTCTTGGCTGCATTTAGCACCAAGAAATGTATTACAATTTTAGGGATTACTTTCCAGTATTTACCTTCAATTGGCATCCCGGGGCACTTACCTAGTCTGGATGTTCTGTCCATTCCAGCTCTTAGTAAAGCATTTGCCTTGTCTATGAAGAATTTGGAGCCCAAATAGTCATTTTTCACATTGATATTATTTATGGAAAATAAACAGTCAAGAAAACTTATAACCCTGAAAAGCATTTATATTTGGGATTTCTCAAGGGCCTTCTGGCGACTAATAACCAAGTCATCAGCCAGGGGAAATGACCCAAGCTAAACATAGTCCCTATTTGAATCCCTGGAGATCCACAAGGGAACTTCTGACAGAAAAATTATGTGGCTCTGATCTGTTCTTAGAGCAGAACAGGAATCAACTAATTAATGATCAGATTTCCACCCTCTTCCCTGAAAAAAAAAATCAGTAATCTTTCAAATAAAGTCCTGTGGTTAGCCAAGTGGTTTCATAAGAACAGTTGAAAACTTGTTTTATTTGTTCTTGATGGAAGTCTAGAAGAAAAGGCAAACAATCTAGAGTGTATTCCTTTATCCAAAATATTCTCATTCCCTCCTCTCACTACTGCTTGGTATTTCCCCCACAGAGTGCCTAAAATCTTGATAATAATAGAAAAAAATTAAAGTAGCAATATGTCACAAATCCGGACCTGAAAGGATTTGTAACTTCATTGAAAAGTAGAGTTGTTTTGTTTTCAACTTGTTGGTTTATAATGATCACGTGTTGTGAAGATACTCACCGATGGACAATCAAATTGTAGAAAAGGCAATATCCAAGAGACAGAGACTAATGCACTGTACAGTCTGCTTATCCTCTCCCTTCTTTCTCTTCCCTTCTCTCTTGCCAAAGTGTGCTTCAGAATTATGCACCGCTTTACAGAGAACATCCTTTTACAAGTGGCTTTACGTTTCCTAAAATGCCATAAGAAAATGCAATATCTGGGTACTGTATGGGGAAAAAAAGTCCAAGTTTGCATAAAACCAGTACATTTCAGCTTGCAAGTTACTAAAGACAATAACGCTGTTTTAATTTTCTTTTACATCACTTAAAATTCACAAGAAAATAATGTAGATAGAACAAATTGCAGACAAGGAAAAAAAAACTTGAATGAAATGGATTTTACAGAAAGCTTTATGATAATTTTTGAATGCATTATTTATTTTTTGTGCCATGCATTTTTTTTTTCTCACCAAATGACCTTACCTGTAATACAGTCTTGTTTGTCTGTTTACAACCATGTATTTATTGTAATGTACATACTGTAATGTTAATTGTAAATTATCAGTTCTTATTAAAACATCATCCCACGATGGGATGGTGTTGATATATTTGGAAACTCTTGGTGAGAGAATGAATGGTGTGTATACATACTCCTTGTACATTTTCTTTTCTCCTGTAATATATATAGTCTTGTCACCTTAGAGCTTGTTTATGGAAGATTCAAGAAAACTATAAAATACATAAAGATATATAAATTTAAAAAACATAGCTGCAGGTCTTTGGTCCCAGGGCTGTGCCTTAACTTTAACCAATATTTTCTTCTGTTCTGCTGCATTTGAAAGTAAGGCACTGGGGGCGGGCTAGGGCTGGGCATTTTACATCCAAGCTTTGAACCAATTGGATTTCTGGCAACAGCTGGAATTTAGAAAACCACAGTCAACCTCTGGAAGATTCTGACACCCTTCTGACTTACAAGCTTTTAAGTACCTGTTGCTGTGAAACAGCACTGGATATATAATGATTCTTCTTCCTATCTCTTGATCAGGAGCTACTTCAGTTAGTTACATCTGATTGTTGTTTTATTTTTTTTTAACTTTCAAACACTACTTGGGAAAATATATTCTTGTCCAATAACAAAATCATTTTCACTTCTTTAGCACATAGGCAAATGAACTTGATTTGAAACTAGAGCCATAGGTCACATGTGATGGTCAGTCATTTATTCATCAGCTCCTGTCATGTTAGGAGAATATGTGATATGAAAAAGAAAAGAAAATGTAGTATGAAAAGGTCATTTTTTTTAACCCTGGAATTTGACTTTACCTAAGAT
The DNA here is from genome assembly GCF_024362965.1 of Panthera pardus. Classification (NCBI taxonomy): domain Eukaryota; kingdom Metazoa; phylum Chordata; class Mammalia; order Carnivora; family Felidae; genus Panthera; species Panthera pardus. Next base: position 111,881,975 of record NW_026526765.1, read on the forward strand.
CAACTAAATTTCTATATGTATGTGAATCTAAAGATAAAACAGTTTTTATATGATGCCAGTTCACACAAAAATGATTTGCCATTCTCTGGAATTTGTTTCTGCAAAACTTCTATGGCTGTAGAATTTTAAAAGTTAACCTTGTTGTTGTGGTCAACTCCCAAAAGCGTTGAAAAATTCCCAGTGGGTGGCATGGAAACTGCCTCCCACTCTTGCCCAGCCCTCAGAACATGTGACTTAGTGAGAGATTCTTTTTCTAGAAAAAATGAGCCTCCTATTACTTTATTTTATTTTTTTGACACAAACTGTAGATTTTAGTAGCCCTGGCCCAAAGGAATTTGATTACTTTTGTTTTAAACAGTACAAAGGGGACACTATAATTATGAAAAACATCCTTCCTGATTTTAGTTGTTTTTAATTTTATTTCTTAGGATATGTTTTCAGAGTGGTAAATTGTGTGTGCGCATTACAAATGATGATGATTCTTTTAGTGGTTTCTTAGCCTCTTTACAGCCCATGGGGATAGTACTGTACATCAATACCTTCATATGAAATTTTTATATGCAATGAAAATAAAAGCATGGGTTGATTCTGCCTATTTATGACTCAATCTTTTACAAATAAAAGATTATTCATTTTAAAATGTAGGCCAGTCAGCACAGGTTTCCAAGAATGTTGAAGATGGATGAAATGAAATGCAAGGAGAATAATAGCATTAAGTTGGTACTCATAATCCAATGACACCAAATAAATTATGTAGATTCACTGTTACAGAGAGAATTGCCCAAACTATTTAGATGGCCTCTAAGATGAAGCACTGTTTTCAAATAGGGTTGGGAGGGGGACTTCTCTGCTTAATGAAGTGTTCTGGTATACCGAGTTACTCATTTAACAATTGTTTGGTACATAGTCTCCCAACGACAAGGTTCTAGGGACTCAACAGAGAACAAGCCACAGTTTCTGCTTTCATGAGCACATATTCTGGAGGGGACGGAGGCATTGAACACTTCCAACACATATCATCATTAAGTGTTCCGTACAACAAAGAAGCCCGGGTACTGTGATTAAGCAGGAATCCGAACTTGATTTCTTCCAGAGGGCCAAAGGAGGCTTCCTTAAGGAAGCCATTTGGGGCTGAGTGCCGAAGCATAGTGAGAGGTAACCAGGCAAGAAGGGAGAGTTGATAGGAAACGGAAGGGTGTCCAGACAGGTTAACTGTACTTGTAAACGTCTGAAGTACTAATGACTTGAGAGCCCTAGAGAAAGTGGAAGGAAGGCAGCGGTCCCCCAACACTCTTTATCCCTTACCCTGCTTTATTTCCTTTGTAATGCTTATTATAAATTGACATGTATATCTGTGTATTTGTTCACTGTCTCTCACACCAGAACATAGCTCCATGAGAGCAAAGTCTGCTTACGGGTATATCCCTTACATGTAAACCCATGTCTTGTTGGACAGTGTTTAATATTTGTTGAATATAGCCACCAAACTGATACTGGATATAATTCAATGTGATAAGACATTTTGGGGTCTTAGAGAAATTCTTAACGCTGAGACCATAAAATTTTTCTGGTTGTTTTTGGTTTTGAGCTTGCTAAGATCCCAGATAAATAAAATTTAGAGTTTTATATCTTAATGCTAACCAAAAACTCTTCTTGCCTCTTCCTCACATTTTTTTTCTGAATGGCAAAAAACCAAAAAACAAACAAAAAACATTTTTTGTGATAGGAGAGTAAAGAGCAAAAATTTAATCCCCAGATAACCCCCAAAACCTAGCAAATAGAATAAGGATAACAGAATGATATGCTTAGCCCCTCCCTCACTGATTTCCTCCCACTACCACAAGGAATGACAGTGACAATAGCCAAAAGGTGCCTTCAGGGAATTCTTGGTCTAAACTCAAGTTCAATTCCTCAGAGTCTATGATTCCAAGGTGAGACTATGGGACGGAACACAAACAGCTTTATTTCCCCACTTGTTCCCCCAAGCTGATTTAGGCCAATTTGGGTGTGCTGAGCCCATCTGAGTTTTCGTCTTTGACCTGGAGGCATTTCCTCAGACCCACAGCTATGAACCTGAAACAGCAAAACACTACACTGAGGCAGGGGTGGGGGTGGGAGGATCCATTTCCATGTTGGAGCTCTGCCTGCAGTGGGAATGTGCTTACCCTTGGAGCCTCTTTTCAAAGAATTCCACCTGTGCTTTAACAACTTTTCTGATTTGGGTGCTGTTTCCCTCACACTCTCCTGTCCAAATACTCAAGGTCAAACACAGGGCAGTGGGTTTGAATCTTAGTTCATAGACTTGGGAGCAGGAAACACTGTTTCATTTAAGTTAATTAACTTGTGTTCCGTGTCTTCCCAGGGTGTTGGGAATTTCCATCTCTGTCTCTATTAGCACAAGCCCCTCCCTCCCAACTTAAAGCTTCTCTCATCTACAGCTGAGCCTGAGCACCAGACCTCTGTGTTGCTTAAGCTGTGACTCCTTACAGTCCCCGGCCCTTCGCCTCTTCGTTGTGCATGTGATAGACCAGTATATATACTGAGGTGGGGAACCCCGGTTTGGGGCCCTACTTCCTTAAACTCACTATGTAGTTTTGGTGTCTAAAAAGAGCATGTACTTCTAATGCCTCATTACTACCTACTCAAGTTGCTGCAAACAACAAGCACTCTCCTTTACCTGATCCTGGAGACACTCTCTCTACTGACCCTTAGAGACTCCTCTTTCCTCCTTCTTTTACTCTTCACTGGAATTAAACTTTAAAAAAAAGACAAGAGGTGATTATGACTATTGTCTGTTTCTGCTCTGCACTCTACAAAAGTCCTGGTTATTATTTGAAATACAGAGAAGAAAACGTTATAGGAATGGCTTACTTTAATAGTCCAGCCAAGTTAAGTTCTCAGAACACAAAACGAAACAAGAAGGCAGTTGCTGTTCCTGGGAGAGACAGGATGGACGACCAGTCAGGACTTGGAGAGGAAGAGAGAACTGGAAACTTTACCTTCCTCTTCCCACTGGGACTGGGCACTGTGGAGATCCAGGTGAGTTGACTGTGGTTAAGAATACATGCTTTTCGCTGGCTTCTGTCACGTTTACTAGAATTCTATCAGCAGGCTCCAGAGTTAGTGTGGTTTTAAAGCAGAAAGGGGAGCCCGGTGCTTAATAGAATTTGGTTCATTAATTTTAGATTCCCTTTTGCTGTTTGTGAGAACTGGTAGCAGTTTACTGGAGAAGTCCTGGGAGTCCCATCTAACTTCAAGGATAGATATGGGGGGGGGGGGGGTTCGATTTGGTGTGGAATTACTTAACAGAACCTTCCCAAACAATCCATTTTCCATTGTTCTGGTCGATTGCAAAGTATACCCTGATTTCGGGCCTGTCTTGATGAAGGAGCCCTATGCAGGTGCCAAGGAAGAGGCCCAGGTGTTTTAGGTGCTGCCTTTGTAGTGGTTGCACCTGTAAGGTGACTAATTTAGTTGACTTTCGTTTATGGTGGTGTTGTCTCTTTCCTCAACCCAGAGAGCCTTGGGGAAAAAGGGTAAGTTCTCCTAGAGCATTATGTAATTTCATTCTTCCTCTTGTTTGCTCAAGTTCTTAGCATCATGACCATATGTGGACTTTTTACCTTTTATAAGAGAAAAATGTTTCTTCTATCAGTGCAGATCTCAAGAAAACTGAGTTCCGGGCTCCAGGTATAAGGGCTAAATCTTTCTTCCAGAATCACTCCCAGGCCTGCCCTTGAGCTGGGCAGTGGCATTAAAAGGGTATGCTGATGAGCAAAGAGACCTTGAAGTTCTTTATCCTCCAAATCCCGCCTGCAGAGTTGCTTAGCAGATCATAGCCAGGGAATGGTGGTGGGGCCTGAGTGGAAATGATGCATAGCATCTCCCAAGGGATGGCCCAAGATACTGGTCTAAGGGTCCAGGGTCCAGTGCTGTCAACACAAAAGGACTGAGGTCTTTGTGATGTTCTTCAGACTCCAGAAGAAATGGGAAATCTTTGGCTGGAGTGAGGCACACCTGGCTTTCAGATGGCTTTCAGATGATTCAGCTGGGCATAGTATTCAACTAATATGAGCTCCGTTTATTTTTTTAACTTTTTTTTTAATTTTGTAAATTGCTTAAAAAGTCGATTCTTATGTGATTCATTAGGATGTGGGAAGCTTGAGCTTCCCTAAAAATAAAATAAAATAAAATAACAGAGTGAATGGCTTAAAGAACAGAAATTTATTTTCTCACAGTTCTGGGGGCTGGCAGTTCCAGATCAATGTGTCCACAGGTTTGGTTTCTCCTAAAGCCTCTCTTCTCAGCCTGTAGATGACTTAATGTGGTCCTTACTGGATGTGACCCTCTTATCAGGATACCGATCAAATTGGGTTAGTACTACTCATATGACCTTACCTCTTCATATACTCTATCTCCAAATACAGCCACATTCTGAGGTTTTGGGGATTAGGGCTTCAACATATAGATGGGGCAGGCGCAGTTCAACCCATAACAGTCAACAAAAGGAAATCCTTTACCTGTCTGCACTGTGATTTCTACCACCTAGACTCCCTTTTATTTTTCCTCCCTGCTCTTAGAGCCACATTTATAAATGAATTGTTTGCACCACTACTTCCTGCTTTTCTGATTTTTAGGTATAATCTTCTGATTGTTACTATCACAGATGAGGATTTACCCTCAGATCCTGTCCTCACATGCTCTCTTAAAGTCTGCTACTCTAATTGTATCACATGTTTTGGTTACATTATTATTACACTATTATTAAAAGTTTGCACTGTTATAGTCCTACAAAAATAATTTACAACCAATCCGTGTCATTTATTATAATTGCATTTCCATTTTTATATAGCTTCTTTCCTAGAGATAATAATTGTTTCATTTTTTATTACCTTAGTTTTCAACATCCTTATTACTCTTCACCCCATGCACTCCATTGAAACAAGTCTCCTTTTATTGTGGATGAACACATAAGGAATCCTTGGTGTTCATTGCCTCCCATGCCTGATCTAACTGGGGTAATATTCTCTAGGCATATGGCTTTGAGATCTAGTCTTGACTACTGTCTTTGAATATTTGTTCAGCATCCTCCCGGACATTCGCTTTCTGGTCCCTATCTTCTCGTCCCTGAATCCTAATGTTTTTAGTTGTTTTAGTGTATATCTCCTATTTAGCTTAGTTTGATGTAGCTCATGTACTAGTGGTTTCCTCAGAAAGGGTACATAGCAGGTAAGTTTATAAAATGTTTAATATGAAAAGTTTGTTTGAGAGAGAGCACACAGGTCAGGGAGAGGGCAAAGGGAGAGAGAGAGAATCCCAAGCAAGTTCCACACTCTGAGTGGGGCTCAGTCCAAAGACTCTGGGACCACGACCTGAATCAAAATCAAGATTCAGACGTTCAACCGACTGAGCTGCACAGGCACCCCATGAAAAGTTGTATTTTTATATTACCCTATTTGAACGATTCTTCAGTAGAGAATTTGAGTTTCTTAAATAGTTGGGCAAGCAGATGACTCTGAGGGGAAGCCCCAGATATATGCATATGGACGGATTCTCTGTTCCATCCTCCTGGAAGACTCACCTTGGAAAATGAGAGCAGTACTGTTGGCTTCCTGGAAGACAAAAACAAAAGATTGTAATGGGTTAGATGACTTTGAATTTATACATTAATGTGGATAGCCTATTTGCAGACAGCTTATTCACCTGATAATTTCCCCTAGGTTTGGGAGCCTTCCCTGCCCCCACTCCCAATTCATTTGTTTTTCAGCTCCAGTTCCTCCAAATGCCGGATGAAAATATTTTTGTCTTGTACCTATAACCCTTCATTTGCAACTTTGTTTGCTTCGGCTTAGTGTTAGCAATCCTTGGTGATTATTTCCTCATTGGCAATTGTATGAAGTGTTTGTTATATCACTGTTTGGGGGAGGCCAGAACATACTGTCAGAACCCAATAGCCTTTAAATTTAGTTTAGTGCCAGTGCACTCGGAGATTTGGAGGCTGCTCAGGGGCTTGTGGGTGTGTTTCATTTGTACACACAAAGAACATCCGAGAGATCCTCATGCACCATTCACAACAGGCTTGCCTTTTGCATCGCTTTTCACTTGGTATGAAAGAACGTATTCCCACACAGTTTTTCAAATGCATGGAAAATCCCTATCATTTTCCTGTCTGCACCCCCTTCACATGCAGCCCACGCAGTTCTTTGCTGTGTGTGAAAGAGACAGAGAGATGGGTGAGGGAGGTGGGGAGAGAGGCCACAGATGACGCTTGGCTTCTACAACAGCCTTTCATGCTTAAATGCCCAGTACAAGGTCTACTCTTGCTCTAGGAGGGCAGAAAGGATACTGAGTGGGCACAAACCATATTCTACACTAGTGTCACCTCCCCCACCACCCTCCGCTGCCACGCGAGTGCATTACACAAGCACTTCCATTTGTGTCCACGACACACTTCTAACTACAAAAGGAATTTAAAAAGGAGCACATGCTCATTGTTGAACTTTTGGCTAGAACCAAGAAGAGGAGGCAGGAGAAGAAAGAGGAGTGGAGAGGAAAGAGAAAAGAGAAGAGAAGAGAAGAGAAGAAAACTGACCTCTGTGCTCCAGGGCTGAAATGTAACACAAAGACAGAGAGTTTGGGGATAAAGAAGAACAATAGCTTTATTACTTTGCCAGGCAAAGGATGCCACAGCAGGCTAATGCCTTCAAAATCACAGACCCGTTCAGGGTCAAAGGCTGAAGGGCTTTATAGGAAAATACAGAATCTGGGCAGTGTCAGTACGAAACTGGTCCATGCTGCCAGCCACATTCGTCGTGATGTCTTCAAGATGGGCTCATGACTGGCACTGGCCATCCAAGTCTCATTACTAGGGATACACTGAAGTCAGCAAGATGTCACTATGGATACCAAGTTCCTGGCACAAAGGAGTCTATAGAAAAACAAGTGAAGGGAGGCTTCAAGAATGAGGAAAATTAAAATTCATGCCATTTAAAGTCAAGCCTTCTGAAGCGTGAATGTGTCCACCTTAATTTCCATCTACCTTTACATTTCTATAACAGTTTCAATATTAAAGAAGGAGAAGCAACAGAAGTTCATGGGTGGCTGGATGCTGGGGCCGAGTGTCTGACTTGGTTCTGATGCAGCTGAGAGTTATCGACAAAGGTAGAAACATGTAGCAGGAGAAGTCACTGGACACTGCCCTACAGAAGGTCAAAAAGGTGGATGAAATACAGATGAATAGAAGGAGGAAGAATATGAAGTTGAGGGAGTTTTCCTGTGCCTTATCCTCTGTCAAGAAGGAGGTTAGGACGTGTTGAGAGTCAAGGTAGAAGTGAAATTCAAGAAAGTGACATAAAAGATAGAGGAAAGTCTGAAAGAGTGTCTTTGGGACAATGGTGCAGTCTACAGATCATGGGAAGATTGCCAGGCAGTGTTGAAACCCCAGATGTGGTTGGAGACCATGGATTTGCCGAGAGCTTCAGTCAGCACCATGGTATGACCTTTGCCAGAGGGGCTCAGCAGGAGTACTTCTCTGTGGGAGCAGAGAAGGAGCATGGCTGAATTAATCCAGCGTTGGACTTTTCCCAAGCAGGTGTGGTGGAAAAGAAAAGGTCAAGATATTGTGTGTATTGACTACTGAACTGAGTGGCGTGACAGTGAACCATTTTTAGGGCCAAAAGCGACAGCTAAAAAACTGTTGTATCATAAAGTCCCCTGGTCAACACCAAGGGACCCAGAGGTGGTACATCCTTCCTCTTTATATTCCAGGAAAGAAATCAGCTTTATTCCCTGCTTGGTTTGTTAGTTGGTAAGCTCTTTTAAATTATTTTTCTCCATATGGCTGAATGGATTTTTTTTGCACTGACTTTTGTGGGCTGACATTCTCCCAGGTTACTGTAAAGAAAGAATACAGTTTTGACAACTTTCATGGCCTCCTACTATAAATGGGGGTAGGCTTTGCTAAGCTGCAGACAAGTGTTAACAAATCCAGAGGGAGAATAGCCCTTTGGTGAGAAGATCAATAAAAAGTAAGCTGAAAATAAGAAATACAGCTAATGGAAACCTCTTGGTTTGACAAGAAAATTTCTGTAAATTCCCACATGTACTCTGAAGAGTTGGACTGTTTGGAATCAGGAAGAACCTTACAAGTCTGTCATTTACATTTTCATCCAAATTTTATTTCCAAATGTTGAAGTCTTAAGTGTTATCCTCTGGCTGCATAATCCAAATCCCATCCTGTTCCCCTCTGCTCCTTAACTGCAGAGGAAGCAAAAAAGTGTACCAGAAAGAAAGAGGGTCACCATTTGACGGCCGTATTTAGGTATGGGAACTAAAATACAGAGTGAAGGGGAATGAGAGGGTGGAGACTTGGCTCCCCAGTAGAGTTACTGGAAGCTGAGGATACTTGGCAGCTCAGTGATGCTGGGAATGTCAGGGGCACTGGGGTAGGGGGAGCCCCAAGTTGTGGGAATTAATATGGGTTGCAGACCAATGAGGAAACTGATATTAAATGGCTATAGAGTCTCAATGAATAAGGTGCTAAGGATTTCTGCCTTGAAGGATCATGAACAGAAGTGACTAAAACCAACATGAATTCATGTCAAGAGTAGATTAGAAAGTGGGAAAAGGTTATGAAGAGGAAACTGACAGAAGGGAAAACCCAAATGGCTAGCAAGTATATGAACAATTATATAAACACTAATAATCATGGAATGGCAAATACAAATGAGTCACTTGACATTGGCAAAAATTACAGACTTAAATAACACAAAGCATTAGCAAGGCTGTGGAGGAATAGGAGCCTGCAGACATTGCTAATGGACGTGCAGACTGGTATAGCCATTCTAGAAAGTGATTTAGCAGAACTTAATGGAATAAACATGAGACTTTTATGACCAGCAATTTTTCTCTCTACATATACCCAAGATAAATTCCTTTAAAGTTTCATTAGGGATATACAAAGATCATCATGGTGTTGTTTGTGATAGTGGGAAGTTGGAAACCCTCTACATATCTATCACTAAGGAAGCATGTGGGGAAATACTATGGGAATATTGTTGAGGCACACAGTGGTCTACTCTAGCACTTAGAAGAAGGAGCTACAGGTCCTCATTGTGGCAGGGACTGATTTTTATAAAATAGTGCTGAGTGAAAACCCAAAGAAAGAGAACAATATCATTTACACTGTGAAATGCAGACCCATTAAATTGCCCTACATATTTTGCAAAGATGCTGTATTTATTTACGAAACTGGATCAGTAGCTTTAACAGAAGCACTCAAAATGATAACAGATTAACTAGATAGATTTTTTTTTCTCCTATAAAAATTCAGGTAGGCAAACCAGGGGAATATTGAGGCTCACAATCATCAAGGACCCAACTGCTTCTATCATTTTGCTTTCTCACCTCCAGTCATGGCTTTTATTTCCTGCAAGGCTGCTTGATCTCCTACCACATAATCACAATCTGCCCCCTGGGAAGAGAGAAAAGGTTGCCTAGAGGGCTACGTAGGAGTTGGCACATCACTTTTGCCCATGTCCCATTGGCCAAAATTAAGTGATGTAGTCATGCCTAATACCCAGCTACAAATTCTGTTAGTATGTTAGTAAGGAGGACAAGAAGTAGTGTCTGTCAGAAACGTATATACGCAAGTAACACAGATCAGACACATTAGCAGGGAGGCCTGAGGAGGAAGGAATGGAGATCAGGATGAAAGAGGAGGAAGGACATTTATACGAAACAGGAAAGAGTCCTTGTGTGGGTTCATAATAGTGTAACGTGAACTGAGACCTATGATTAAGGTAATCCTCTGCACCTGAAGTTCATTAAAATATATATATATATATATATATATATATATACACACACACACACACACACACGAACAAAGGAAGGGGTACCTGGGTGTCTCAGTCAGTTGAGCATCTGACTCTTGGTTTCAGCTCAAGTCATGATCTCTCACAGTTCACAGAATCGAGCCCCGCATCAGGCTTCACACTCACAGCACAGAGCCTACTTGGGATTTTGTCTCTTCCTCTCTCTCTGCTCCCTACTCCCCACACTCATTCTCTCTCTAAATAAATAAACAAACAAACATTGTAAATAGAATAGACAAGGAATGGAAAGGAAAGGCAAGGAAGAAAGGAAGAATAAGAAAGAAGGATGGCAGAGGTTACAGTAATATAAAAGTTCTCAGGGGAGCAGTGTTGGGGGAGTGATCACTTATGCAGGTGAGTTGCAGGTATTCCAGGACTAGAGGGCACTTTTTCTAATAGTCTCATGAAACTGCCAAAAAGAAGCAGAATCGGCCTCTAATGTCATAGGTCAGCTTGTCTGTTAATTTCCCTGCTGGTCACTGAGAAACTCCACTTGCTCAAGTACAGAGAGTCAGTTACGTGGAAGATCCAAGGGCAGGCTGTTCCAAGGCTGAGTCTTCTGTGGGTCGGTGAGCTGGCCATTCTCATTTGTCAACCCCTGGAAAAACAGAGAGGTGGGTAGCGGACATGAAGTCTGATGCTGCCGTGCTCTGAGGAGGAAGGAAAGAAAGGAAGAAGCAGGCTCCCCCGGCTGAAGACTGTTGGGTTGGAAAACATTGACTTGGCCTGACAGTTGAGCAAGTCTCCTTTGACTTTTGCCAAGAGAAGAAAGGCTTCAGTGATTATGCTATGGTTAACTCAAAAGTGGCTGTAGTGAATATTGTCAGCTTATAAACGTGTATTAAAAAGTCAGTTATTTTCTATTTAGGTGACTGCTGTCAGTATCCCTGGTAAAATAGAAAATGAGAATACCTTAGAAATAATACAGGTGCAAGGTTAGATTCTTGCTTTAATACTTGTAGATGAACGGTCTTGGACAGCCACTTAACATTTTAAAGCCTCTCTTTCTCCACTGGTAAAAGGAGCCTAACAGTAGTTACCTAGCAGGGTTACTTAGGATATAGTTAACATCCATATAGTGTCCGCAATGCCTGGCTCACAGAGATGTCCAACAAGTACTAACACCATCCACTAAATATTGGAAAATGTCTTTTCCCATATTAATTTTTAGTTACACATTTGGTTAACCTTTCTGTTCATCATATTTCTTTGCTACTAAGTGTGTGTTCTACATATTTCGTTTACATATAAAATGTGCATCTTTGATTTTGTTAATCCTTTTGAGCCTACAAGTCATTTTGTCCATTGTTGAAACGGTTGATTCTGGGAAACATGACACCATTAGCCACAAAGAGCAAGCCGGAGGACACATGAAGTCAAGTGACGTGATGAGAGGGCTTTCTTTTGATCAGGTAATTGGGCAACACTCAATTCTTTGGTTATGGCATTACAAAAGAAATGCCACTAAGAACCTTTGAAACTGCTGACGGAAAAAACAGTCATTGGAACAAAATCTTGAACTTGGAGGAATCTTAGCTGTCCAAGAGAACAGGCCTGCTGTTTTCTGGGAACACACACAACAGTAGAATAAGGGGCAACATGCCAATTCATTCAGAATTAAGCTTTGCACTCAGGGAGAGTTGAAATGAAGCTTCACCTAGCTCAAGGACCAAATTAATCACCACTGAACTCATATTTTACACACACTGAGAGAGAAACCAGTAGTTTTCAGTGAATGATGTTCGGCATATACTTACATCCCAAACTGAAAGAAATCTAATAATAGCAAGGAGACTTCTCTGCTAGCTGGGATTTTCAGGAGATAATTATACCCCTGGAGGATTAAAGGTATCATCTTCATTTCTTGCTGTGTCAGATCTGATTGTCTTTCATTTATCTCCCATAGCTCTGTCTGTGGCTCTAAGACTTGACAGTAGTAAGGGAGACTATATTTACTGTAAAATCATGCATATTTTTAATCTGGCTCCTTATCACAAACTTATTTCTTAAGGATAGATGTTAATCATAAACATCAGAGAATCCATTTGCAAACTTTAAACTGAACCTCATTTCAGCCTGGTAAGGTTTTTTTTTTTTCTCTTGAATGAATTTTTATTCATCAAGGATAATGTAGAATAATTAGTAGATTATATGAGATGTTTGGTTAAATAATAAACTCTTGTATGACTTTGAGGCAAAGAGTGATATAATTTTAACATTTGTTTAGATTCTTGACTTAACCTGCAAAAATTCTTACTGTTTTAGAGTTGAAGAATGATACTTGAAATACTTCCTGTCACCAAAGAATATGCCTTTTTAAAAATATAATTTATTGTCAAGTTAGCTAACATACATTGTATACAGTGTGCTCTTGGTTTCCAGGGTAGATTCCTGTGACTTATTGCTTACATACAACATCCAGTGTTCATTCCAACAAGAGCCCTCCTCAATGCCCATCACCTATTTTCCCCTCTCTCCCACACCCCCCATCAATCCTCAGTTTGTTTTCTGTATTTAATAGTCTCTTAAGAGTTTTCCTCCCTCTCTGTTTGAAACTATTTTTCCCCTTCCCTCCCCCATGGTTTTCTGTTAAGAGTCTCAAGCTCCACATAAGAGTGAAAACATATCTATCTTTCTGTGACTGACTTAATTTCACTCAGCATAATACCTTCCAGTTCCATCCATGTTACGCAAATGGCAGGATTTCATTCTTTCTCATTGCCAAGCAGTATTCCATTGTGTATATAAATGACATCTTCTTTATCCATTCATCAGTTGATGGACATTTGGGCTCTTCCTATCATTTGCTATTGTTGAAAGCACTGCTATAAACATTGGGGTACAAGTGCCCCTATGTATCAGCACTCCTGTATCCTTTGGATAAATTCCTAGTACTGCCATTGCTGGGTAGTAGAGCAGTTCTATTTTTAACTTTTTGAAGAACCTTCACAATGTTTTCCAGAGTGGCTGCACCAGCTTGCATTCCCACCAACAGTGCAAGAGGGTTCCTGTTTTTCCACATCCTCGCCAACATCTGTTGTTTCCTGAGTTGCTCATTTTAGCCACTCTGACCGGTGTGAGGTGGTATTTTAATGTGGTTTTGATTTGTATTTCCCTGAAAATGAGTGATGTTGAGCATCTTTTTATGTGTCTGTTGGCCATCTGGATGTCTTCTTTGGAAAAATGTCTATTCTTCTGCCCATTTCTTCACTGGATTATTTGTTTTTTGTGTGTTGAGTTTGGTAAGTTCTTTACAGATTTTGAATACTAGCCTTTTGCCTGATATAACATTTGCAAATATCTTCTCCCATTCTGTTGGTCCTTTTAGTTTTGCTTATTGGTTCCTTTGCAGCGCAGGAGTTTTTATCTTGATGAGGTCCCAATAGTTCATTTTTGCTTTTATGTCCTTTGCCTTCAGAGACGGGTGGAATAAGAAGTTGCTGCAGCCGAAGTCAAAGAGATTGTTGCCTATTTTCTCCTCTAGGCTTTTGATGGTTTCTTGTCTCGCATTTAGGTCTTTTATCCATTTTGAGTTTATTTTTGTGTATGATGTACACAAATGAAAGGAAGAAAGGACCAAGAAAGTGGTCCAGGTTCATTCTTCTGCATGTCACTGTCCAGTTCTCCCAGCGCCATTTGCTAAAGAGATTGTCTTTTTTCCATTGGATACTTTTTCCTGCTTTGTCAAAGATTTGTCAAATTTCCCACAATTTTTGTCAAAGATTTGTGGGTCCAAAGATTTCCTGCTTTGTCATACATTTGTGGGTCCAATTCTGGGTTCTCTCTTCCATTGGTCTATGTGTCTGTTTTTGTGCCAATAAGTTTTGAAGAAATTACACACACACACACACACCCATACACCTAAAATGATCATTTCTTCATAAAAAGAATATAGAATAATGGTGTAAAGATTTCTAGCTCACTTATAGGAAAAAGTTTGTAGATAAGTTTGTACATTACATGTAAGGAAAACTATAGTAGATTATTTCTTTTTGCCTTAGCATTCAATTACAACATTTCATTTTATACAGGTGCCAGGTACCTGTAACATCTACTCCTTTGTCTCTTTTATATAATCTATTTTTTGTTCTTTAATTCTCAATTGTCCTATTTTATATAACATTTGATATTATTAGATGCCTGAATGATTTCTGGAAATCTAGATGTTTTAAAATTAGTTTAATGAACCCTTTCTTCCCTCAGTGAAATGAGGGGAATTCCCTTAATATTCTGTTACTACATGCAGAATTTTGTGACAGACTTTAGAAAATTTTTTGTTTTGCTTACATTCAAGTTGCTTCTTTCTCTGAAAGCTACTCTGTACCCTTAACCTTAAACTTTGCCATCCTCTACTGGCTCCAGTAGTGGCTTTTTCATGCCTAGATTACATAGTCTCCACCCTCTTCAGCCAAATTTCCCTTCCATTTAATCCCCAAAATGATGTCAAATCTACATTCTTTATAGACAGCTCAAGGTCTGCTAGGTCACTCACTGGCAAGGCTAAAACTGAAGGTTATGTTCATTCAGCCCCAGACTCTAATCAGAGGTGAGTGACTGAAGCCCAAAGAAGGTATGGCTAGCATCCCAGACCCTTAGACCTAAGCAGGTGACTAGGTTGTTTTCTTCTGGAATGATTAAGACTTTCTTTATTGAGATGAAATAGACATGCTTGAGCTTTTCTTCCCCAGGACTGTCTTATCTGCAAAGTCTAAATCACAGGGCAAAATCTCCAGGAATTAGCATATTTATTTTTGGATGAGGTGATAACAATTAATGCTTTGATCTGTTTGATACGGAAAAGGGATGACAGGGGTACCTAGGTGGCTCACTTGGTTAAGTGTCCAACTCTTGATTTCAGCTCAAGTTGTGATCTCAAGGTTCACGAGTTCAAGCCTCCGTGTCAGGTTCTGCACTAACAGCTTGAAACCTGCTTGGGATTCTCTGTCTCCCTCTCTTTGGCCCCTCCCCCGGTTGCACTCTCTTTCTCTCTCTCTCTCAAAAATAAATAAATGAACATTTAAAAAATGGATTACGAATCTACCCAAGGACCATGAAAGAGAAGCATTTTCAGTTAGAAAACAACAGAAATATTTTGCTGTAGAATATGCTCTTTACCTGGTGCTGTTGAGGGGAAGTGTGCTTGGGATCTCCGTTAGCTTACCTCTGCATGCTGGCCAGTTCAGGATGACAGTTATCAAGCCAACGTTGTTTGATGTAATTTTCTTTTCTTTCTTTCTTTTTTTCTTTCTTTCTTTCTTTCTTTCTTTCTTTCTTTCTTTCTTTCTTTCTTTCTTTCTTTCTTAATGGTGTACTCATTTTCTAGGGCTGCTGTAACAAAGTCCCAAAACTGGGTGACTTCCAATAACATGAATTTATTTTCTCAGAGTTCCTAAAGTCTAGAAGTCTGAAAGCATGGTGTCAGCAGATCCATACCCTCTCTGAGGCTTTAGAAGAGGGTCATTCCTTGCCTCTTCATAGCTTCTGGCAGTTCTCAGCAATCCTTAGCATTCAGTGGCTTGGAGATATATCACTTCACATTCTGGCTCTACCCAACCTGGAGCCATCCTCTTCCTGTTTGTCTCTCTGTCTTCACATGGTCTTGTCTTCTCTTATAAGCACACAAGTCACATTAGATTCAGAGCCCATCCTACTCAAATACAACTGCATCGTAACTAAGTACACCTGCAAAGATGTATTTCCAAATATAAGGCCACATTCTGAGGCATTAGGGTTAGGACTTCAGTATACCTTTTTTGAGGTACCTGATTCAACCCATATTACTCGGGATAAATGGAACTTAATGTCTCCCAGATGCCCTTAGATACTCTGGGGTGGAGGGCAGAAGGAAGTACTTTATCCTTAAGGTGGAGAGTACAGTGTTGAGGTGGCATCAGTGTGTTGGAGAGAACACATGTCCTCACCTCTCTGGTGCTCAAATCACCCTTTGCTCTTTGAGCTCCATCCACCATGTTAGTCTGCCACCTGGCACATGCCATAGCCAGTGTTCTGACAAAGTTTCTGTCTGTGTTTGTAGAGTGAGCAATCAGAGCTACATCTGTGCCATAAAAACACTTGCAGGTCTGCCAGGAACATGAATGACAGGCATTTTCCACAAAAGTGTCTCTTAGTCAAGCCAGGAACTGTTTCTAAAAGCACCACAGAGGCACTGAATTCCCCGTTATAAATCTCTTTGTAGGCAGCCAGATTCGCCATTAAGTGCCACCTTCCTCTAACTGAGTTTCCTCTGCCTGTCCCTCACAGGGTTAGTCCACAAGAGCATTTGGCTCGAGGCTGGCTTCAAGGGAGAAGCAAGCACTGTGCTTCTGCCTGGGGTTTGTACCATAAGGTCATCCTTGGAACACTGGTGGGTTTGGGAGAAAGTGGAGGGACTGAGGAGGGCTCAGGTTTGTCCTTGACTCCTTAATGAGGAGCAAGTGGGTGGAGAGGGTGGGCAGGCCTGAGTGCTGGCAGCCAGGAGCCCTTGGACTTCTGCCCAGCCTCCCAGCTGCCACTGTTCCACTCCCTAGTGGCAGCTGCCTGGGTACTCTTTCGATGCAGCAAGAGCACATCGACCAAAACCAAGGAGCTCTCTGGGGTAGGGTAGAACTGAGGAGAGGCAGTGTGTCAGGGGAGCCTTGCCCCACACCCTCCCTTCATACCTCAGCCCTCAGTCCCTTTTCATACCTCAGCCCATCTCACCAAAACCTTGCTCTTATTTGGCTGGCTTTTGCCCTTTGTGCTAAGATGTAGATGGACCTAAAGTAAATCTGGGCCTTTTGGCTCTGTCCTTAACATTTATCTCAAAACAAAAGTCCAACAAGAAATCCTTGGGAAAACACTGTCTTTCTTGAAATCTTAAGTAATATGGCAAAAATGGATAGCAGAAAACAACAATAAAACAAAATAAGTAAAAACTGACCTTGAGGATTTTCCACCCAGCTGATTGTTCCATGCTCTCTTTTCTCCTCTCCTCCTTCTCCAGCTTTCTAATCCAGTGTTTTCAGTTCTACCCTATCATATGAAAAGTTGTCTTCTTGACTTTGCCTTTCATAAATATGCTTCTGAACCCTTTTTTTTTTTTTTTTTTTTTGTCAAAACAATGGCAGGAGAGCAGTGTGAATGAAGTTCTTCCCACAGAAGGCTGGTAGGGGAAATATTTAACCAGTCATAATTTGGGTCCATATTACCCTCCCAAAGAAGCCTGAAAATCTTTGTTTACTCAATGTACTTAAAAACGAGTCTCTAATACTGGAATTCCAGGCACTATCCTAGGTTAGAGGAGGGGGAGACATGGGGTTGACTGGGGTGAGGAGCTGGAACAAGTTTGGGAAAGAGATTATCCATCTCTCTCAGGATAATTGTAGTGCCCAGTGATTGATTGTTCTGCCAATTTTGGAAGTTTATGATTGAGGGCCTTAACCCCCTGCTCTCTCATGACTTGGGCTCAGGGCTGACTGAAAGCACTTGGGTTCAGTCTGGGATTTATGTCTCTAGAGTTCCAAATTGGTCATAACTGTAGCTGTAGACATGACACTACTAGGCAGGCTATAACCATGGATCATCATCTCCCCAATATGTCCTATTTTAATTGTATTTTGGGTGCCTAGGTGATTTAGTCAGTTAAACATCTGAGTTTTTGTTTCGGCTCAGGTCATCATCTCACAGTTTGTGAGTTCAAGCCCTGCATGGGGCACTGTGTCAGTGCAGAGCCTGTTTAGAAGTCTCTCTCCCTCTCTCTCTGCCCCTATCCTGCATGCTCGCACACACACTCTCTCTCTCTCTCAAAATAGGTAAATAAACTTTAAAAAATTAATTGTAGTTAATTTCATCTGCAGCAATACAAATAAATCACTGAAAAGTTATGCTTTTAGCTTCTTGTTAAAGACCAAAGGAGGTAAATCCCCTAGAGCTAACTCATTCTTCCATACTTCCTTAGAAGCCAACTTTGCCTCAGAGTTCAAGACTGTACATCTCTATACATTCCGCCATGAGTTTGTAAACCCTCAAATTGTTTAAGAGACACAGCATCTATGGTTCTAATGTACTGCTTTGAGAGGATCCAGTGTGCTGGAGTTTGGGGAGCCATGGGGGTGTTGCTGAGTGCTGAGAGGGTGTGGACATGAGCACACAGTGTTACCAGGCCCAGAACTCAATTCTGCACTGTGAATTTTTAAGACAAAACTGAGAGTTCATACCTGAGAATCTGAGACTTCCTTGAAAACATTCTGAGTTCACACTTGACTAGTAAGTTTGCGAAGCTAGGCCATCTGGTTAGGGAGAAAAGGATTATATACTAGGACAAAGAATGCAGTTTGGTGTTTCTTCCTATTTGTGTAGTTATTTTTATTTTGTGCACTTTTCCTTTAGTCTTAATTCATTGTAGCTGATAAAGCTTGTTGCTTCTGTCTCAGTGATGAGATACCCAAGGAGAATGTTATCCTAAATTATTGACAGGTACTAGCACCCAGAACCTCTAGTCTCTTCTTCTATCTAAAAAAAAAGCTTTCATGAAAGAAGATGTTGATATTGTGGTGAACTGGTCAGTGAGTAGCTAAAAGACCTTCTCTTTCCAAATGGACGGGTAAGATAGAGAAAGGCCAAATGTGTAGTTCCTGGACTACAGAAGCAGCAATAGCTACAGATCTCTTCCTTTTGCTGGAACCACAGATAGGTCACCAGTCTTCCAGGAACACAACCAAAGCTTGCTCTACTGCCTGGCTTCCAGGTGGTCCATGCAGTGTACTGAACCTACCCACACTTTGCTCAGAGTAGTGTGGCTGGGCCACCACCCTTAAGTCTCATTAGTGCAGATTTAATCCTCGCCAGGTGTGTGACCAGCAGATCCTCACTAGGAAGATCAGTAACTATGAAGATTCGGAGCAAATAGAGTGTGTTTGAAAACAAAAAACTTTTACTCCAAATGCACTTTTTTTGTATCATATTGTATAACCATTTAAAACTGCCCAGATGGTTCTTTTTACAGCATATGTAAAATATTATTTTTCTAGAGAGATTTATGGGAACACAGACAATATCACTTAGATTATAATCGCCTAAATTATACTGCCTTGGCACAAAATAATCTAGCCAGTCAATTCTGGATAGTATCAAAGAGGAGAAGTTGAAGTGTGGTCTGCACAGTCAGCTCTGTAAGAGTGAGATGGTCATATAGGGAACAAGTTATGTCTCTGAATTGGTTAAACCACTGGTGGTAATTATGTCAAACTAGTGAATAAAAATCTCCTTTGGACTTTCAGTCTCGCTCAGAGAAAGCATCTTCCACAGCTAGACTGCCCTCCAAGGTCAATAAGTTATTCCAGTAACTGCTGGTCAGCGGTTACAAACAGCAAAATGTGGGAGGTTCCACCAATGTATCCTTATCCTGGGAAGTCAAGATCTTCTGAGGCGAGTTTGGGTTAATCATCTCTGAATAGAAATGACATGTCTAGAACAACTATCTGGTCATAGAAAATATGTGTTTATGTCTCCTATATATGTCAAGCTCCAACTGTAGCTCAAACTACTGTATCGTGAGCCAGTTGAACAGCCATCACCAGATTTCCTTTTATGTGCTTAGGATTTCACACACCATTCATTTAATATTAGACTTTTTAAATTAAAGCAGTTAAAATTTTTTTTTTCTGATGTCTGAGTCAGAAAAAGAATGGAAAGCTAAAAACAAGATACAGCTTCAGCTGAAATGAACTTGAATGCCCACCAGGCCCTTCCTTTATCCTCAGCCCTCATGCAGAAAGATCTCAATGGTTCAAAGAACCGATTAATACCAATGGCTGTAATTATCATTGAAATGACATGAGTTCACAGGATAAAGATAAAAACAGGTTAATTCAGTGTTCCAGGAAAATGAAAGAGTTCATCTGCTTGAGAGCAGGAAGACACTAACAATTACATTCCATAAAAGTCCATGTCCATGCACATCTGTCTCTGGTTCTTGACTGGGAATTCTGCCTAGGAAAATGTGCCAGTGTGCTCCATCCTTCTATGTCAGGCCTGGCCCTATGCCTCTGTCTGCACCCACAGCAAGCCCACACCTGGATCGCAGGCCAGATGCTCACACACTGAGCTGCATGCCCTGGAAGGTGTCAACCCTGAGCCCGATAGACAGAGAAAGTTTACCACATTTACCCTTGGTGCTTCCTGGATCGAAACTTCAGACTGTTTTTTGACTTCATTAATAATGAAGAGGGAAAGAGAGGCTCTTTTGCTGTGAAGTTGAATGATGCTGATGGATTCTATTTTGGTACCTCAGGACTTCTTTTTTCCTCCATCATTCAGGAAAGCTATTGGATAACACTGGAAGATGTCTTTGTAATCCTCCTCCCTGTCTTCTGATACTAGATAGGAGTACTTGAAATAGTCCTCAAGGGATGAGCTCAGGGCAGGGAGCCAGGTTTCCCCCCATAACCATGTGGTGGGCAAGTGACAGCACAGAGGAGGAGAGTTGGCAGTGTGTCTGGAGGTGGGAGGGGTGCTAGTAGCTGAGGCTCCATGCTCCCAGGACAACCCTAGCTTAACAGCTCCCCAGCTGAAGAATCTCTGGCATAAAAAGCCAGAATTCCCATCTGGGAAGTAATTGCAGACCTCCTAATCAGGCCAGTTCAACCAGGTCTAGATGCTGAGGTTTAAAAATTCTTGTGGCTTATAGAACAGATGTCCCCTAAAATCAGTATGGGGAATAGCAGGTTGAAAAGCCAATGGAAACCAGGTGGTAGAAGCTTCTAGCATTTAAAAATGCTTTGATAAGATTGGTTGAGATATCCCAGGGACCAAAACAGGCTATTTTGGTACCCCAATTCTTGTCAGCATACAAGGGACACTCACTTTATTTTGGGGGATTTGAACATTTGCTTTCTGAAGAAGGTTGTAGTCAGTGACCTGAGGGTGTGTGACTGGTGTCATTTTCAGTGCTATTCTGCCAGGTTTTGTCACAGTGGCCCACATTTAGTGTAACCAGAAGGACAAATGTTCCTAAGTGACATTCAGTTAGCATATAAAGGCACCTTTCAACAACAGTCTTTTCTACTATAGTTTTTGTTTTCCCCTCTAGGACCATTGAAGGTACTTCTCTGCTGTCACAGCTGGCAGACAGAATCTGAACACAGAGCCCTCACTGTGTTTCATCTCACTCCAGTGACCTGCATATTTCACACTGCAGGCAGCAGGCTATGTTTCAGTATGTCTCCATAGGAGTCCTGTTGGCATCTGGCGGGGAGGGCTGAAGAGGCAGTGGGTTCAGGCAATTCATTGTACAGAGCTCTCCTTTGCAATGAGGAAGGAGTAGCATGTCTGCCCCCCACCCATCGCCCACATTAAATCCTCTGCCAATACACATTTCCAGATGCCCCTTTGGGAAAGAGAAATGCAGTTAAGAAACTATATAAAAGAACTCAGTGAGTAACAAAACCTCAAGTATCTTGCATAGCTGAGCACAAAAGCCCAAAAAATTAGGACACCATGTTGGCCAGAGTGCATAGAGGCATCTTGAAAATGAGCTATCATTCTGAGCCCAGGCATTTTGCACCCCACAGTTTCCCAGAAATTATGTTATTTGTACTCTCGAGTAAAGAGAAGACTTTAATAGATGAGCAGAGACAAGTGGAGATGAGAGAGTAGTTAGACCACAAACTGGTGCACATCCTTGGTTCCCAACACTGTCCTAGGCTCTGGCTCCACAAGTGTCTCGTGAGACCTACTGTGCTTTCTGCTCTCAGATTGCATGGGATTGTCCACACACTTAAAATAAATCTTCTCCCCTTTGTCTTTTGGCTTAAGGTAGTTTAAGGTGTCTCAGCTATTTTCATCCAGAAAAACTTGACTCAGAACTTAGACTTGAAAGGATAATTAATAATGCATGATGCTCATAAAACAAGCCATTAACACAACAAGGTCATCAAGGAAATGTCATACATGTGGTGACCAGGTTTGCCTGGAATCTTGGTATGTTCCCATTGCCCCCTTTTACATCCGGTGTCCCTGTTTGACCATAAATTATATGGCTACCCTAGCTACAAAATGGACAATAAGTCTTCATGAAGAAAGTTAACCCTAATACAGGAAGGACTTCAGAGAAAAGGAAATCTTTTACCCAAGAGTTTCCTTTTGTTATAGATGTACCTGGGCATCATTTCAAGATGAAATATAGCCAGCTTCCAAACTCCCAGGCTGTGGATAAATAAAAAAAGGGGGTGAGGTAATATTACCTTATGTTTTCCTCACTGGCAAACTCATATATTAAAATCTTATTGTGACTCATGGAAGTAACTAACTCTGGTTTGGCAGATGGAATGACAAATGTGTTAGGTTTTATAATCCATTAAGAAGGTATTAGATATTACCTATCTAATAACAATACTTAGATGACCCCTTCTGATTAGAGTCCTTTCTCGTTGGAAGAGGAGCAAAGCAGCAAAGGGATTCTCTCCTTTATAAGATCAGTGGTGATTCCCCTGGTTGAAGGACATACACAGAGAAGGTCTGTGTAAGAGTCCAGGCACCACACTGAAGCACCACTTGGCATAAGCCACTGTACCTCTGTCACCAGCCAGTCAGGTTATTTGTCATCTGAGTTTTCTGTTGCTGCAGTAATGGCATATCGTATAGTCCAAAATCAGAAATTGCTTTGGTTTCTCTTTTGCTTTTTAATTTTATTTCATGTGGGTTGCAGTTTGGACATGTAATATCTGATCTTTTATTTTGCAGTAATTCATTTTATCAATGAGGCTTTACCTAGTCTTGTGGTTGTGCGTATCATTGGGGCCATGTTGCTCTGAACAAAGAGGCCCTGTGGCTTTCTGTTAAGCTCCACTCCCTTTAGCAAAAAGGATATTTCTCCTTTTGTGTGTGTGTGTGTGTGTGTGTGTGTGTGTGTGTGTGTGACTTTTCTTTTCTGCATTCAGTTGTCTAAGAGAGAGGGGGAAGACAATTAAGATTGGACTGCCTTCTTCCATTTTACTCTTTGGTGGAAAGGCAGTATAAAATAATCAGAATAAGCTTAATATAACCTTGGTGGTAAACTGCTTGCTCTGAATTTTTTAATACACCTGTGATGGTTGCCTTTATGTGTCAACTTTACTGGGCTAAGGGATGCCCAGTTAGCTGGTAAAACACGATTTTTTGATGTGTCTATGAGGGTGTTCTGTAAGACAGTCGCATTTGAATTGGGGAACTGAGTGAAACAGATAACCATCCTGAATGTGGCTGGGCACCATCCAAATGGTTGAGTGTCTGAATAGACCAAAAAGGTAGAGGAAGTGCAAATTTGTTTCTCTGTTTGAGCTGGACATCAGTCCTCCTGGTTCAAAGGACTTGGACTGAATCACACCACCTGATTTCCTGGTTCTCCAACTTGCAGACAGCAGATTATAAGACTTGGCCTCCATAATTACTTTAGCCAGTTTCTATAATAAATCACCTCATAGATAGGTGTCTCTATATATCCTATTGGTTCTCTTCCTCTGGAGGACCCTGACCAATACAATCCCTCAAGCAACCTCCACTCATTTATTTTTTGTTGGGCTTTTGCATCTAAACAACTTTCATTTATTATTGTTGTGGGTGCTTTCTATTATTTGTGATTTTAAATTGCTGCCTTTCAGGAGTGCCTGGGTGGCTCAGTCGGTAAAGCAACTGACTTTGGGCTCAGGTCATGATCTCGCAGTTTGTGGGTCTAAGCCCCACGTCGGGCTCTGTGCTGACAGCTCAGAGCCTAGAGCCTGCTTTGGATTCTGTCTCTCCCTCTCTCTCTGCTACTCCCCCACTCACACTCTGTCTCTCTCTCAAAAATAAGTAAACATTACAAAAAAATTTAATAAAAAAAAATAAATTGCTGCCTTTCATTTCTGAATTCAAAGGTTTCTGGGTTTTTGCTGTGTTTGACACCTTCTGTTCTCTCTCTGTCCGCTTCCCTCCCTCCTTCAGGTCCAACTCCTTTTCTCCTTTTGGCTTTGTTATATTTGCACATCCAGCATATTGTTATGTATGTGCTTATAGATGGTTCTAAAATAGGTCAGTATTAATTAAATCAAATCCAAGACCATTCTATACCAAGACTGGGATTCACCCAGTTGTCTTTTTCCTAGCCTGTTCTGTCTGACTGCTTTGTCCCACATTACCTCAGATGATCTGTCCAGAGAGCAAATGGAAATATTTATATAAAATGCATAAAGTAGCTCTTACACTAAACCTCTGGCCATGCCACATACCCCAGATTTGAATACAAATCCCTTGGGTGCCTGGGTGGCTCAATCAGTTAGGCATCACTTTCAGCTCAGTTCCTAACCCCATGGTTCATGACATCTAGTCCTACATTGGGCTCTATACTGTCAGCACAGAGCCAGAGCCTGCTTGGGATTCTCTCTCCCCCTCTCTCTCTGCCCTTTTCCTCCTCATTCTCATTCTCTCCCTCCCACCCCTCCTTCCCTCTCCGTCTCAAAATAAATAAATAAACTTAAAACAACAACAATAACAAATCCCATCATGTTGTCAAATTTGTGAAAAGAACATAAAGTTCAAAAATTATTTGAGAAGATCCAATTCAAAAAAGTCTTAATATTCAAACTCAGATCTCCTGTTAATGGCCTGAAAGTCTAAAGTTCAAAATCTGCTTTCTGGAGAAGGTTCCTCCTTCTCATATTTGTTGTATTTGGAGAATCATAACCAAACAGATTTCTGGGCGAAGTTGCTATTGATGCTACTGAAGCTTGTGTCCCCAGGGGGTGAGAGACCAGAAATGTGCCTCTCCTGGGTACACCTCCAGGCCCTCTTTTGCTCTTTTCTCTTTGCTCTTGGATTTCCAGACTTGAGTAGCATTTTCTCTTTGACCTCTCTCTGCCATCCTGGCTACACCTCTAGTGCTCCCCTTCTTTGTTGCTTCCCTTCTACTTTGGGGAAGGTTCAATTGATCCCTAACAGTTGACTCTCTTTCTCAAGCTGCTCTCATTCTTTTTCAGATTGTTTCCTAGAATTAAGAGCCTGCCTTCATTTCACATATTCTTTGCCTTCTGGTCCAGACATTTGTTTTCAGTCGCACTCCTCTGTATCTTGTGTTATGGGCTATCTAGTAATGAAAAATATAAAATCAATACCTTCTGAGTCCATCAAAAAAAATCCCTTATTTTATATAAATCTTGTTTAACTTCTTCTGTGTGAGTTGGGTAATCCCTTCTAAGAGATGTTCTTCCATGAGAGCAGAATTTAGCTCAGGCCTGGGTTCAGTCTGTACATGTCTTTCCTGGTTCTCCTCCTGTCTTTGCAAAACTTTCTTTTAGAATCTTAATGCTACACATTTCTTGGTCATGCTGCTTTGAGGTGCAGGCAATGCTCCAATGACTGTAACCTCTTAATTCATCAAGTTATGCTTATGAGTATTTTATATGGCTCTTACTGGCTTTTCCTCTCAAATCTGTCCAGATCCACTGGATAGAGGTTTTAGAATCTGAAAGGAGTTCTCTTACCGTGGATTTCAGTTCAAAAACATCCTCATAGAAACATCCAGACTGTCTTGGTACCCACGATCCAGTCAACATGACACACAAAATTAATCATCATCCCTGTCTAATATTCTGAAATGAGATAGTGGTGATGGTTGCACAATATTATGAGTATGCCCAATGTGAATGTTCATAGTAGTGTTATTTTAGTTTCTGTACCCCCTAAATGAAAACAACCCAACTGTTCCTCAACTGATAAACACATAAACAAAGTGCATTGTACTTTGCAGTAACAATGAAGGGATTGCTGAATAAACAGAAGAATGTCAGGTATACGATGCTATCTACTCAAACGGCTATCTCCTTTATGATTCCACTCATATGAAATCTGAAGAATTATTATATGGACTTTGTGGAAAAGGCAGAACTGTGGGCACAGAAAACAGATCAATGGTTTCCAGGAATTGGGGCTGAGGGAAAGAGTTAACTACAAAGGGGAGATTTTGGAGTGGATGAAACTGTTCTATATCTTCGTTGTGGTGATGGATATCCAGCCTATTTGTCCAACTCCTAGAATACACAGTAAGATAGTATGTGTTGTATTGTATATAAATTATATCTTAATTTTTAAATATGAGGAAAGTGCATATATATTTCCCCATGTCTTGGCACAACATCTGACATATAGCCAATTACCCAATAAATGTTGAACGTCGTATTTATTTTTTAAAGTGTTAAATAATAGAAACATGTAAAATAGGAACTTAACTTTGGGGGGGCCTTGGTGGCTCAGTTGGTTAAGCGTTCACCTCTTGATTTTGGCTCAGGTCGTGATCTCACAGTTCATGAGTTTGAGTCCCGCATCTAGCTCCACACACAGACAGTGTGGAGCCTGTTGGGATTCCCTTTCTCTATCTCTCTCCGCCCCTCCCCTGCACTCACTCTCTGTCTCTGTCCCTGTCTCTCTCAAAACAAACAAACAAACAAACAAAAAAAGAGCTAAACTTTAATTTGTTGTGGGTTATTGAAACTTTTTCTAGCAGGCCTACCAAAATCATGAGACTCTCCCTAGGGTATTAAACAGAACTCGATTGGGGAACAGTTGGTTGAAGAGTTTCCGTGACTTTTGCACATCCTTTATTTGGAGCACGTATTTCATTTGTTCTTCATTTGTGTTGGGCCGGAAGGGGCTCAGCTCTTTTCAATGTGTATGGGAAGAAGAGAGCTTAAATGGCCTGCGGTCTCAAATCCTGGCTGTCGGAAGGTAAAATGAAAAAAGTAAGCATAAGGTAATGAGTTTCTCCTTAAAATGAAATCTCTTCACCTTAAAGGATGGCTTGTTACTCTGACATCATATGTTTTTTTAAAATTATCATTATTATTCAAATGGCTTTCATTTGTGAAATAGTAGTTTTGTGGATGACTTTTTGGTGTTTTACTATTTTAAAATGTCATAAAAAAGGCCTGCAGTGCTATTTCATTCATCTCTCTGTCTGTTTCCTCTTCTTTCTCTCCCATCTATCTTTCCCAAGACAGGAAACCCAAGGATCTGCCTGGGAAATGCTAGTTAAGGACAGAGCTGAGGGTATTGGGTACAGGGCTGCCAGGGTGTGGGGGGGCCCCTGAGACTGGGCCAGTAGACGTGTATAGCTAGCCCCCCCTTGTTTCCCTCCCTCACTGCCCCTGTCTCTGCCCACCCTCTTGCACCAGCTGACTTCAGCAGTGAGGCAGTCTAGCATGTCTAAGAAATGTTTTGAAGAGTCATGAGGCATTTTCTAAGTTTCAGGGACTGTTCGGAAGTGTTGGATTTAGATGATCAAAATCAAGGCTTTGCAGGTCATTTCCTGCATGAAAGGTAGAATTCACGCCTCTTTGGATACTTTGCCATTTCACTCTTCCTGTCTGAAGACCCAATAAAATAGCTATGTTTCCATATAGGCCATGTTTGGATCATGCTTTTCATCCTGGGCTCAAACAAGGATCCTGGTGTGGTCACAAATGCCCTCAGATTCTGCTTCCTCAGTTTGTAGATTTACCTGCTATGGAGAGGTCCTTCCACAGGCCTATATGTACATGTTGCCACCTTTATGTCATATCTTGTAAAGGCTTTCTTTGACCTGAGTATCATCCCACCTTTACTCTACTGAAGGTCAGGTTTGTTTCTGCAGCCAGATTGAGATTTACTAGGTTGCCACTCTGTGCAACAGCCTAAGGGAATCCAGAGTTCACACTCAGAGTGAGTAAATAATATTCAGAGGCACCTGGGTGGCTCAGTCGGTTGAGCATCCATTTCTTGATTTCGGTCCCGGTCATGATTTTACAGTTCCTACAACTGAGCTCTGTGTCTGGCTCTGGGTTGATGGCACAGGGCCTGCTTGGAATTCTCTCTCCCTCTGTCTCTCCCTCCCTCTCTCTGTTCCTCCCTTGCTCAATTATGCACATGTGCTCACACTCATGCATGGTCTCTAAATAAATAAATAAATAAATAAATAAATAATAATATATAATAATTATTATTGCTTTTTGCTTGGGAGGTCATTATTTCTTCTCCCATCTTCCCATCTCTCAATCATTGAGTGGCAGGTTGGGGATACAAAGGCTGGCACCCTTGCCTCATGGTGGGACCAACTTTTTGGTGTAACAAGTTTCCATAGGATCAGACTGAAAGTAGTCTGTGTCTCAGACCACATCTACCTCTGTTTCGCCCCAACTGTTCTGCTTCTCTTACTCCCCTTATCCTGACAGCATCCCTCAATCAATTATTTGAATGAGAATCCCTGTCTTAGGATCTGCTTCTAGGTAACCTGATTAAGACTAGCATGACCTCATAGTTACTGTATGGGAAAGTCCACTTGCATTCAAGATAATTTGTCCAGAGGACTGCCTATTAGAGATACACATATTATGTGGCACCAACCAACCCAGCCTAATCTCCTCCTTGGGAAGAAAGTTGGTCACTGCCTCTTCGGCTATGTTCCTTGAAATTTCTCAGTAAATAGGAATGTTTCCTGAAGAAACATTGTTGAGAGTAGTAATGCCTGCTGTACATCATAATATTGGATATTCTGGGGCACAAAGGTAAAGGTGGTATTAAGTGTATAGATTTCTTGTGTCTACTGTAGCAAATTACCACAAACTAGATGGCATAATAATAGAAATGTATTCTCTGTCAGTTTTGGAGTCTAGATGTACAAAATCAGTATCTGCTAGGTCGAAAGCAAAGTATTGGAACCAGGGCTGTGCTTGCTCCCTCTGGAGGCTCTTCTTACTTCTTCAAGCCTGATGGCTACTAGCACTTTTTGCTTTGGAGCTGTATTAGTACAATCTCTATCTCTGAGGTCACAATGATTTTCTCCTTTATCTGTGCAATATGTCCCTCAGCCTCCCATTTAAAATAATGTATGTGATTGCATTTAGGACTCACTCTGATAAAACAGGATAATCACCTCATCTAAAGATCCTTAACTTAATCTCATATGGAAAGATCTTATTTCCATATAAAGTAACATTTCCAGGCTCCAGGGATTAGAATATGGATCTCTCTGAAGGGTACTGTTTTTCAACCTAACACAAGGAGACAAATTATAGTGTTCCTCTTCATTCCTGCGTTCTTTCATAATCAACCTCCATCTTCAAAGGTGATCCAAAAACTTCTTCACATGTTTTACACTTGCCACAGTATATACTATGGAGAACACAGAGAAGTGAATCACCAGCCCCTGCTCTCAAGAGTAGTGCTATTATTGCAGGAGAAATACTCCAAGCTGAACAATAAATAATAAATAATAAACAATAAATAATAAATTAATGTAACTTATTGCTATTGACACTGGATTCTTACAGGCCTTCTACTCCAAGAGGGGGTGGAGAAAGCCATTAGGCTGGTGTGGTGACAGAAATCTTTAGAGAGGGGTAAGACTTGATCCAAGTCTCAACATTTCGTTTGCAGAGGGGAAGAGAGTTGTCTTAATCCATTTGGGTATCTGTAACTAAATACCACAGACCAGGTGGCTTATAAACAAGACAAAGTTCATTTCTCACAGTTCTGGAGGCTAGAATTCTGGCTCCAGCATAGCATGTTCCAGTGAAGATGGCCATCTAAGTTACAGACTTCTCATTGTATCCTCACATGGTGGAAGGGGCCAGGGAACTCTGGTGAGGGGTGAGGGGATGGGTGAAGTGTGTGTGTGTGTGTGTGTGTGTGTGTGTGTGTGTGTCTTTTATTGAAGCAATAATCCCTTTTGTGAGAGTTCCACCCATGTGATTTTCTGATATCACATTGCATTGGGATTCCAACTTATGAATTTGGGGAAAACACAAATATTCAGACCACAGCAAAAGTTTAATTTTCTTTCTCGTTTGATTTTTACAGTTGCCCTTTAGGATTGTGTCTTTCAAACATTTTTTGTTCAATTCATATTAACATGTACATTTTATAACATGACCTAGTGTATGAAATGTATTTATAAAATAAAAGTTTTATAAGACAATGTTTATTTTTAACACTTACAAGTTCTGATATATATTCTATTCCATTCCATTTCATTTCATTCTGTTTCATTAAAAAATGTTCCTTGAAGCTCAGTACCACACTAAAGTGAGTTATAACCATTAGAGACATAGACATTTGCAAACCACCACTTCATTGAACATACTGTATCATGATTTCTGACCATATTGGTTATTAGTTATCTATTGTTACACATGAAAGTTATCCCAAAAATTAGTGGCTTAAATCAATACTGCCTTACAAGCTCAGAGTTTCTGTGGGTCAGGAATCCAGTCATTGCTTAGCGAGGTACACCTGCCTCGTGGTCTCTCACAAGGCTGTGATCAAAGTGTTGGCCAGAGCAGTGCTCTTATCTGAAGGCTCAACTGGAAAGCAGTAGGATTCACTTTTAAGCTCACTCACATGCTTGTTGGCAGGACTCTGTTCCTAATGGGGTTTGAAAGTCTTGATCCTTTGTTAGCTGGGAGCCTCCCTCAGTTCATTTCCCTGTGGACCTCTGCACAGGGTACCAAATAGCATGATCAGAGTGAGTAAAATGGAGAGCAAGAGGGAGGAGCAAGACACAATGTTTTTGTCATGTAGTCTCAGAAGTGATATCTTAGAACTTTTGCCATGTTCTTTTTGTTAGGGGAGAGTCACCAGGTTCAGTCTACACCTAAGGGGAGAGAATTGTGCAATGGTGTGCCTACTGTGAGGCCAGGAATTAGCGGGGATACCTACCACACTGTTAAATCTGGTCTCAGAAAGAGTAGGAGTTAGTGGTGCTTGGGGGAATTGAACATTAACTGCAGTCTAATTTGCTCAGTCCTTTAGCCAGCCATCTTGCTTGTGGCAATGCATCCTGGGTATGACTGTTGTCTGAAGTTATGACCCTAAAGAACAAAATGCTGAGGAACATGGCCAGGAGATAAATAGGAAAGCAAGAGTGTAACCTTAATTTGATATTGGCAGGGAGGGGAGGGGATTAAGGTGTGATGATTGATTTGCTCATGGACCTAGTGAGTTAGTGATAATACTGTAGTTACAGCAGAGTTTTCCTATTTAGAGAGATGGGTAACTCAACCAACGTTACTGAATTCTCCCTAATTTAGTAAGTTATTAACCTGACCACAGTTTCATAGCTAGGTATTAACACAGTGCAGTACTGTCTCATACCAAGCTCGAAGTTTGAATGAAAAAAACTAATAACGTCTTTTCAGTGAAATTTGCCAATGTAGGAATTTTCACTTTCTCTGAGGCAAAGGAGAGAGTAAACTCTTAGAAAGGAAGCAAACTGTGTTAATTTTTTTCAGATTTCCTCTCAAAACGTGGGTACTGTTCTCTTCTGCCTAACTGTAGTCCATTCATTATGAGTAACAAGAAAGTCTAATACTCTTTAGAATTTTGATAATTATTTGGGGCACTTGGGTGCCTCAGTCACTTAAGCGCCTGACTTCAGCTCAGGTCATGATCTTGTGGTCTGTGAGTTCCAGCCTCATGTCGGGCTCTGTGCTGACAGCTCAGAGCCTGGAACCTGCTTCAAATTCTGTCTCCCTCTCTCTCTCTGCCCTTCCCTGTCTTTGTATCTCTCTGTCAAATATGTATAAACATTAATTTTTTTTTTAGAAATTTGATAATATTTAAAGTAAAATATCGAAAAGTCTTAAGGACACAAATATACCACACAAAACCTAAGGTCTTTCTTTCTTTTTTTTTTTTTTTTTACATGCCACAATTTCTTTAAAACCTAAGTTCTTTCTACCTTTCATTTATTTATTTGAGGGATTGAAAGATTGACATTTGGAAAAAAGATTTCAAATCCTTAGCTTCCTCCTTTCCCTTATGGCTCTGTTTTAGGCCTATATTGTGTTTGAGGAATGCTCTGATGAGTAGCTAGTGACTCACTGATATGTTTATTTTACATATAATATTTTCCAGTGTGTTGAATGCAGTCTGGACTCTAGGAGGGAGAGAGTGACTTCCTGCACAAGAGACGGTGAGAGGCCTAACAGATGTTGGAGAGGATGAGTTTGGGAACTCAGGCCCTTCCTGCAGCCTCACCCCATCAGGGAATAATAACACTGCTCTTTACCTGCTTATGTTACCATGGTGATGTCCACACTCAAGGCAGCCAGAGACAATGGGGCTGAGACTCAGGAGGATTCTCTCTCCTCCTGACAACCCACTAAAGAAATTTCAATGACAATGCTCACCAGAGAATGCAGCCTGCATTCAAATTATGAGAGTAGAGGTTTTGAATGACAGGAGGAGCAGTCATGGAGTGACAAAAAAAAAAAAAAAAAAAAAAAAAAAAGAAAGAAAGAAATTCCTTGCTTTGAATTAGAAATAACCCTGGACTTTGAGAGAACTTTTGATCGTTTCTTTTTTTTTTTCCCTCTCTCACTGGAATCATACCTCTGAAGAACTGGAAAAAAATGTTCCCAGAACTCCCAATGTGGGGATAGATTGAGTGCAAAAGAGGGTTGAGTCATGAAACTAAATGCGGATTTATATCTTTTTTTCATTTCCCGAGTTCTCAGGGTGGGGCGGGGGGTGGGGGGGAGTGGCTTTTATCTGAAAGATCTGTCCTTTTCTCTAGATGACAAGACATGGCAGAGTAGAATAAAACTGATCTGGGAGTTCAAAGAAGGAGACTGACAAGACCAAAGAAGTAGTTTGGATACCTTGAGATTAATGATGAAATGTATTTAAAATATAAAAAAATATTTAGGAATGACTATAAACATAATAACATACCTTTACCTTTTTATTCTTTGTTTTCAAATAATTGCTGGTCATCTCTGGCATGCATGGGTCTTGCCTGACAGAAATGTTGGTAGAACATCTACCCATCAACGAGTTCTTGAAACTATTCAAATTAGCCTTTCAGGGCCTAGGTTTCTGTCTTTTCTTTCTTCTCTCCCACCAGTCTTTTCTTCTTTTCTGTGTATGGTTAGTTAGTGTAATGGAACTGTTGGAGAAGTGGATAAAGTACACCAAAGATGTCTGATTGGACTAAAACAAACTCTGGTCTCTAGCTTAGAGACCCCTCCTCTGGTTTCTTCTTCCTTTGCTGTGCGTGTGAAAACCCCCACAGATATGGAGGCTGTCGGCTATAAATTACCCTCCCCGCCTGCATTCTGGGCTCAGACCTTTGGAGAAACAGTCTCCTCTGAGCCCGCCAGTGTAAAATAAATCTCCAATCCACCAAGATATCCAAGTGCCACTGGGTTTTTCTGCCAGCTTTCCAGGTTCCATAACAGAACCAATGTGACTTCTCTCCTTGGTGAATCAGAAACTGCACCAGGTTGACTTGTCCCACAAAGAAAACTTTATTTGCAGCAAATAAGGTGATCATAGGAAATAATTTCCAAAGCTGTGACTCCTCAAGCAAGGGCAGATGGGTTCCTTTTGTTGAGGGTTAGGATGAATATTTAAATAAGGAATCCTTGTCATAATATGTAAACTTGGGCATAAGGTCACACATGCGCCTTAAAGAAACATGCCTATACATACATTGTATGTTATGTAAAAGAGGCTGAGGCTCCTCCTTGGGTGGAGACTTTAGTATCATAATGAGGTAAAGATAATCATTGTCATTCTAGAGGTCACTACATGGTCTATCTGCATATGAGCAAGTCAGAGGTTAAGCTCCAAGTGGACTGGGTGGTCTGGACTAGCTGAAGGTCCTGTCAGGAGGTCTAGTCACTGTTGCTAGAGCGGTGGTTTTGCTTTCCATTTGCCTGAGTTAAGAGAAGCTGGAAAAGAGCTTAAGGAAAAATGTGGGACAAAGATCGGTAAGCATAAGCAGGTAGGCAGTAAAAGTCAGGTCTTGGGGTCTAGATGGTGGCATTAGCATTTGATCTCTTTCATATAAGGACTGGGGAGTTGAAGATGCAAATGTTGCCAGTGGGAATGTCAGCTGATAGCTGGGTCTTATGGAAGCTCATAAAGAGCTGAATCTTTAAGCTTCACACAGAGAGAAGCTTGTAAGGGTGGGTCTCACAAAGCCTGGGAGGGGTCAGATGGCTGTTTGGGACCACCCTCCCTCCAGCCTCTAAGCATCTGAGCCACAGAATGAATACAAGGTCTCTTCATTCTGTGCTCTGCCTTTACTGTGGGTCTGCTCCTCTGGGTTTCTCCTTATCTTTGTGTCTTCTTGCTTTTTTTCCCCCACTATGGATTCTCTCCACTTTTTCCAGCTCCAATTTTGAGGAAAGTCTGACTGGCCACCTAATTATCATCTTTTCCCTTTTCACAGAAATTGTTGTGTGAGACTATATCACAGGTCACAGGACAATCTGTGGATTGGTAGTTTTTTGCCCCAGAGTGGGTTTCCTGGCCGAAACGTTGCTGATTCTCCTGACATTACTGCTCGGGGCTCCTTTCCTCAGTGGGGCAGTGTTTCTCAAAGGGACTGGGCATCTCACACAATGTCTGCCACAAACACGGTTTCAGTAAAAATGCCCATGGCTTCAATAGTGTCTTGTCCCACATGTTTTAATCTAACATAGGAATGACTGCTCTTTCACTTTGTGATATTTTCTTTTTGTGGCAGGTTTTAAGTTCCCTTGAAGGAAATATTCAGGTGGGATAGGCAAAGTTTGTTTCTTTCCACTCAAGGGAAAGCCATCATAAGAGAATGCCAATGGAATTTTAGAAAGCAATGGTGATGCTTTGCCTAATCTTACCTTAGATTGCCAGTTGCACTTAGCTAATCTCTTCCTTGGTGCGAGTGGACATCAGTCAAGAAACTGACTGGAGCTTATGCATGGACACTGCCACCATCTGTTCAGTCAAATAACCATCTGAAATGGATTAAATTATAGTGACGTCAAACTGTGCATTAATCTGTGCCCTTAGGGGTAATTCTCATCCCAGGTCAATTTGCTTCCACCTCCATTGCTTCTTGTGGCCAGGAGGCAGCATGGTACACATGAGGCAGGGACAGAAGTTTGGCAGTGCAGAAGTAAGGGTTCATGGCTGCTATGGATTTTGGTTTCTGTGTTTCTGCTTACTTATCTTGTTTTGGGGTCAGGAATGATACCATTTGAGAAAATAGGCTTTCCTTTTGAAAATGACTGGTGGGAAGAATTATAATGTTTGGAAAGTCAGCCATTTTGGGAGGTTTACCAGAGTTTCCTCCTTGACCTAGTTTCAAATCCTCTGCTGCATTTCCTCTTTCAGCTGTTAAGATTTAGGTTGCTATTAAATGCCTTCAGTTTAATTTGCTCCAGAGGCCAATGCCCCAGCATCTGGTCCACAGCAAGTGTCAGAAAGACCTAGATTGCTCAGTTGTCCTCAGTGTAACCAGTATCCCACTTTTCACTAAGGCAACCAGCTTTGAGCCCTGCGTCCTAAATGTGAGCTCATCCTTATACAGTGAGAGAATAAAAATTTCTGTGAACTTGTGTTCCACACCTCTATTTATACATCCACATGTTTTCTGCTTCCCTTTAAGATAACACAAAGCTTCAGCTGAAACCACAAACTGCTTAAGTGACCTCATTTAATCTGCTTGCTTTTTCCTATTCTTCCAGTGGTATTTAAAGAGTTAAAAATATGGGGGGGACAGGAAGAGACGTAGGTGGAAATGTCAGATTTTCAGTTGAAAATGCAAAAAAAAAGAAAAAGTACCTGGGCAGAGAGTTGGTTGGGAGTAACAATGATGGCAAATGCCTAAGGATGTCTTCTGTGTCGTTTTGTGTAGAATAAGGTTTTTGAGTTGTGGTTGAAAAGCAAGCAGCATGGGCCTTATGTAGGAGCTTGTTACAAATGCAGACTTTGAGGTTCCCTCTCAGGACTGCCAATTTAAATCTGCATTTTAACAAGTCCCCCTGGTGGTTCTTAGGCAATTTAAAGTTGGGAAGCACTGGCCTAAATACTTTGTTGGTGTTGCCATAACAACCTGATCACATCCATTCCAATTAACTGTTTTTTTATCCAGTCCAATTGCTCCCTGGTCTGTAGGTCTTCCCCATTGCCTGGCACATCAAGCCCAATTTTTCAGCTGTGCCAAAAGACCAAGCACAGAATCTGCAACCTCTGTTTTAGCTTTGCCTGTCATTAGTTCCCATACCTACATCTCCATTCAGACTAGAATACTTCATTCATCACACGAGTGTGTACAAGACCACACACTCATACTGTTGCTTGTCTTTTCTTATGCTGTTCTTTGTGTCTGCTACACCCTCTTTTCCTTTCCTCTGTGCATGGTGACATCTCTTCAAATCTGCAAGTGTTTCGGGATAGACTGGGGAGAACTCCTGGCCCTGATGCTTCTGCCCAGCTGTCCCTGGAGGCAGTGGGGGGAATGTTGCTGGAGGGTCTTAGTCAGTCTTGAGAAAAAAAATTCAAGGACAGACCAGACAGTGCTGGAGAGGTGCAAGTGAAGAGTTCATTAAAGTGGGCAATAGTACACTCTGGAGATGGGAGAGAGAGTGGCTCATGGGAGAGCCTTGCCCAGGGTTTGGGTCTCTGTCTTTCACTAACACTTGTTAAGTGAGAAATGGAATATTTATTGTTTGGGGAGGGGATTTCTTTGAGAGCAGAGTTTTGTGCCTTTTCTTCCTTATTTGGCCAGGGTCTTTGTCTTGGATGTGTACCTGACCTTCTTTGTCTTGGGGTCTGCCTGGTTTGATCTGGCTTCTTGTGGCCCTGTGTGTGTGTGTGTGTGTGTGTGTGTGTGTGTAATGCTGCCAGGACAGGTTGCTCTCTTTCCTGGTAAGGGGACTTGATTCTCCCTTTGCTGGCTTCCAGGCATCCTGTTAAAGCCTAACTAACTGCCTCCTCTAACACAAGGACCGCATCAAATGGTATATATTCAGTGAAGCCTTTTCACAAATGGGTGGGATTCCTCTCTCTCTTTAAACTCTTGTGATACTTGGGTTATAGCTCTTTTATGGTGTTCCAA
This sequence comes from Panthera pardus, assembly GCF_024362965.1. Lineage (NCBI taxonomy): Eukaryota > Metazoa > Chordata > Mammalia > Carnivora > Felidae > Panthera > Panthera pardus. The sequence continues at coordinate 111,918,701 of NW_026526765.1, forward strand.
TTATGGCTTGTTTTCTTGTAGACGGTTCCTCTGAACTTTCTCCACCTCTTTCACCCTGCTCCATACTGGAAACTCTTCAAAACAATGGCTGCATTTTAACTCATAAGTGTTCTTCCTGAAGTTATGGCCTCAGGATCTTGCACATAGTGGGCAGTCAATATATTAAATTACCCACAATGTAATTTGGTGAATATAAAATTATCATATACTAGACCTCACATTTAGGAAGATGGTGTGGATCATCTGTGAAAATCAAGAGCTGAATTTTCAGTAGTTAAAGAACATACTTTTGCTTAGCTCTCTTTTTTAAAAAACATTTTAATGTTTTTTTTTTTATTTTTGAGAGAGAGAGTGAGAGAGAGCACAGATGGGGGAGGGGCAGAGAGAGAGGGAGATACAGAACCCAAAGCAGACTGCAGGCTCTGTGCTGTCAGCACAGAGCCCCATATGGGGCTTGTACCACAGACCATAAGATCATGACCTGAGCGTAAGTTGAAGACTTAAATGACTGAGCCACCCAGGTGCCCCTCAGCAGTCTGTTTGAGTAATCACTTTACTTAGGTGACAAAGGACAGGAATAAACTCTTTGGTCTTCGAACATTGTAATGTTAATTGGTTCTGGTATACGTGAGGTGCTAACCAGGATGACCAGCCCAGTGTGGGAATCTTGGTTCTGCAACTCCCTAGATTTGTCCCCTTGCTCAAGTAATTTGAACCTTAGTTTTCCTCTAAACCTATGTTTTTGGTGTAATAACTGAAACACAAGAAGTGTTTGGCATAGTGCCTGGCCTACAGCAATCTCTTCACAAATAACTATTTCCAGGATTTCAAAGATGATGATAATTATGATTGAGCTAATATGACTGCTGTTTGTTGTAGCATCTTAAAAAAAAAAAATTTAAACCAAGTCTTAAGATGATATCTGAGCCTGCAGTGTCAGTGCTCATTTTCCAGAGAGGACAGTAAGGAGCAGATCTGAGCCCAGTAAGACACTTCTCACTTGCAGCCAGATAGAATTATCCCCAAATGATAAAGTGCCATTAAAGGGCCATAAAATGGACAAAGTAATTTTCTCTTCTCCCATTTATAAATTTCTGTAACTTACTAGCTTTGAATCAAAAATTATATAGAATATCACCTACAGTTCCCACCAACTTTTTTTAAATGTTTATTTATTTTTGAGAGAGAGAGAAAGAGCATGAGCAGGAAGGGGCAGAGAGAGAGGGAGACACAGAATCTGAAGCAGGCTCTAGGCTCCGAGCTGTTAGCACAGAGCCCGATGTGGGGCTTAAACCCACAAACTGCGAGATCATGACCTGAGCCCAAAGTCAGTTGCTTAACCGACTGAGCCACCCAGGTGCCCCCCCACCAACTTTAGGGAAAATCTGTGTGGAATAAAGTAAATAAAGAAAATGTATGGTCATCATCTTTTTTAAAAAAAAAAATTTGTTAATGTTTATTTTTATTTTTGAAGGAGAGAGACAGAGCATGAGTGGGGGAGAGGTAGGGAGAGAGGGAGCAGAATCTGAAGCAGGCTCTAGGCTCTGAGCTGTCAGCACAAAGCCTGATGCAGGGCTTGAACTCACGAACTGTGAGATCATGACCTGAGCCGAAGTCAGATGCCCAACCCACTGAGCCACCCAGGTGCCCCTTATGGTCATCATCTTAAGCACTGAAAAACAAAGATGGAAGAGCAAAATAATTAGATTATGACATTATCAGCATCACAATTTTCCACTCGTGACGTTGTGATGGAAATGGAGGAACCAGTTAGCGCAGCAAAATCTTCTTTGTTGTTTGGCTTGTTCTATAACCTGTCACACTGAGAAAAGCATCATACTTGACAGCTCAGCAGTTTTAATAAAAAAATCTTGATTCAGTTGATGGATATCTGCTTTCTTGAAACATCCAACCAACACCGACTTCCTTATCTGATATCTCAATTTTCAAAATAATTTTCCTTTGCTTCCTGTCTTCCAACTTTGATCATTCTCTTTGGCCTCAGAACTTTGTTAAATAAAATCATTTTCTCATCTTTCCTATTTGTTACTTTCTCACTTAATTTCCAACTGTTTAAGTATATTATTTGATATTTCCATGAAATCAAGGATTCTACTTCTCTTTGAACTTTTCTCAATTTGTATCTTAAAGTACATGAAACCAAAGAGACTTTTTATTATTATTTTTTATTTTATTTTTTATTTTTTTTGCTGGTAATTCTTGTTAAGAACTATCTCAAATTATCACTGACTAGATAGTGAAGAGAGGCCTAGAAGTTTCTAGAAAAAGTGAAGCCACTGTGATCCTACTGGGTCTAAAAAGGAGGAATTAGAAAATTCTGTGGAGTCCTTGAAACCTGCTTCCCCTGCCTACCATCCAGTTCTTCCTTTGGAAACAGCATTTCATTTTCCTTTAAGGGGGCTATACTCCCACTTTCAGACCATGTGATCAAGTGGGGCTGACACATTCCCTCTCTAGAGCTGGGCACATTGCCCAGACTTGACCTGTGAGGTCCCATGCCAGAACATTTCCTGGATCCAGTGTAAAAAGCATTTTCCCAGGTGAGGTATCTAAGCAGGTGAGATGTCAGTTGGAGTTGCTGTTGTGTGTTTTTGTTGTCACCAAGGAGGAGCTCACATTGGATGAAGCCACCCAGAGGGAAGGAAAGCTGAGATGCAGTGAAAGTAGCCAAGGTATTAGGATCTACTGGTCTCAGAATCAGAGTTTTAGTTATATAAGCTATTTAAATTCCTGGTTTAAGCCAGTTTGATTGTGTTCTCTCTCTGTGAGCTGTACTAGTCCTGTCTGATATAAGGATCTTTGATTCATTCATAGCTTCCTGTGGTGTGGAAACTTGAAGACGAAATTGAGTTTTTCTGAATTTCCCATGCAGGTTTTGTCATATAGGAACTCTAGGAGAATGTGGCTTTACCCCATTTACATAGACTTGGAGGCAATTGTGGATGCTGGCTGGAGCAAAAGCTTTGGAACAAAAATTACGTGGTTTCAGATTCTATTTTTGCACCTGTATGACCTTGGGCACATAACTTAACCTCTCTGACCTTCAGTTTCTTCATGTATAAATACAGTTGTAAGGATTAAATGCCATGCTGTGTAGTTTAGCATGTGGACAAGGGAGGGTAGGGGCAGGACGACGTTCTGGGAGTGTGTGAGGGAACTCACTGTCCCAGTGGTGGAAAAGAATCTGCAGCCTCATGGGAAAGGAGGAGCCACAATGGCGACCTCACCACGGAATCCAATCTATAACACCTATGCTCATGGTAAGTGTGCTCTGTAGAAATTTCTGAATTTTTCAGCCAGAATGATCCTTCAAACCCCTAAATCCAACCATGTCACTCCCTTTTTAAAATCCAACAACAATTACTGATTGTCCAAACTTTTGAACGTACAAGTAAAGCTCCTCCTGATCTGACCCAGAGTCATTGATAGACCATTGATGGCCACAGAAAGACAGATGGTCTTTCTGTGCAGATTGCTTAGAGGTATGTAGATGAGGAGTTGAGTTACAAAAATGCCCTTTCCTGAGCAGATGAAGAGACTTTATTCAGTACACAAACAGCGTATTCTACTGCAGGAAGCCCTGACTCACATCCACCTGCCACTTTTGCCTCTTCTCTTAGGCAGGGGCCCAGGCACCCTACCTTCTGGCCATGGTGGATTTATTCCACTTCCTCAAAGGTCTAGCAGCTTTCCTCCCTCTGGCCCTGTGATCCAAATGTGCTCCTCTGTCTGGAGGCTTTCTTACCCCCTTGATACCCAGTGAACACCTACCTTTGAGGCAGATGTGAGCAGTTCCCCTAGGAAGACTTCCCTGACCACCGTTAAGCCGCATCCTCCCTTAACGTCCTGTATATACCTCTTATGTGATGCTTATCAAATGTTATTTTTATTACGATACCTTGTGGAATTGTCAGATTTCATCTCCAGGCCATTGAGCATCAGTACCTATAAGCATCATGAGTACGTAAGGATCCAATTTAAAACGTAAAATTTTTGGGATCCAGTCCCAAAGATTCTGGTTCAGTTACTCTGGGCCGAAGGAATCAGTACTTTTTTTAAGTACGCTTCATACCCAGCATGGAGCCCAATGTGGGGCTTGAACTCACAACCCTGAGATGAAGACCTGAGTTGAGATCGAGTCAGATGCTTAACTGACTGAGCCACCCAGGCATCCCATGGACCCAGAGAAACAATCTTTTTAATGTAGGTTTAGGGCATGGGTACTGAGGCCAAACTTCCAGGTTTCAGTCATGGCTTGGTTATTTCCAAATGGTGCAACCTTGGGCAAGATAATTAGTGTTTTTTTTTCTCGGGTTTCTAATCTGTGAGATGGAAATAATAATAATAGGTCAAATATAATGTTGGTCTGAGAATGAAATTATAATACATGCAAAACACTTAGTACAGTGGCTGGCCCATAGCATGCCCTTAATACTTGTTAGCTTTTATTACTGGTCATGATTCTGATGCAGACAGTCATCAGACCACACCTTGAGAGGCACCACACTCGATGCCTAGTCAGGGCCTGTCTTGCTCACTAGAGTCCCCAGAACCTAGTACCATGTGTGGCACATAGCAGCCACTCAGTCAATCACCTCTCCTCTTCTTTGAGTATTTAGTACTCACGCCAGTCATTTGGCCCTTCTCCATTTGTTACTGTATAATGTGTGTGTGTGTATTTGTGTGTGTGTATATATATATATATATATATATCACTCACTGCCTTATGCTCCATACCTTGCCTATCACCCAAATCAAAAGTATCACCAAGGCAGATATTCCTTGTCTCTTTACCCAGCAGGGCTTTCCACAATCCTTCTTCACAGAATCAGAGCTGAGCTCATCTTTCTGGAGTCATCAAACATCTGACCCTTCTAGAGAACAGAGGCCTTCCAGCACCTAGCATAGGTCTGCACGTACTATAGAACGTTGAATTCTCTCTTTTCCCACTCCCACATGACAGGAGGCAGGTATAATATGTTATCATTACTCACATGAACCTTTACTGCAGTGATTCTTGAAAGCATGTGGCAGTGGTGTGTTGATAAATGTTGAAAAAGCAGCTGTTTGGGGCAGTGGCAGAAGGAGCCCTGGTTTACAGTGGTTGCCATTTTCCAAGTAAATAGTTCCAACATGTCATTTTTAAACTACCAGTGGGACGTCCTTGAACACAGAGATGGGAGGAGAAATGCAAATCTGCTCTTGTGAGCTTGTAGGAGCTGGCCCCCACACCTCAGCGTGTCATTACCAAGTAGGCAAATGTGTATTATAGTCTCTGGGCGGACGTATGTAGTGTGCAGTTGAAAAGCTCCCCCACATGATTCTGAGGACTTCTAAGGGAATTAAAAGCAACCCTCATTCTCTACCATTGAGGATTACCTTTGTAGATATTTAACACATGCAGCATGCTCCTGGGATTTGGGGAGAGAGTAGAAGGAACACGGGTGCTAATTTTTCAAAGTTTTGTCCAGACACTTTGGGTCAGGACACGGCATTATAAACAAGGATATTAAGAGCACCTTAGATGTTAGAGCATGGGTTTGTTGATATTGCTCCTGATGGGGCACCATGGTGGTTCAGTCGGTTGAGCATCCGACTTTGGCTCAGGTCATGACCTTGCGGTCTGTGAGTTCGAGCCCTGCGTCGGGCTCTGTGCTGACAGCTCAGATTCTGTGTTTCCCTCTCTCTCTGCCCCTCCCCTGCTCGTGCTCTGTCTCTCTCTGTCAAAAATAAATGTTAAATTTTTTTTTTTTTTTTATATTGCTCCTGATGATGCTCATTGCAACCATTGTAGAAAGTATTCTGGCTGCCCCTGCTAGTGCTGAGAATGTCTTTCTCAAATGAGGTTTGAACAACTGGAGAGTTTCCTTGTTAGGTGGTTTCACATTTTATCGGTGTTTATTGATGAGGGCATGAGTCGGACTGTTCAAATTTATCTACTACTTCCATTCTAGCTGCTCTGGACTTTTCATTGTTTTCTGAAGCCATGCTCACTCTTGCTTCTGTACCTTTGCATCATGCTATTGTCCTTCTTGTTGTCACTGTTTCTCCCACAGTGGAGCCCGAGATATGGAAGGTGATGGAAGGAAGTGGGCATAAATCTATTCTTTTTCCTTTGCCACATCAGAGTCTGGAAGAACTATGTACATGCTTGCAGATTCGGGCTGAGGGTTCATTTGTGTGTGTATAGTCTGTATTATAATAGCCAAGAATCTTGAGTCTTTACTATGTGTCAGGTGCTATGAATATGCATTATTTCATTTAATTCTCTGACAACCCTTTGAGGTAGGTACTGTTACTATCTCTTTTATAGATGGGGAAATGGAGGCATAGGAAGGGAAGGCAAATTGCTCAAGATCACACATGTGATTGATGGGAGAGCTGGGATTTGAACCAGATTTGAACTTGATGACAGTGCTGTGAAGGGCTCCACTAGGCTTTCACCCCAAGGGGTGGCTTGGGGTGGAGGCTGGGTGGGTGGAGGGTGGTTGTACAGGATTACATTGCATTCTCTCCTATACCTATACCTAATGCTGTCAGTAATTACGATGTTTTCTAAGAAGGCATTGGCTATCAGCGAAGGCATTGGCCTGCAGCGAAGACCACATGTAAGACAGTAGCAATCTTTCCCTGAGAACTGCTCCTGCAGCCTAGTCACAGTACAGTCCGCAGAGGGCTGGTTCTCCCCAACATTCATTTTTCCCTTCTTAAATAGATACAGAGCTTCCTAGCTGTGCACGTGGCTGGTGAAGTCCACACTTCCCAGCTTACCTGGCAGCTTGGTGTGGCCAGGTGACTGATTTCTGGCCAATTGGGTATGAGAAAACATAAATTGTGCAATACCTGGGTCATCTCTTTAAAGAGAAGAGTGCACCCTCTCTTCCCATTTCTTTCTTCTGTTTAGACAAAATGGTGGCCACTGGTAGTGGAAACCAGGCACTGAAGCCTGGACTCCTGGCACCTTTGAGGAGCAGAACTTCACTATCAGCTTGATTTTTATGAGAAAGAAAATATAAACTTTGAGCTGTTTAAACCACATTTGGTTTGGTTTCTATGTTATATCACCTCAGTCTAACGAAGGCATTAAAGGATATTCACCTTTTGGTAAATCACAGCAGTCACCTACTTTTCCTAAAAAAATAATTTCTGCTTAATTGGGCCCTATCATGCCCCTGTTATTAGCTACTGTTCCTTCCCTCCAGGCTAGCCAAAGAGCACCTCTGCCCTCGGTTGTCCCTGTGGAGAAGGTCCTTCTTCCACTTCTCCATGTTACCCAGTTCCCAGAGCTCCACTCCCTCAGGGCCTCTAGCTGAGGCTGTGCCCACATACACTAAAGAGAAGAGGCATAAGCTGAGATTCAGGGAGTCCTGGAATGAAGCTAACAGCAAGACCAGGCATAGGATAAAAACCATACATCAGGTGAAGCAGGGAATCAAATATTTGTAGGGAGGGAGCCAGGGAACAGGAAGAAATAGAAGTGAATACTGAATTGAGCTCAGAAGTCAGGCACCTAAGTAAGAATAGAGGAAAATGGAGAAACTGGAAATGAAATTGAAGCATTGGGTGAATGTCAGATACAAACTTGGGAGAGAAAAGTAGACACACCCTAACAAATGCAAGGAACCTTTGGCACTTAGGTGAAATCATCTCAGATAGGAAGTCTCTAAGAGCTCTCCTATTGTGGCAAGAACTTAAGGCAGTCTCAGGCTGAGATCCAGCCAGAGCCTGGGTTAGCAGCTGACAGGCCCTGACTAGCTCCCTGGCATTGTTCATGTGAGAGCTCAAGGCACGCATTGGCCTCTTTCCTCAAGTAGACACTATCCTAACACGGCAGATCCTGTGGCCTGGCTCAGTCAGTCTTTACTCCAGCCTCTAGTTGCTTTCTCTGCGTTAGCGTAAAGAGAGGCAAAGACATCCTTGAAGCCTGGTTCTGGATACAACCTCAGTTCTGCTGAGCAGATGGAGCCCCATGCTACTGGGAAGGAGGACGTGACCAGTGCTGCCTGCTGGGAGCTCAGCTCTCCGGGCACGCATGGTGACCTGGGTGTGTTTCTCCTGGCATCGCTAGCAGTTTGCACTCTCTGGTCCTTGGTGTCCCTGGTGCTGAGCGATAGGCAATTGTACTAATGATTTCTACCACAAGAGCCCTTGAGTGGCTGATCCTTTTGCCCGGCTACTGTTTAGCCTCCAATCCTGACTTCCTTAATGGTTCTCCAATACATTCTGTAAGCCACTTAATAAATTCCTTTTTCTTTAAAATAGTAAGAGTGGGCTATGTTGTTTGCAAGTTAAATGCTCTGACTGTTACATGCATGCTGTTTTACATGGTCTTTAAGTCTTTTTTATGCTATGACACAAGAAACTTATAGATATAAAAGACATTTTATTGTTTTTTTTAATCATCTCTGTCCCTTCCACAGTGCTGAGTATGTAGTAGGAGCTCAAAACCAAAAAACACTTGTTTTATTGAAATGCCCTTTTGGAGAAAGGAAATACAAAGTAGATCATTGATCTCTCTGGAAGGTGTATAAAGTGATCACTTGTAGTGCAGAAGGAAAATATTCCAAAGCTTATTTAAATTTACGCTGTAATTTTCATCTAAACATAATTTTTTAATAAGTTTTACTAATGTTTAGTATAGCTTGATAGTACATATACACTGAGGAATAAATACATGTGGGTGTGCATGATCAGAAAGTTATGATGTACAGAGGTGAGAATAAAAAACATTTGGAGGCCACTGGACTTAGTGACCTCTCGTGGTGCTTTCCAATGATTTCTTTAGAACCAGAATTTCTCACCAGAACTAAAGGATCTGCAGAAAGCGTTGTAGAGTGCCATCTGGTGGTGACTCCTTCAACCTGCTGTGTTGAGCTTGTCATTCCTCCATAGTCTATATGCTGGATCTCTCCCCTTCAGCATGCCGGTGTTTTTCTGGGGAGACAAACCTAAGCTCCGGGGCAAGAGTGGCTGAAGGAGAGAGGGAAACCCATGTGGCCCAAAGGGAACAAAAGGGTGGAGGAGGCAGAGAAGCACAGGTGAGACAGCAGGAGAGTGAGGCAGGTGGCTACAGAGGGAGATAGAATAACTATCTCTGCTTAAAGGGCACAAAGCACCTAAGATGGAGAACCTGTAGCAAAAAGGATCATGCCCCCAGGTTTCTACAGTATCTGCATTCATTCCCAAACTCCAGGAGGCCAGAATGGAGGGTAGCCTGAGTCCTCTTCTCTCTCCCTGAAACTGGGGTGTCATCACAGAGGCTAAACCTTGAGGCTAAACTTCCCCTCCCTGAGAAAGAAATTAATTTTCACAAACGAAAACTCGGTTCCTAACCAGAGAGCAGAGCCTGAAATCCTCCCCTCTCTCAGATGAGTGACGTGATTGTGATTCTTGCTTCTCTCCCTCCCGTTCATCCTTGACCAACCGCTCCTCTGGGGGAGTTCTGGTGGTGAGTGTCAGGACAGACGCAGCATTTTTCTTGGGCAGCTCAAGGTCACCCGCTGCAACGTCAGAAGAGGCTGCTCCTTGGGGAAATGGAACTGAACAATGACAATTAGGCCTCCCAACACACGCATGTGTCCTTAATCTGCCCGCTGCAGAATGAAACAGCACAGAAGACATTTTAATAGTCCTACGATGAGGTGTCAGGACTGTCCCGTGTTGATTAGGTCGTACTGGGGAACTGCTAGCGAGTTGCTATCACTAGACGTCTCCCTCTCCCCTTTAACAGAAGGATAAAATAAGTCAAGAGGAACAGGCAGAGAAAAGCAGGCAGGGGAATGGGAAGTGATGTCTGAGAGATGGTGGTGGGAAATGGGAGGAGAGGAGGGGGAGAAGGGGGGGACCACACAGCGGGAGTTCCATTCTCAGAGAATTTCATTAGAATAGCAAGTAGGGGTGGGGAGAGAGGGGAGGGCTGGAAGGAAGGCCCTGGAGAAATAACCATCTTCAGAACAAAGAGAACAAAGATCTCGGAATCCTCAGGCTTCTGTGACAGCCCAGTGGGAGTTTGTAGGAGAGCAGAGGCAGTGGGCTGGCAGTTCGGTTTAAAAAAGGAGAAAGAGCTAGTAATCAGCAGATGCTGGGTGCTTCCTCCCGGGGAGTGTCACAGAGGAGATTCTTCAGGGACTCACCTAATGGGAGTCGCTGAAGAGCTGGGTTACATTTGTAGATGGAGCCTGCTGTGTACCAGGTGAAGGAGTATCAATGGCTGTGCTTAGTGTGGGTGGGAGGCAGGACAAGGTTGAGGTGACCTCAAGAATGTACCCGCTGAGCTTTTACCATGGGCGTTGTCCATGGGATGCAGTGTTGTGGTAGAAAGCTCCCAGGATCTGGAGTTTTGGGGCCAGTTCACTTCTTACTAGGTTTATAACCCTCCTTTCTTTATCTGCAAAGCGTGTATGCTCGTCCTTGTTTAATTATTTACACATTGCTATACACTCACTGCATAGCAGCCAAATGCCTAGCACTCTGCTCCATACTAGGACTGCAAAGTGAATTAACCCTCCCTGTATCCATTGCTCACCCAGCACCAGGTGTATTAACTCCCTTCTACAACCCTCATTATATCCATTTGACAAGTGAAGAAGCTGAGCACAGAATCATGATGGGCCACACGAAGGTCACACACAGCAGCTATTAACTGGAGAGTTTGAATTCGAACCCAGGCAACTGAGCACCAGAGTCCAAGCTCTCACCATCCACTCTGCTTCCTTGTAATCACAGGCTTGTCATTGGGTCTGGAAAGTGGTGATGCCTGACCATATGTCCTTTAAGGTTTCTTCTATCCCTGAGGTTTAACGTGTCCACCAGGCGGTATCTAAGGGTTAGGAAATACTGCCTGCAGCCCGGGTCTACTCTACATGCTAGGGTCCATGCTGTGTTTGAGCATGCGGAATATGGGAGCAGAGGGGCACCTGGGTGGCTCAGTCGGTTAAGAGTCTGACTCTTGATCTCGGCTCAGGTCGTGATTGCATAGGTTCATGGGTTCCAGCCCTGACAGTGAGGAGGCTTTTTGGAATTTTCTCTCTCCTTCTCTCTCTCCTTCTCTCTCTCCTTCTCTCTCTCCCTCCCTCTCCCTCCCTCCCTCTCTCTCTCTCAAAAATAAATAAACTTTAAAAAAAGAATATGGGAGCAGAGACATTGTTGCTAGTTCCCTACACCTCCCCAGTCTCTCAGCCCCTATGCCCTTGTGTTGGTGTGGCCAGAAGTGTGTGGTTGTAGGTCTCCCGAAAGGGAGAGAGAACACTGGATTTCGGGGCTGCCAAGGAGAAATGTATCCTACTATTTTTTTTTTTTTTTTACTTTCCTCTATTTTATCTCATTTATTAAAACTGTGGTTAAAAGGCTAACAAAATTATATACTCTGGGTGCCCTGACATCAATGACAGTAAACTACCACTTGAGGCAAGAGGCAAAAACAATAAAGACCACTCTGCTCATTGTGTGTTTTTTTTTCTTTTCTCAGAGCTAAACCAACTTTAAAAAGAAGACTGCTTTTCTTCTAACACCACTGGTTTCCTGGTCTCATTGTGGACATCCCAGAGTGGCCAGGAATGAGGTCAGAATTCAGGGTGGGTGATGAAGGAATTTTCCAACAAATGAAACAAGACCCAGCACTGGCTTACATCCAAGGGGCATATCCAAGACAGTATGGCCTATGTGGTCCTTTCCCCCCCCCAACCCCGCCCCCATGATATGGTTTCTGAAGGAGGGAAAAGGTTGTGTGGTTGAAAAACAAACAGCCAACAGTGCCCACCCCTCCAGAAGCAACAGTATATTTGAAGATTTTTAAAACATCAGGGAGAGATCATCAGGACTTCTGAGGGAAAGATGATTGTTGCCTGTCATACGCATATCTACCTGCACACATTTCCACATTTTTACTACAAATCTCCACAAGGGGATGTGAGGACGGGGCTGTATGACTGGGGAGGGGGCACCCTAATCAGGGACACTAGCAACTTGGCACGAATTCTTCCTAGGGAGTCAATGGTACTTTTAAAAAGACAGATTTTTCTTAGAGAGAGGTCCAGCAAGAGGAGCGGGGAACACCCAGTGTCAGAGGTCAGGGGGACAATAAGGGAAGGGAAATGGAACACACACAGCAAGGGCACAACCCAAGCAAAGCCAGATGGACTTCCCGTGGGCAGAGCCCGGAGGACTAGATGCCAAGTTGAGAAGGCCAGTGGCTGCTCAGACAGCATTTGCAACCAAAAGTCAACAAGTTTGGATGGGAGGCCAGCAGAGAGGTTCAGCCACTCCAGAGAATGACAGAATCCCACCAGAATCCTTCCACCCCACACGTAGGAGTGCCACTGCCAGGATTAAACCAGCCAAGGACAGGAGTGTAGTGACAGGATGTGCTGGTGAGCGAGTCAGGGGATAGTCTTCAATTAAGAAACTTCCCTTATGTTTATGCCCTTGGAAATCCACAGAAGCAAAGAGCAAGACACTTGTTCAGTAAAAACCTTCAGTCCGGTGGCAACCACTGTTCTGGGTTTGGGGTCAGGCTTGAAATCACTTTAAGAGCCTAAAAGTTGGAAGTAAAGGAAGGACAGGATAGAGAGAAACTTGAAGTCAAAAATTACAGCTGCATTAACACATAGATGCTTCTGAAAATGCTAATGACGTCCTGAAATCCAGTGGAGGAAAGACTGTTTCCCAACATTTTGGGTTGCGGAAGGAGAGGGGAGGGATTGTTATACTAGAGGCTGTGCCCAAGAAGGGCTTGGGGATGAGTAGCAGCAGAGTGGGGCAGAGAGTGTGGGACCAGATAGGGTCAGCACCCTTGGAGGCTCAGCCCGGGCGCCTCTCTTCCCTCACCCGAGGGAGAACTTACACATTTTGCCTGAATGGAACCTAAACAGGCTGCAGACAGCGCCTTTCTGAGCTGCTGTGCCATTTGGAGATGAGTGTTGCTCTCCCTGCCCAGGCCCTGGTCCTGAGCTTCCAGATTTGTCTTCCAAAACACACAATGGGTGAAGTTCCCATGGGTTTGCGCCTCCCAGCAGCTCCCTCCTTTTCTTTGCTGCTGGGGAATGCAGAATGGTGGTGCATTTATGAAGTGGTAACCATGATTCAACTCTTACCCCCCTTCTCTTTTTCTCCCTGTCTCTGAGAGAGTCCACATGCACGCACCGCCTGCTTCATTCCTGTTACAAAGTATTTCAGTGTATTTTCAGGAACAGTCTTCACGAATGAGTCCTGACGACGGTGAAGTACTATAGCTTCAGGAACCTGAGAAGCAGAGACAGTTCAGTGACCGATTCCAAAACCCTTCGCACAGAACCCTGAGCTCAAGGTGGACATCCCATCTATAAATCCCGTGGGCCTCGGCCTTCAGTTTCGGGTTTTCTCTGAGGTCCTGTATTTTGCCAAAGCCAAGGGAGGATGCAGGTGCGGGGCTGTGTGTGGCGGCTGCCTCTGCCTTTCCAGTCTGACCAGACAGCTCCCTCTAGTGGCTGTTCCGAGAACACTCTTTAAACGTCCAGCCCACCAAACGTAGGAATAGGTAATCCCAGACAACCTCTTTGTGAGCTCTTAGATCTCTTTTAGATCCTTTTGTTGGTAATAATAATTGCTAACTTTTTGGAACACTTAATGCGTGTAGGATCCTAGATGTATTAATCTCTCACAGTTGTCTCCCCATTTTGCAAATGAGGAAACGCAGGCACAGAGAAGTTACCTGAAGATCACACAGATGAGTCATGGAGCAGGATGAATCAGAACAGCCATATTCTGGAGCCCAGGCCCCAGCATTGCCCCTTTCCCCCTTCTTAAGCCCTGTACAGAGCCCGGGATGCCAACGTCACCACTTCAGTCATGTGGCCTTAAAGAGAGGGACACAACAGAATCTGCTACCAGTGCTTGGATTTCTTTGTGAGTCACCACGTTAGACGAACTTGCAGCCACATGCACTGCCAAAAGATGGTTCACTTTACAAGATCAGCTCCCTGGACAAGGTTCTAGGCTTCAATTTGTTACTATAGAAAAAGGCGTTTTCAAGCGTTTTTTTAATTCTTCAGATTTCTCATATTCAAAATGTGAATAACACGTCATTCCTAAATTTCCCCCATAGATAATAAGTTCTGTAGAAAAATTTAATGAATCTTTGTGTTATGGAAAGACCTTCTATTAAATAAAGACCTAAAGCTACTTTTTTCCTGTTAGTTGGGAAGTTGGATTCCTGAGGTTTGAAATTACACTGCTTTGGAAGCCAGAAAGAATCAGGCTTGCATCTGGCTATGGCTCTTAGCAACTGTCTGACCTGAGAGACACTTAACACTTCTGGATTCCAGTTTCCTTATCTATAAAACGAAGGAATGTAACCAGATGAATTTTAAGCCCCCTGCTAGTTGGAATATTAGGTGTTGGTGGGTTGTGAGAGCAAAGACATAAAAAAAAAATAGCATAATGATTAGAAGAGTTCATGAATACTACTCCTGTGAGTATGTATCATATGGTCTACTTTTTAGATATGGGTAAATTACACTCATTATTATTGAGATCCCTATGTGAAATGGCATGACTGGCTTGGGATCCCCAGTAAGGGATCTCTGGGTACAAATGAAATTCCCCCTATTCGGTCTCTGAGCAGTTCGTGTGAACAAAGAGAAATTGGGGCACATTTTTCAGTCCTTTGGGCTGAAACACTGATGGGCACATGACCACATGTGTTCTCTTGTATACAGCAGAAACCCATAGTGTATGATATAGGTGACACATTACTTTAAAAGGAGTTTTCTCCTTTTTCTTTTTCTTTCTTTTTTTTTTTTTAGTTCATTTTTTAGTTGGTTTCGTTTGTTTGGTTTTTATTAGACATAAGTTTTCTTCTTGTTCTTAATTGAGTCCTTTGAAAGGAGCAGAGCCCAGGGTCAGAAATAGGTGGCTATTCACGATTAATGTCTATAGAATGCTAGCACAAGAAGTCAGGACCAGTTTCTCCTACAGCCACTAACAAACAGAATCAGGCCAGGGTTGAAGCAAGGAAGAGGAGGACATTCGGGTCTGGGCCCTCCTGTAGACCGTGTACTACCTAACTATATTTTCCTGATTTCCATGTGATCAGCTTTTATAAGGATGATTTTTAGAAGTCAAGTTAGATCAACTTTAATGACTGGAAGCAGAGAATGCATTTTTTTTTCCCCAGTGCAGAATGGGAAGCATTAAAATCAAACTTAACCTGTGGTTCAAAGATAAGAAAAGAAGTCAAGAGAATCAGGCAGGCTTCAAACATTAATGGGTCCAGGAGAGGGCGGTATCACACATGGTTTTCACGTGCCAGCAATAGAATCCAACGCTGGCTTGGTTAAGCAGAGGGGTCTCAGAATCTTTGCAAGGATTGCAAAACGAGGCGTTGAGCCTGTGCATCTAGGATCTAGCTGTGCCTTCGGGCACCCTCCCCGTAATGGATTAATCCTCCTGCTTCACACTTTCAGATTCAAACTCTCACATGGGTGTACCCAGTTGGTAGAGCTCAGGGTAGGATGCCTCTCCCCTAGTGGCAAGGGAAGCTAGGAAGGTGAGCATTGACTGGGCTTCTGTAAAGAAATCTGTCTCTGCCTCCTAAGAGGTGAAGGTGGGGGATTCTTTAAACCAAAAATATTAGTTAAGTTCTTGGCAGTCTCAAGTGATGCAGGAGTTTAATGAAAAACTAATTATGAGGATGCAGAGAACAATAAGGGAAACCAGCAAGTTCCTGAGGGCTAGCAAAAGTGGGAGGCCATTACCATCTGATGTGAAAGACAGGTAATGTTAATGAAATGTAGTGAGACTGGTAGCTGTAGGAGTTGTGGTCTCATGCAGAGGAAGGCAGCCACTCCCAGCTTGTGTCTTGGTATTGGGGAAGCTGGGTAAATAAATACCCTAATTCCTCCCTCTTCCCACTTTGTGGTTTCCTGCTGGAGCCTCCCATTGAGCATTTAGAAGCCAGTGGTCCAGGGAGTCTATGAGGCAGTCCATGGAGGTCAGGCTTTCAAGTATAAATCAAGGTAAGGAAAGGTAGAGATTGAGGACATGGAGGGGCAAGTGGAGGCCATCCAACACTTGGGAAGAGTGATCAAGGGTGACGGCTGCCTAACTATCACCAAGAAAAAAAAAGAGCAAAGAGAAGAAAATGTTCCTACCAAGTCGCGGGAAAGGGGCCCAGATACAAACAGGCACAGTGCTGCTGCTGGCTGTCTCCTCCTGGAGTTTCCCACACCAGCTGTCTATTTGTTGGCACATCTTACCTTTCCTGTTCTTTTACATTGGGTTCACAAAAATTGTTTTAACGGTTTTGCCTGTTCTTCTCTTAGTAAGTTTTTCCCCTTTTCATTTGCCCTAAGTCCCTTCCCCCACATTGTCTTCTCCATTACAATTTTATTAAAATGAAAAGTGCCCTGGAATGGGAGTCATGTGTCCCACATTCTAGTCCTGGCTCAGTCTCCTTATGTTACCTCATTACGTGGTGGGAAGGGGCTAACGGCCTCCCCACTCTGCAATCTGGACTAATGTTGCCTCTTTTGTCTAGCAAGGCTTCATTTCATTTCTTTATGCAGCCATCCAAGAAATTTACTGAGGACCTGCTATGTGCCTAACAAGGTGCTTTGTATTGGTGATACAAAGAGAGGACACAGTGACCCAGCCTTCAAGAATCTTTCAGCTTACTAAGGAAGATAGATCTTGGGTGAGTGTGCTTAATAGGGATACATGGTATAGAGAAGTCATAGTGCTGTGACAGGGTGCTGTGACCGCACACAGTAGGGCAAAACAGACCTTGTGTGCATATGTTGGGGGGGAACCAAGAAAGACTTCCTGGAGGAAGCATGTGGGCCACATGAGGGCAGGGATTTCAGTGTGCTTTGTTCCCTACCCTATCTCCAGGGCCTAGGAGAATTCCTGGCACAGAGTAAGCACCTAGTGAATACTGTGGAAAGAACAAGTGAATGCAGTGAAGTTTAGACTGAGACCTGAGGGATGGATATGAGCTGTTCTAGTGAAGCAGCAAGGAGGACAGTAGGGAATGAATGAGCAGCCTGATAACAGTCCTAAGACAAGAGAGACAAGGCTGGCGTGGGACAGGGAGGGGACAGTGTGGCCCAGGATGACACCAGGGAGGAGACAGGCTTTGGGTATGTTGAGAATTTGACTGTATTCTTAGAGAATGGGAAACCAATGAATCATTGAAGGAAGAAATAGACTGGAGTAGGAGTTGGTTTGAATAATCATGAAGACATAGTCTCTATCCTCCATAAACTAACAAGGATTTATGGACATCTACATTTGGCATGATGCTGGGATCAATAATCTGAGTGCCATGGAATGAATCCTAAATTACAGGGATGGAGAGAAGATATCCTGGCATGATGGTCATGGCTCCACAGCAGGAGGTCGATGTAGGAAGGGAAGAGGAAGGGATTTCTTCTTTTTTAACAGGCAACATTTGCAAAGATCTTAGGAAAAGGGAAATTTCAGCAGGTTAAAAGGAGGACCTTCCAGATAAAAGAGCACAAATGAGGGCCTAAATACTGGACAATAGCAAGACAGTCTTGGAGAAGGGAGGGATTTCTTTCTTTTTTAAAAAAATTTTTTAAACATTTATTTATTTTTGAGACAATGCATGAGCATGAGTGGGGGAGGGGCAGAGAGAGAGGGAGATACAGAATCTGAAGCAGGCTCCAGGCTCTGAGCTGTCAGCACAGAACTCAACGCGGGGCCTGAACCCACGAACTGTGAGATCATGACCTGAGCTGAAATCAGACACTTAACCGACTGAGCCATCCAGGTGAGAAGGGAGGAATTTCATAGTACTGGAGGGCTGGGAGAATGGAGAGAATAGTGAGTTCAGGCTTTGGCATTTTTCTTTCTTTCCCAAGTTTATTGATGAATAATTGACAAATATAATTGTATATATTTACAGCATACAAACCCAATGATTTGACAGACATATACATTGTGGAATGATTACCAAGATCAAGAGAGTAAATACATCTGTCACCTCACATAGTTAACTATATGTTGGGGGAAGGGTTATGAGAACACTTGGGATCTACTGTCAGCAACTTTCAAGAATACAATACTGCCTGTGTTGTTAGTTATAGTCACCATGCTGCACATTAGATCCTCAGGACTTACTCGTCTAACAGCTAAAAGTTTGTACCCTTTGACCTATATCTTCCCATTTCCCCCACCTCCTAGTTCCTGGAAACCACTATTTTATTCTCTGTTTCCATGAGTTTGACTTTAAAAAAAAATTCTACATACAAGTGATATCATACAGTGTTTGTCTTTCTCTGGCTTATTTCACTTAGCATGATGCCCTTCTTGTGTTTTATGACTGAATAATGTTTCATTATGTGTATCCATTCATGGGTCTGAGGGTATTGAGGTTGCTTCCATATTTTGGCTACTATGAATAATGCTGCAGTGAACACAGGAATACAGATATCTCTTAGAAATAGCAATTTCATTTCCTTTGGATACATTACCAGGAGTGAGATGGCTGGATCACATAATTGTTCTATTTTTAATTTTTGGAGAAACTGCCATACTGTTTTCCATGATAGCTGTACCCACTCACATTCCCACTAATAGTGCACATCCTTGACAACATTTATTATCCTTTGTCTTTTTGATAATAACAATTCTAACAGGTATGAGGTGATAGCTCCTTGTGGTTTTGATTTGTATTTCCTGATGGTTAGTGATGTTGAACACCTTTTCACTGGCCATTTGTATGTCTTCTTTCAAAAAAATTCTGTTTGGGTCCTTTGCTTAATTTTTAATTGGACTATTCCCTGTTTTGGATATTAACCCTTTATCAGACATACGGTCTGAAATATTTCTCTCATTCTGAAAACGTTGCCTTTTCAATTCATTGATAGTTTCTTTTGCTGTGCAGAGGGTTGTTTTGTTTTGTTTTGACTTTGATGTAGGACTACTTGTTTATGTTAGCTTTTGTTGCCTGTGTTTTTGGTTTCTTATCCAAAAAAAAGTCATTGCCAAGCCCAGCGACAACAAGCCTTTTCCCTATATTTGTTTCTAGAAGTTTTATGGGCTTGGGTTTTATATTTAAGTCTTTAATCCATTTTGTAGTATTTTTTGTGAGTGGTATAAGATAGGAATCCACTTTCATTTTTTTCCCTTCTGGATATCCAGTTTTCTCAATGCTATTTATTGAAGAGATTATCCTTTCCACATTGTGTGTTTTTGTCACCTTTGCCAAAGATTGGTTGACTGTACATGTATAGTTTCGTTTCTGGTCTCTATATTCTATTCTACTGGTATACATGCTTGTTTTTATGTTATTCCCATACTGTTTTGATCAGTACAGCTTTGTGATATACTTTGAAACCAGAAAGTGTGATGCTTCTAGTTTTTTTTGTTTTTTTTGTTTTTTTTTTTTGTGCTTGGTAAGACTGTTTTGACTATCCAGGATCTTTTGTGGTTTTAGGACTGCTTTTAGATTTAGAACTGTTTTTCTATTTCTTTGAAAAATGGCATTGGAATTTTGATAGAGACTGCATTGAAAATGCAGATCACTTTGGGTAGTATGGGCATTTTACCAATATTAATTATTCTCATCTGGAATACAGATATCTTTCCATTTATTTCTGTCTTCTTCAATTCTTTTTTTTTTAATTAAAAAATGTTTAATGTTGATTTATTTTTAAGAGAGAGAGAGAGAGCATTAGCAGGGGAGGGACAGAGAGAGAGAGAGAGAGGGAGACAGAGAATCCAAGCAGGCTCTGCGTTGTTAGCGCAAAGCCCATTGCGGAGCTCAAACCCATGATCCTCGAGATCGGAGCCGAAGTCGGGCCTTCAACTGACTGAACCACCCAGGCGCCTCTGTGTCTTCTTCGATTCTTTAATCAACATCTTGTAATTTTCAGTGTACGGATCTTTTACGTCCTTGGTTAAATTTATTGCTGAGTATTATTGTCTATGATGCTATTATAAATGGGACTGCTTTCTTCATTTCTCTTTTGGATAGTTCATTGTTAATGTTTAGATAGAAACAAATTGAGTTTTGTATGTTAATTTTGTGGCATGCAACTTTATTGAATTTATGTATTAGTTTCAACAGTTTTTAGGTGGAGTCTTTAGTGTTTTTTTTTTTAATATATAAGATCACATCATTGACAAAGAGAGATAATTTTACTTATTTCCTTCCGTTTGGATGCCTTTTATTTGTTTATTTGTTGTGCCTAATTTCTGTGGCCAGGACTTCAAGTACTATGCTAAATAGATGCAGGGAGAGTGGGCATCCTTGTCTTGTTCCTGATTTTAAAGGTAAGGCTCTTCACTTCTTACCATCAAGTATAATATTAGCGACAGCTTTTCACATAGGATCTTTTTAAAAGTTGAGGTACGTTCCTTCTATACCTGATTTGTTAAGGGTTTCTTTTATAAAAGAAAAGTGAATTTTGTCAAATGCTATTTATGCTTCTATTAAAATGATCATATGATTTTTTTATCCTTCATTCTGTTAATGTGGTATGATTTACTGATTTGCGTATGTTAAACCATCCTTGGATCCTAGGGCTAAATGTCACTTGATCATGGAGTATGATCCTTTTAACATGTGCTCTTGAATTCAGTTTGTTAGTATTTTATGGAGGATTTTTGCATCTATATTAACCAGGGATATTGTCCTGTAATTTTCTTTTCTTGTAGTGTCCTTGTCTGACTTTAGTACCAGGATAACGCTTGCCTCATTAAATTGAGTTTGGAAGTGTTCCTTTCTCTTCAGTTTTTTGGAAAGAGTTTGAGAAGTATTGGTAAGAATTCTTAAGACGTAAGTTTAGGTTTATTTGAGATGCATAGGATCAGAATATCTTTGGGGGTCATTTTTCTGCCTACCGTGTCATATTTTCCCTTTTGACACTTTCCAGTCTCATGTTGTTGCTTTCCAATGGAAAAATTCAACCAGTAGCAAGAGGTAAGGAAGTCTGAAGATGCAACTCTTAGAAGTCACCATTTGGGGCACGGAGTCATGAAGAAGGAGAGAGAATGGAATCAGGGTGGGGCACTGGAGACTACTTAAAAAAGCTAGTTGGGTAATAAAATGCATAATGATATAGTTATAATCATATGTAATATCATTTATACAGATTGGAAAACCTAAAGAACATTTGGAACAATGCTATATGTTTTCAATGGCTAAGGAGGTAATATTTTTAATATAGTCTTTTAATGGTAGAATAAACTTAGATTTACAGAAAAATGATAATAGTACAGATAGTTCCCATATACCTATATCCTATCTTACATAGTATGGTAAATTTTTTACAAACAATGAATAAATATCGATGCATTATTATTAACTAAAGTCCATAGTGTATTGAGATTTCTTCATTATTCCGTAATTTCCTTTTTCTGCTGCAGGTTCCACCTAGGATATCATACTGCATTTAGTTGTCATGTCTCCTCAGGCTCCTCTTTTCTGTGACAGTATCTCAGAGTTTCCTTGTTCTTGATGAGTACAAGTATTTTAAAAGTGCAAGGAAATCACAAATACCCCAGATCCAGGACATTGGTTGCCTATAGGGAGCTTTTGAGGGGTTAGGGGATCAGGGGAGGGGCATGCACATGTTTCAGATACATCTGTAATGTTTTATCTCTTTAAGGATATGTGACATAGGTGTGGCAAAATATTTGGAATTTATAGCACTGGGTGGAGGGTACATTTGTTATATTATTTTCTGCTATGTATTTTTTATTTCTTTGAAATATATCAGAGTCAAATACGGAATTTGGGAAGAAGGGGGAGGAAATGGCACATGGCGGGAGGCATGGGAGCAAAAAGAGGGAATGTGGCTGTGGCTAAGGAGGACTCAGCTGAGAATAGATGGGGCTGGAGCACAGGGTTGGCAAAGGCTGTGTGAGGGCTGGACATGCAGACTGTGGACTTATTTTGGGTATTGCTGATGGACGTGAATCAAGCCTCTTCATTAGCTGAGGACCACTGACACCGTGGGAGCAGTGGAGTGAGATTAGGCTTAATCTTTGGGATATGTGCAAGTGGCATTGGAGGATTAAGGAGTCATCTCAGCAAGGAAGATGATACAGAGGTACAGGTGTGTAATGATAAGGCCCTACATTTATTTAATTTTTTTAAACATTTTTTTTTTCAACGTTTTTTATTTATTTTTGGGACAGAGAGAGACAGACAGAGCATGAACGGGGGAGGGGCAGAGAAAGGGAGACACAGAATCGGAAACAGGCTCCAGGCTCTGAGCCATCAGCCCAGAGCCCGACGCGGGGCTCGAACTCACGGACCGCGAGATCGTGACCTGGCTGAAGTCGGACGCTTAACCGACTGCGCCACCCAGGCGCCCCAAACATTTATTTATTTTTGAGAGAGAGAGAGAGAGAGAGGGAGAGAGAGAGAATGAGTTGGGGGTCGGGCCGAGAGAGAGGGAGACACAGAATCTGAAGTAGTCTCCGGGCTCTGAGCTGTCAGCACAGAGCCTGAAGCAGGGCTTGAACCCACACACCATGAGATCATGACCTGAGCCTAAGTCGGATGCTCAACCAACTGACCCACCCAGGCGCCCCAATAAGGCCCTACATTGAAAAGGTAGCAAAGACCCACTGTCTACTCGTCTAGTGCTCTGTGTGTTATGTAATTTAATCCTCACAGCAACTCACTGAGGTAAGAATGGTTATTACCAACTTTCTTTTGTTAATGAGGAAAAGGAGCCTCACAGAGGTTAAATAACTTCCATATGGTCATAAATCTGGGAACTGGGGGCTCTGGATGGGAATGCCTCCAGGCTCCCTGCAGCTGGCATGCACCGAATGTTTGTGTTCTCTTCTGGTTGTAGGCTGATAGCAGTGGGAGAAATGGTGTGAACCAGGCATTAGGGACAAGGAGGAGGTGGGCATAGGGCAATTAATGGCTTCAAGCCTCAGTGACCAGAAGATGCCATTACCACAGAGAGAATGTTTTTAAACGAGCTAGAAGAGCTGGATTGAGGAGTTGGCTAGTAAGAAAAGTTGGCTTGAGGAGCTGAGGAAAGGTAGGGCAGGCAGTTGCCAAACTGGGCCTTGGCCACTTTGGAGCAGGAGAGTTATAGCCATGGGAGTGTTTGCTTTATGGAGGAAAGGAAGAGAGAAAAGCAAAAGGCAGGAAGCAATCAAAACTATAAAGATAGAAACAGTTTTATAATCTTCATTCATTAAATATTTAGCAGGCTTTTTACTTAAGTATGCTATTTCCTCCCACCTTGGTCTGGGCGAGCCTGAGTAAGATGTAGTTTGTCCTTTACTTTCCCAATTGCTCACGGAAGGGCTTCTTGGCTTCTGTGGTTTCTAGAAGGACACAATAGCATTCTTTTGCCTCAGTGTGTGTCCTATTATTTATATTATTCTTCCTAATTTGACCCAGAACTTTTCAACTTAAAGAGAATGATGTTTTTTTTCAATGTTTTTACTGCATGCAATCTATATCTATTTTGAGGTAAGAAAATAAAAGGCACCGAAATAAACAATTTTAAAGTGTAGGATCCTGCATGCAGAACATTGTTAGCTTTTGATTTTTTACAATCCATCTTTGATTACAAAGTGAAATTAAGATTTTATATGCTGATTTCTTTTTGTCCCCATAAAGATACATTGGGGAAGGGACTAAAAACCTTCTTTTCTTTGTCTTATGGTGGTTTGAAATTGAGTCTGAGATCCATTTTAAAACACACTTAGGAATGCACATCTTTTTATTTTTTTATTTTACTTTTATTTTTATTTTGAGAGAGAGAAAATGCATACGCATGTGTGTGCATCTGTTCATCTCTACATGGGCTAACTTGGGCTTCCTCACTGGGTGCACACAAATGTCCCTAAAAGATGGACCCAGCATATCCTTTCTGATGACCCAGGCTTGAAAGGAAGTTAGCATCACTTCTGCCATATTCTATTGATTGGAACAGTAATAGCCTACCTAGGGTCATGAGGAGGGGACATAGGCCCCACCTCTTGGGTAAGTGACAAACTCCTAGAGAAGCAAGCAGGACTGGAAATACTACTGTGGTCATTTTCAGAAAATAAAGTCTTCTGTGGTTAGGTTGCTATAGTCAAAGGAATTTCATCTTCTTTTGAGTCTGCTATGGCTATAGAGAAATTCCTCAATATGTTTGTATTTCATTCCATTGAAAGGTTGTTTTAACAAAAACCTGGGAAGAATGTGGATGGATTTGTCTATACTTATTTCCAGTGCTTGAAAAGTAATTCCACAAGCAAGTGTTCTAGAACACTTCTTTTTAAACTTTTTAATGTTTTTTATTGAGAGAGAGAGAGGGAGGGAGGGAGTGAATGGGGGGGGGTAGGGGGAGAGAGAGTTGATCTTAAGCAGGGGCTCAGTCACATGACCCTGGGATCATGACCTGAACCAAAATTAAGAGTTGGATGCTCAACCGACTGAGCCACCCAGGTGCCCCAGAACATCTTTAAAAATAAAAATTGGGGCGCCTGGGTGGCTTAGTCCTTTAAGCATCCAAGTTCAGCTCAGGTCATGATCTTGTGTTCATGGATTTGAGCCCTGCATCTGGCTCTGTGCTGACAGCTCAGAGCCTGGAGCCTGCTTCAGATTCTGTGTCTCCCTCTCTCTCTGCCCCTCCCCCACTTGCACTCTGTCTCTTTCTCTCTCTCAAAAAATAAATAAACATTAAACTTTTTAAAATAATAAAAAATAAAAATTACATTAAATCTGCCCGTAAATCATATTGTTGTCAAGGTAACTAACCATCATATATTTGGAAATGAGCTGGATGATGATTTATCCTGATAGCGTATTCTAAAATAAGCTTAAGGATGCTGGGTACTTTTTAAACTGTAAAAGTCCTTATAATGCCTTCATGTTTTTCCTCACTATCAAACTTTCCTGCTTCAGTACTTTAGAGAATATAAAATAATACTCAGTTTATTATTGTTCATGTATTCCCTTTTCATATTGCTATTTATTCTCT
Organism: Panthera pardus; assembly: GCF_024362965.1. Classification (NCBI taxonomy): domain Eukaryota; kingdom Metazoa; phylum Chordata; class Mammalia; order Carnivora; family Felidae; genus Panthera; species Panthera pardus. Next base: position 111,943,669 of record NW_026526765.1, read on the forward strand.
TTTTAAGTCTGTTATAGCGCCCTCAAGATTTAAAGATTAGTAACTGTTATTTAAATTAAGCATTCACATCACATTCTAGTTTTCCTTATCAAAAACTGGCACAGAAAAAGACACAGTAATTCTTACTCTGCCCTCTGGTGGAGGTAATTGAGTACAAATTTCCTTTCTACTCTTGCCTGTTTTGGATCATATATATAATAACCTGTAGTAGGTACTGAGTATCACACTGAGCACTGTGGCAGACATTAAATCATTTAAGTCACATGACAATGGGGGACGCTAGTATAAGCAAACTGAAGATCATAGGAGTCAGAACCTAGTATATAGAGGCAAGATTCAAATCCAAGAATGTCCAGCTGGAAAGCCTGTGTTTGTTCATGTTTGTTCATTCTTTTATGCCATGCTGCCTCCAATCCAATAGCTCTGACAAAAAACAGCCTAACAAAACCATGCACTGGGTCTTTGTTAAATATGTACAGGAAAAGTACAGGATTTGGTATCAGAAAGATGTGGCTGTGAAGCCTATAAATGCCACTTATGGCGTCTGTCAACTTGGACAAGTTATTTAATGTCTCAAAGTTTCTCACATCCTATTATCTATGAGGATAGTAGAGACCATGTCTCAGAAGACTTTGGTATGAACTGAATGAGGTAATTCATGAAAACACAAGGTTAAGTAACCATTACATGGTAAGTCTGATGATCATAATCTTGTTGAAAAATATTGTGCATGCCCCAAACTCAAGTTAATTAGGCATACTTTTTGTTGTTGTTGTTGTTGTTCTTACTTTTATATAACTTTCCCATAAATTTTAAATGCGATTTTTCCTGGTAGAAAAGAACTTACTGTCCATTGGCATCTCATAGAGCTGTCCGTGGGAACTGAATATTTTCCTCATTGGGTCTAGTTTATGAGAGAGTTGCCTTTTGTTTTCATTAAATAGGAAGGGGCAGATACTTAGCCTCCAAAGAGAATCTGTTCATTGGACTTCTATTGCTTTTATATTATTCTATTCAAAGTGTTTTAGAAATTTAGCTCTTCATAAGAATTAGTGAATTTATTAATTCAGTGATTTATTTGAGATTTGGTCACTACATTCTATTAGGTGCTACATCTTGGCAACCAAAAGGCCTTACCATACATGAAAAAGGAGTTATCATCAAATGAACACGTTTTCCATGAAGGAAACCAAATTGTAAAAGAGCAGGGTGGGGATAGTAAAACTCTTTTAAAATACCTCAGAAACTCATGAAAAATAAATGGCCCAATTAAAAAAAAAATTCCACGATGCTTACAAGAATGTGGTGAGACAGGAATTCTTATATCATGTCAATGAGTCTGTAAATTGACCTGATATTTTTGGAAAGCAATTTGGCAATTTGTAATAGGAGCTTTAACAACATTCATACACGTTGAATTTTCACTTTCAAAATCTGCCCTGAAGAGAGGAGCAAGTAAAGCTTTAGCTAAAGGAATGCTTATCACAGCATTACGGATGACCACAGAGTTAGAAATGAGGAAAATATCAATAACAGAGAATTGCTTATACAAATTATAGCATTTAGATGGCAATGAACTATAATATAGACATTACAAATATTGGTATGGGAGATAACCTAGAAAATGCAATTCTATAAATTCTCTATCATCTATCTAAAATTTATATACATATACATTGCATTATATTTACACTCTTTCCTTCCTATGACATTTGCCTTTTCCATAACTGAACAGAATTTTGTGTTACTCCAGAGCTATTTCTTGCTTCCAGTTGTATATATAATCAAAACTAGACTGTATTTAATTAAAGCATCTCCACTACTCTTAGAAATTGTTTTGTTCAAATTTTCTTCTTAGCATATGAGGGGTGGTGAGGTGAATAAGGAAAATATCTTGACAACCAACAGGGATAGGAATCCAGCGACCATGGCTGGCTGTTTATTTTGAGTATGGAGTTGATAAGGTAGCATCATTATTTCCTGGAATTCTTTTTGTGGGGCAGGGGGTCTGCTTTACCAAAAATCCAGTTCTATACCTGGCTTTAATCCGCACGTTGATCATTTTACAAAGAGCAAAATTTCCACTCAATAATAAATTGTAGTATTTCTACTATCTTTTACCTTTTTGTGTTTTATTGAGTTGCAACTAAGAACTAATAAGCTGGAAATATTTAAAGTGTATAATGGGAGAAATTTGACATATGTATATACCTGTTGCCGTAGTTATACATTGTTATGTAACAAATTACCCCCCAAATTAGTGGCTTAAAGCAGCAAGCATTTGTCATCCCACAGTTTATGTGAATAAGGAATTGGGGAGTAGCTTACCTGCATGCCTCAGACTCAGGGCCTACGGTTCCAGGCAGGATGTTAGAAGGACTGCAGATGTCTGATGGTTTGACTGAGGTCAGAGGATTTGTTTCCCCCATGGCTAACTCTCATGGCTGTTGACAGGATGCCTTAGGTTACTTAAGTGTCCTCACAATGGCAAGTGACTTCCCCCAGGGTGTGTGATCCAAGAGACAGCAAAGAAGAGGAAACTGCAGTGTGTTATGACCTAGCCTCCGAAGTCTGTCATCACTTCCTCTTTTTCCTATTTGTTAGATCACTAACAGCATCTTACAGTCAAGGGAGGGGGAATTAGGTTCCATTCCTTGAAGGGAGGAGAATCAGAGAACCCGTGAACACATTTTAAAATCACTGCACTCAAGTAATCGGCAACATGGTCAAGATAATGAATACACCCCATATTAATCAAATCCTAAGCCAAATTAAATGTCACTGGCTCTAATATTTTAATTCTGGTGAAGTGATTAAATTACATAAAAGTTTGTGTGTGTTTTTTTTCCCAAATATCACTGCTACCTTGTATTCACAGAGCACCTTTCAGTCAGAATTCTTTATTTTTTCAATAAATGTTCATTTTTGAAACAGCGTGAGTGTGGAGGGGCAGAGAGAGATGGGACAGAGGATTCCACGGACTCTGCACTGACAGCAGTGAGCCCAATGAAGGGCTTGAACTCAAGAACCATGAGAACATGACCTGAGCTGAATTCGGACGCTTAACTGACAGCCACCCAGGCGCCCCTCAGTCTGAATTCTTTTTAAAGTGTTTTCAAAATTGTACTGAGAGCAGTTGGTATATCTTTCATGCTGGAAGCCAGTGAACATGCAGCAGTATTGGACCATAAATAGAAAAATTCCTTGTTGGGGCAGGGGGGAGGCAAGGCAGGGGGGAAGGACGCAGCAGAGGATAAATCAGAATATGCACATAATCATATTTCCTTATGTCAGGCCTTTGAGCCCCTCACAGCCTTGCTGGAAAAGATTATTTGAACCTTCTAAAGAATGTGTCCTTCTGAAATTGAACCTTCTGAAAATGTGTCCTCACTCTTTGCATGCTTGCCTAGCATCTCTTCAACAAGCAGAGAGAGCACATTTTTAAAATATAATTTGTGAAAGTGGCTTACATACAACACCCAGTGCTCATCTCAACAAGTGCTCACAGAGAGCACATTTTATAACTGCTGAGTTTTTCTGAGAGCGAAGGGTTTTCTGGGTCATTGCTGCTGTCACACTTATGTGATGACCATAGCAACGCAAGCACCTGCACGCAGTGTGCACTTTGTGTGGGTACCAGTCACCATGTGATGCATTGCACACACATCAGCTCATTTAATTCTTACAACAGCACTTAAAAATAGGGGTCACTGTCTTCATTTAATTTTTTTTCTATTAAGAAAAGCAGTGAAATTAAGACAATTGCCTTTGGTCATTTATTCAGCCACTTGTTCACTTGACAAACACTTTTTGAGCACCAACTATGTGCTGATTAGGTGCTGGGGATTCTGAAGGAACAAAACAGTTAAAATTTCCTAAGGAGTTGATATTTAAACACAGATTGTTCAAAGTCAGCATTCCTAACCATCGCCATCAGTGGTTCTCAGATTTTATGAGAATAAATACCGCTTGAGAAGCTTATTAGTAAGGCACATTCACTCCCTGGAGTTTCTAATGTAGAAGGCCCAGGAATCTGCAATGTATTCAACCATCATAGGTGTTTCTACTGTAAGTAGTCCGTGGACCACACTTTGAGAAACACTGCCAGGTACACTGCTACAGCTACCAAAGAGAGGGACAATATTTGTTTTCTCAGTTGTGGCCATTCATTACACATACTCCATGTTTTCTCTCCCTCTGTTTATGGAGATCAGTCTTCTTAAATCCAAGGTTAATATGTCCCAAGTTCATAACCAATACTTCCAGAATTTAGCAGTTTAATTTTTATTTTTTTTAACATTTCTTCATTTTTGAGAGATGGAGAGAGAGAATGAGTGGGATAGGGTGAGAGAGAGAGAGAGAGAGAGAGAGAGAGAGAGAGAATCTGAAGCAGGCTCCAGGATCCATGCTGTCAGCACAGAGCTGGATTTGGGGCTCCAACCCACTGGGCTCGAACCCGTGCACCATGAGATCACGACCTGAGCCGAAGTTGGACCCTCAACTGACTGAGCCACTCAGGCGCCCCTAGAATTTGGCAGGTTAAAACAACGAGCCTTATTTTAGTTTCTGTGCATCACGAATCTGGGAGTGGCTTAGCTGGTCATGTCAGCCACAGGTTCTATCACGAATATTCAATCAAGATGTTGGTTGGACCTGCAGATGTTTCCAGGCTCTGCTCGGGGAGATTTATTTCCAAAGTCACTCATTTGGCTGGTACCAGTCCTAAGAAGATCTGCTTCTGCTCCCAAGCTGAATCCCATGGACCTCTTCGTGTGTTTGCCTCACAACATGGCAAGTGGCATCCCCAGAGAAAGGGATCAAGAAAGAGGGAGTACTCCAAGATGGATCTGCATTCCTTTTATAATTAATTTTGGAAGTGACATCTCATAACCTCTGTTGCTTTTGACTGGCATTAACCGTTCCATAGTTAAGGGAAGGGAGTTATGCAAAGGCATGTGCTAGGCATCACAATGGCTTCTCCTAAAGATAAATTTGCTCCTTAATGCCTGGAATCTGTGGATATGTTACATTACAGGGCAAAAGGAGTTTGCAAACGTAATTAAGGTTATAGACTTTAAGGTGTGGTGATTATTCTGGGTTCTCTAAGTGGGTCCAATGAAATCACCTGACCCCTTAAAAGCATAAGAGGCAGCCTGAGAAAGAAGGTGCAGGGAAATGGTAGAAGGCAAGTCAGAGAGCTTCTCGATAGTGCAAGGTACGTGAGGTGCTGTTGCCAACTCTAAGACATGAAGTCCGTGTACAGTGACTAGAAAGAAGCTCCCAGGGCTTTCTCCATTGTGTAGGAATATACACAGACTAGCTGTAGGAGTAAATACTGGTTTCTGAGTGATGGTAAAGGACTGTAGATCTCTACGCTACAACCACGAGAAACTGAATTCCTCGCAGAATGTGAATGCGCTGGGAAGCAGACTGATACCCAGAGCCTCCAGTAAGGAATGTGTCCTGCCAACAGGTAAATTTGAGATTGGTGATATCAGTAGGGCTTCTGCTTAGTGAACTGTGAGATAATGTGTGTGTGTGATGTGTTAAGCTAAGCATGTTGTAATTTGTTACAGATGCACTGTAATGTGAATACAAGCATGAAAATGAGGATATGGGATCATTAGGGGGGTGCTTACCAACCAACCGAGTCTGTGCAGAATGTGAATGAGCTTCTCCTAGAGCATAGAGCACTTTCTGCCACTCTTGAGTTTACCTGTGGTGAAGAGCTCACCCCACCAACACCAAGGATGGGAAAATTACTTCAATGTCTCCACGCTGTTACAAGGGGAATGGGCAAATTCATCCTCATGGGCCACCGTTAGAAATCACAAATTGCCTGAAAAGAAGAGGAGATAAAGGGGAAAATTTTTCAGGCATCATACATTGTGGGTTTGTTTGGCGGGTTGTTTTCTCACAATGTTGCCATGGCTTAAGTAGCTCTGCCTCTGGCTGAATTTGCACGCTCAGATGTGGAGCCTAATGTAAGTAAGGCAGCTGTTACTCAGTGACTTGATAATTCCTGGTTGGTGAAGGATAGGGCACAGGTGGAAGGGCAACTGTAATGACTCTTGAATAGGTGCAAGGCTTTGAGGGCAAAGAAAGTTCTCATGTGCTCTGTATTGTGGGAAGCTGTATAGAAACATGTTGTTGCCTATCTCCTATTGGGATTTGTGTGTGTGCATGCAATTGACAGTATTGGATCGCATGTAAAGCACATGAGAAACTTAAAAAAAAAAAATTAATCCTGGGTCTGGTCACCAGATGCTCCAATTAGTAAAAGTACAGGTGGAGAGTCAACTTGGAAAACCTTTCTCTCTGGGATCTTTCCTCCAGTATTTGTTTTGTTTGGGTCATTTTCCTCCCTGTAAACTTGCAGTTTTCATGGAGAAGAACTTACATGCCTGAAACAAAAAGGCTCTAACATAAAAGTTGTTGGGGTAGATGAATAAAATAATGCACATTAATGTCCCTAGAGGAAAAGATTGGAATTACCATAAAACTGTACTTGGTTTTTATGATAAGGTCATGGAATGATTTTAGGGGTGGTCTTGATATTAAATGACTGATATTTAAAATCCAGGGGTTAGTTCTTTCAAATGACGATCACTACATTGACAAAGAAGGCCTGGGAATTAAATGAAAATTATTTTAAAAATTCCATAAATTCACTACGCTTTTTAAAAATACAATACTGCACTTAAAGAGTTTTCCCTTTTCTACCAACAATACAAAGAAAATCTTCCAGATCTTTATCATTTAAAGCAGACAAGTATGTAAGCAAATACTGAAAAAAAAATTGTTTAGAGTTCTAGATAACCTTAGGAAACTCAAGCACCAGTTGATGTGTAGTATGCCTTAAGAGGTACTGTATTTTCCAGGAAAGGACAAAGGGAGGTATTCTAGATGTCTTCAAGTTTCATTTAATTTTTGATAATACATAAAAATCTTGTATTGCTGACAAAACCCGGTTTGCAATTGAAGGATGGGAATTCCTGTCACCATCTATTTTTCAGTGAAAGACTCCCCCCCCTTTTTTTAACCATATTTCGATTTCTTGGCCATTGCATCAAATCTCTAAGAAATTCTTCCTCCCCACCCGCTTCCCCTTGCAAAACTTCCCCTCTAGCTCAAGTGTCAACACATGCTCTCTTGTGAAGGCCATTTTCTTCCTTGTTAAGCCTATAGTTATGCATCGGTTTCCAGGATTTCCATTACCAACACCACTCCTCCCTCTCAAGTTCTATTTTTAAATGTCTTTTTAATTTTGGCTTGATCTCCATTAGCTGACCCCTGTCTTTTGACTTTTCATTTGTATGAATAGGGGCAATGGCAGAAAGGTGCCAAGACAGATGCTAATTTACACTTGCTCTGAAGTGATGTTGACCACAGGAAGTGGATTCCACTAGATGCATATGAGTGAGGAAAAAAGCATAAAGGAGCAGCTGCCAGCCTTGCAGAAACATGATAGCCTGTGCTTATCTGGGGAATGGATCTGTGATTTGGTGAAAACTGCAGTTGAAAACCTTAGGTCATTTAGGCTTGTCACCTACTTGTTGGTTGACTCCTGGCCTCTATGTATTCATCACTGTTAAAATGAGGTAGTGCACTTCTTGGTTGGTTTGAAAATGGTTAGAAAATCATTTTAAGTTGTCTTTCAATGTGGACCTCAGAAATAGTGTTGTTGGTTTCATCACAAGCAGTTGTTGGAAACTCTGTGTCCTAGAGATTAGCAATACTTGAGGAAAAGACAAAATGAATTAGTTTGAGATAGTTGTCCTGAAAATAACGTGCCCTGGGTGGGAGTAGAGGAGATAGGAATAGAAGTGGGAGAATATTACTTGGATGAAGAGGGTATTAACTTTTACTTGTATCTTCAAACTTCATTGGTGTTTTCCTTAATCTATAACTAATAAGCCTCTATTTTTTTTGAGGGGGGAACGCTCCTTAGACTGTCACCATTCAATTAGCCTCTGCTGTATTTTCTTTGAAAGTACTCAGAAGTACTTATCTTCACTACTCTAAAACTTCTCTTATGAAAGTGACTGGAAACCTTTTTTTAATTTTAATTTTATTTTATTTACATCATTCAGCAATGTGTAGTGCATCATTCTTCATGTATCAACTGGCTCCTCCCTTGGTTCCTTGGGTCCCACTCTTGCCCCATTCTGTATCCATGTCTTTGGCTACCCCTTGTCAAGTCTCCTTTGTGAGCTTGTCTGCCTCAGTTGCCTGTAGATGAGCTGTACCCTAGTTCTCAGTTCATTCATTGCTCATTTGAAAGAAATTTGTTTGCCCCACTCACAGAGTTGGAATTATTATCTTGGATTGTTATTGAATACATTTGACATAAAAACATATGAATTTATGATGTATACCATGTTGATTTGATACATTGATGTGCTGTAATATGATCACCATTGTAGCAGTATTTATCACGTTACGTAATTATGGTACCATACTTTAATATTCATTATACTGTGTGTTAGTTCTGTATGGCTTACTTGCTACCTGTTGCACATTTATACCTTGAAACCGCCTAAATGCTGTTCCTCCAACCCACCCATTCCCTTTTAGATTTCACATCTGAGGGATATTCAGCACTACTTTGTCTTTTCTGACTTGTTGCATTTAGCATAATATGTTCACGGTCCAGCCATGTTGTCAAAAAAAATTGCAGGATAACCACCTTTATCCTGACTAGGGAATAATTTATTGTGTAAATAGGCCACATCTTTTTTTTTTTTTTTAGTCCATTCATCTGTTGATAGACACCTGGGTTTCCATATCTTGACAATCGTGAATAATGCTGCAGTAAACATGTGAGTGCATTTATCTCTGGAAATGCTGTTTTCATTTCCTTTGGGTATGTTTTGGACCCCCAGTTTTCCTCTTTCCTTAGTGGGGGAAAACCAAGTTATTCTGAGTTACTTGCCTGTCAGTATCCTTTACTGTGCACTTCTAGTTACCAGGTGGAGGACTTTTCCCATCCTAAGCACTTGTCTATGACTACACTTTATCCTATAATTTAACTCCATTCTAACTTTGTCTACCTGCATAGCGTTAGATCCCACAGCTTAATAGCTCAGGCCTACAAAACTGCCACAGCACCACACCACTTGCAAGGTATAATTAGAGATTCCACTGATCTCTTCTTCAAGTTCTATTCATTTGCTGGGGTGGCTGACACAACTCAAACATTTTACTTGTGCTGGTTAATTATAATAAAACATGCTAAAGGGTAAAGATGGATATGTGCATGGAAGAAAGGAATAAGGCAAGGAAGAAATGCCGAGCTCTCGTCTCTGGATGTGCCAGTCTCCTACTTCCCCAACTTCCAAGCCCTCCATACCCCATAGCTCCATGATTTTTATGGAAGCTCTATAGTCATGAGCAATTAACTCCTTTCCATTTCCCACCCTCTCTCTGAAGGAAGCAATGTAGGGCTATTCAGTCCCTTCAATACAACAAAAGATTTACCCAATTCCCATAACCCCTAGAAAATTAGAAGACTTTTAGGAGCTCTTTGCCAAGAACTGGGCAGAGTCTACTTATTTTTTCAATTAACTAACAGTGTAGTCCATGGTCTCTGGCCACACATTTAAAGCAAAATTATACAGAAGTGAAATGACTAGACTACTAGTGCCTTACTGGCATCTCATACAGTGATTGATCATCTTTCCAGCCCATCATTACCATATGAAAAGGGAACAAATAAAAATATTTTAAAAAGGCTTAACTGTAGAGAATAAACACGTGGTTGCCAGTGGGGAGATGAGTGGGGGAATGGGTGAAATTGTGGAAGGGGATTAGGAGTATTTATGAGGAACACTGAGCAATGTGTGGAATTACTGAATCACTATATTGTACACCTGAAACTAACCTAACACTGTTAATTATACTAGAAATTAAAAATTAAATTAAGCCAAGTACATGACCACTTAAATTAATCACTTAACCATATTTAACTAGTTATAATCTCTTAAATATTAATAATTTAAAAAAAATACCCCAAGGCAAGTTTCCTCAAATTTGCAGGCTTTCCTTCAGTATTTCAGGTTCCAAAAGTGGGAGTGGTGTCCACAAACAAATGGGTTCATTCTTTGAAGCATATATACATCTATATATATCATTGAGCTAAGACACAATACTCTCTTGCTCTGATCCCCTTTTGAGATGATAAAGTAATACTGGCTTCCCTTTATTATGTACCTCATTTATTCATTACTTCATTAAGCTACAGTTCCTCTTCCTGTTGATACCCAAATCCTCCTTTGGATGGGACTTTGGATTTGGCCACCTTGCTGATCTGAAATGCAGACAGCAATACTACTCTTGCAAGAACCTCCCACTTAATCCATTCTTTTTACATAAAATAAAGTTACATGGAGAGCCAGTGAGCTATTTTGACCATTGGGCAATATAGCTGCAATTACTGTTAGTCCCGATTTTGTGAGACTAGGTAAAGGCACATCCTTTCCCATCAGGCCTTAAGGAATTCTGACAAAAAGGTATAATACATATATTTTGTTGCTTTGGAATCATCTGTTTCCAGCCCTTGGAGTTAAAGCCCTGGTCATATGACTGTTGCAGCAGGTAAGAAAAGGACAAAAAAAAAGTGAGTTAGGGAAGATGATACCATCCTTCCCTGCTCTCTCTTCTCCTGATTTACAAGAAAAATGAAGGAATCTATCCAGCGAGGATACCCCTTTAATCCCACTCATGTTGAGTGTTAGCACCCACTTATGAAGGCATGTACACAAGCCCTTCATATTTTTATTTTACTCTCTGTTAGGCAACCAATGTTTTAACTGTCGATTGTAATTCTCTATCAAGCTAGTACTGGGGAGAATGACTCCCTGCTCACTTTTGGACGTTATGGCTCTTCAGTATAATCCTTGGTATAAAGAAATGATGGTTAGATGTTCAAATTGACATATCTTGTGTTCAGGTTCTTTCATACTATTGTAAGCATTTATATTTCCTAGGTAAGTAAAGTCCAGTACAGGGTCAGTGTCTATTCGTGGAAGTACCCATTTGTAGCTACCAGCTAAAGCCTGACTCAGGGCTACAAGCATCAGCCTGAGTTGGCAGCTGTGATGAAAGCCTTCCCATCAGAAAATCTGCCACATGGCTATTTGCAGTTTCTCTTTTGTTGACAGACACTACAGCTCTTACTGGCATTTTGTGCCACAGAGGGTGCAAGAGGATGATGTCCAGGTTGTTGTAATACCTGCATGTGGATTCATTTTCTGGACCCCAGGTGGCCATGTCAAGGGAGCACATGAGAGTGCTTGTTGATTCCAGTCATCTTCTGAACTTGGAAGAAACTACTTCTGATGGGTGTTGACATCTCCTACTTTATTGTACCCCTAAGTTTCAGTAGGGTTGTACCCTATATGGGTATTCTTTTAGTAGACCAAGTTTCCATTGCCCTTCTATCTGACCAAATTTTCAGGCCACTGGTCACTGTCCGGGAGTCTGTAAAAACCCAAACAGAGGGTTTTTTTTTCTCACTGTTTAGATGTTCTGTCACTGGTAAGAAAACATAATTCAGCCCACCGAGCTGATCTCCAATGTGTGTCTTTCCATTGCTGGTCTTAATGCAGGAATTTTCCAAAGAGGGTGTTTTCCATTCATCATGGAACTGCCATCCCCAATCCAGGTAGCTCTTGGGTCAGTTGAGTGTTGTTCATAGGACCTTGTCCAAGTGATCATGGAATCCAGTAGTTCCTCATACAGTTTGAGTCGGTCCTGGGGAAAAAGAAGCTCCCTGCTTGAGCATCTCCTCCTTGGATTCCCAAGGAGGCAGCATGACCCTGAATCAATCCTTTCTATTTTATCATGTAACTCTTCTGGACACTGCCACACCCCCATTAGAACATCTCTCAGATAACTTCCTACTCATCATACATATTTAGGTTTAAAGATCACTTCTCTAGTCGTCACATTAGCATCAATTAATGTCAGACAGCAGGTTAGTAAACACCTCTGAAATGGAAGTTCCTTAGTCTGAAGCCCCGCTACTCATCTCTGGGAATCCCACAGGCTTTTCCATAGCCCCAGTCCAGGATCCACATAGGGGTACTGCACAGAGAATTCCTACTGTCATTCTAGCTTTTGATTGTGTGGGTTCCCACAATCTTACTGGTTTCCATTTGGCACATTCTATTAACATTGCTTGAAAATCATGTTTACATGCCTTCTATTTTATAATACTAAGGATGTGACATACTCTCTAGTCACGTACAGTTTTCATCCCCATAATAGAGTCAGCTAGAAGAGGCACAACCCCTTCATGTAAGGCCTATCTCAATATACCAATTCCCCTACAAACTTTTTACGTTAATTCCTTCAACTTTTCTGTTCTTAAACTGTAGCCTCTATGAGGACTTGATCAAAAGATTTGAATTTATAACATTAGGTAGGGGAACTGTTACCCCGCAAGAACAAAATGTATTCCCATAAAACATTCAGGTAAAGGAGACACAAATTCTTTCCTGAAGCCTATTTGAATATGGCAACTTTAATGATCTTAGCAGCCCTCACATTTTTTATGTTCTTTCAGTGTAATTGTAGCCGCATCAGGGTTTCATCAATGTGTTTGGTAGTACAGTTTGTGGTACTCCTGTATCAAGGAATCCTGGAAACTTCTGTTTTCAAACACCCTGATTATTTTACCCACTCCTGTGCAGAACAGTTTGCATCCCCTTTGAGAGCCTCAGTCAAAAGGGACCCCGGCCTTTAACTTGATTAATGTGCCTAACTATTGTTCCAAGAGGTGGCTGGTCAGGTTTATTACTCTAGTCTCTACAGTCCCACTTTAAAAATTTTTCCAAACTGGGGTCAATAGAGTTTACTTGTTTAGGACCCTCTAATGTTGAGGGTCAAGCAGGGGATTTCTTGGGCCCACTGAACCTTTGATCATGCTGTGTTTAAACCTCTGATTTAACCCCATCACTATGCATTTTGCTTATCCCACTTTTTATAAGTTAGTATATGCCTATTTATATATATAATAATTTTAATTCCAGTATAATTAACATACCCTCTTACTTTTCAGGTGTACAACATAGTGATTCAACAACTCTGTACATTATTCAGTGCTCATCATGATAAGTGTATCATTTTCACCTGTCCCCCCCACTCACCTCTCCTCTGTAAACACCTGTTTATTTTCTATATTTAAAATTCTGTTTGGGGCGCCAGGGTGACTCAGTTGGTTAAGCATCCAACTCTTGGTTTCTTAAGGCTTCATGCGTTTGAACACCACATTGGGCTCTGCACTGGCAGCATAGAGCCTGCTTGGAATTCTCTGCCTCCCTCTCTCTACCCCTCCCCCACTCACACTATCTCTATATCTCTCAAAATAAATAAGTAAACTTAAAAAAAAGAACCCTGTTTATTTTTTTTTCATTTCTTAAATTCCACATATGAGTGAAGTCATAGGGTATTTGTTTTTCTCAGACTTACTTCACTTAGTTTTATACCCTCTAGATCTATCCATGCTGTTGTAAACATTCTTTTTTTATATAACTAATAGTCCATTGTGTGTGTGTGTGTGTGCACCATCTTCTTTATTCATATATCAGTGGACACTTGGGCTGTTCCATAATTTGGCTTTTGTAAATAATGTTGTAATAAACATAGAGAAGAATATATATATATATTTTTTTTATTTTTTTATTTTTTTTTATTTTTTAATATATGAAATTTACTGTCAAATTGGTTTCCATACAACACCCAGTGCTCATCCCAAAAGGTGCCCTCCTCAATACCCATCACCCACCCTGCCCTCCCTCCCACCCTGCCCTCCCTCCCACCCCCCATCAACCCTCAGTTTGTTCTCAGTTTTTAACAGGAGAATATATTTTTTGATTTAGTTTTTCCATATTCTCTGGGTAAATATCTGGTAGTGGTGTGAATCATAAGGTAATCCTATCTTTAGCTTTTTGAAGATCCTCACTACTGTTATTGCATTGGCTATGCCAGTTTGCATTCAAGAGGATTTCCCTTTCTGCACATTCTCCCCAATATCTGCTGTTTCTTGTGTTGTTAATTTAGCTATTCTGACAGGTGTGAGGTGACAGCGCGTTGTGGTTTTGATTTGCATGTCCCTGATGATGAGTGATCATTTCATATGTCTTTTGGTTATCTTCAATCTTTTTTGAAAAATGTCTGTTCAGGTCTTCTGCCCATTTTTTTATTATTTTTTTAACTTTATTTTTTATTTTTTAAAATTTACATCCAAATTTGTTAGCATATAGTGAAACAATGATTTCAGGAGTGGATTCCTTAGTGCCCTTTACCATTTAGCCTGTCCCCCCTCCCACAACCTCTCCAGCAACCCTCAGGATCGAAAACAACCCATGATTACAGTTTGTTTTCCATATTTATGAGTCTCTTCTGTTTTGTCCCCCCCCATTTTTATATTATTTCTGTTTCCCTTCCCTTAGGTTCACCTGTTTTGTCTCTTAAAGTCCTCATAGGAATGAAGTTATATTATTTTTGTCTTTCTCTGACTAATTTCACTTAGCATAATACTCGCCAGTTCCAACCACATAGTTGCAAATGGCAAGATTTCATTCTTTTTGATTGCTGAATAATACTCCATTGTGTGTGTGTGTGTGTGTGTGTGTGTGTGTGTGTGTGTATACACATATACATACCACATTTTCTTTATCCATTCATCCATTGATGGACATTTGGGCTCTTTCCATACTTTGGCTATTGTTGATAGTGCTACTGTAAACGTGGGGTGCATGTGTCCCTTCAAAACAGTACACCTGTATCCCTTGGATAAATGCCTAGCAGTGCAATTGCTGGGTCATAGGGTAGTTCTATTTTTAGTTTTTTGAGGAACCTCCATACTGTTTTCCAGAGTGGCTGCATCAGCTTGCATTGCCACCAACAATGCAAAAGAGATCCTCTTTCTCTGCATCCTCACCAACATCTGTTGTTGCCTGAGTTGTTAATGTCAGCCATGCTGACAGGTGTCAGGTGGTATCTCATGGTGGTTTTGATTTGTATTTCCCTGATGATGAGTGATGTGGAGCATTTTTTCATGTGTCAGTTGGCCATCTGGGTGTCTTCGTTGGAGAAGTGTCTATTCATGTCTTTTCCCCATTTCTTCACTGGGTTATTTGTTTTTTGGGTGTTGAGTTTGATAAGTTCTTTGTAGATTTTGGATACTAACCCTTTATCTGATATGTCATTTTCAAATATCTTCTCCCATTCTGTCAGTTGCCTTTTAGTTTTGCTGATTGTTTCCTTCACTGTGCAGAAGCTTTTTGTTTTGATGAGGTCCCAATAGTTCATTTTTGCTTTTATTTCCCTTGCCTACAGAGACTTGTTGAGTAAGAAGTTGCTGCGGGCAAGATCAAAGAGGTTCTTGCCTGCTTTCTCCTCGAGGATTTTGATGGTCTCCTGTCTTACATTGAGGTCTTTCATCTATTTTGAGTTTATTTTTCTGTATGGTGTAAGACAGCGGTCCAGGTTCATTCTTCTGCATGTTGCTGTCCAGTTTTCCCAGCACCACTTGCTGAATAGACTGTCTTTATTCCATTGGATATTCTTTCCTGCTTTGTCAAACATTATTTGGCCATATGTTTGGGGGTCCATTTCTGGGTTCTTTATTCTGTTCCATTGATCTGAGTGTCTGTTCTTGTGCCAGTACCATACTGTCTTGATGATTACAGCTTTGTAGTATAGCTTGAAGTCAGGGATTGTGATGCCTCCTGCTTTGGTTTTCTTTTTCAAGATCGCTTTGGCTATTCGGGGTCTTTTCTGGTTCCATACAAATTTTAGGATTATTTGTTCTAGCTTTGTGAAGAATGCTGGTGTTACTTTGATAGGGATTGCATTGAATATGTAGATTGCTTTGGGAAGTATTGACATTTTAACAATATTTGTTCTTCCTTTCCAGGAGCATGGAATCTTTTTCCATTTCTTTGTGTCTTCTTCCATTTCTTTCATAAGCTTCCTATAGTTTTCAGTGTATAGATTTTTCACCTCTTGGTTAGATTTATTCCTACGTATTTTATGGTTTTTGGAGCAACTGTAAATGGGATCAATTCCTTGATTTCTCCTTCTTTCGCTTCATTGTTGGTGTATAGGAATGCAGCCGATTTCTGTGCATTGATTTTATATCCTGCAACTTTGATGAATTCATGAATCAGTTCTAGCAACTTTTTGGTGGAATCTTTTGGGTTTTCCATATAGAGTATCATGTCATCTGCGAAGAGTGAAAGTTTGACCTCCTTCTGGCCAATTTGGATGCCTTTTATTGTGTTGTCTGATTGCAGAGACTAAGACTTCCAATAGTATGTTGAATAACAGTGGTGAGAGTGGACATTCCTGTCTTGTTCCTGACCTTAGAGGGAAAGCTCTCAGTTTTTCCCCATTGAGGATGATATTAGTGTTGGGTTGTTCATATATGGCTTTTAGTAGCTCGAGGTGTGGTCCTTCTGTCCCTACTTTCTTGAGGGTTTTTATCAAGAAAGGATGCTGTATTTTGTCAAATGCTTTCTCTGCATCTATTGAGAGGATCATATGGTTCTTGTCCATTTTTTATTGATGTGATGAATCACACTGATTGTTTTGCAGATATTAAACCAGCCCTGCATCCAGGTATAAATCCCACTTGGTCGTGGTGAATAATTTTTTTTAATGTATTGTTGGATCCGGTTGGCTAATATCTTGTTGACGATTTTTGCATCCATGTTCATCAGGGAAATTGGTCTATAGTTCTGCTTTTTAGTGGGGTCTCTGTCTGTTTTTGGAATCAAGGTAATGCTGTCTTCATAGAAAGAGTTTGGAAGTTTTCCTTCCATTTCTATTTTTTGGAACAGTTTCAAGAGAATAGGTGTTAACTCTACCTTAAGTGTTTAGTAGAATTCCCCTGGAAACCCATCTGGCCCTAGATTCTTGTTTTTTTAGCAGATTTTTGATTACTAATTCGATTTTCTCACTGGGTATGGGTCTGTTCAAATTTTCTATTTCTTCCTGTTGCAGTTTTGGTAGTGTATATGTTTCTAGGAATTTGTCCATTTCTTCCAGATTGTCCATTTTATTGGCATATAATTGCTCATAATATTCTCTTATTATTGTTTTTATTTCTGTTGTGTTGGTTGTGATCTCTCCTCTTTCATTCTTGATTTTATTACTTTGGGTCCTTTCCTTTTTCTTTTTAATCAAACTGTCTAGTGGTTTATCAGTTTTGTTAATTCTTTCAAAGAACCAGCTTCTGGTTTAATTGATCTATTCTACTGTTTTTTTTTAATTTTGATAACTAATTTCTGCTCTAATCTATTATTTCCTGTCTTCTGCTGGTTTGGGGTTTTATTTGCTGTTCTTTTCCAGCTCCTTAAGGTGTAAGGTTAGGTTGTGTATCTGAGAACTTTCTTCCTTCTTTAGGAAGGCCTGGATTGCTATATACTTTCCTCTTATGACCGCCTTTGCTGCATCCCAGAGGTTTTGGGTTGTGGTGCTATCATTTTCATTGACTTCCATATACTTTTTAATTTCCTCTTTAACTCCTTGGTTAGCCCATTCATTCTTTAGTAGGATGTTCTTCAGTGTCCAAGTATTTGTTCCCTTTCCAAATTTTTTCTTGTGGTTGATTTTGAGTTTCATAGCATTGTGGTCTGAAAATAAGCACGGTATGATCTCGATTTTTTTGTCCTTACTTAGGGCTGATTTGTGTCCCAGTATATGGTCTATTCTGGAGAATGTTCCATGTGCACTGGAGAAGAATGTATATTCTGCTTTAGGATGAAATGTTCTGAATATATCTTAAATCCATCTGGTCCAATATGTCATCCAATATGTCATTGTTTCCTTGTTGATTTTTTGATTAGATGATCTGTCCATTGCTGTGAGTGGGGTGTTGAAGTCTCCTACTATTATGGTATTACTATCAATGAGTCTCTTTACGTTTGTGATTAAGTGATTTATATATTTGGGTGCTCTGACATTTGGCGCATAAATGTTTACAATTGTTAGGTCTTCTTGGTCTGTAGACCCCTTGATTATGATATAATGACCTTCTGTATCTCTTGATACAGTCTTTATTTTAAAGTCTAGATTGTCTGATATAAGTATGGCTACTCTGGCTTTCTTTTGTTGACCATAAGCATGATAGATGGTTCTCTATCCCCTTATTTTCAATCTGAAGGTGTCTTTAGGTCTAAAGTGGGTCTCTTGTAAACAGCATATAGATGGATCTTGTTTTCTTATCCATTCTGTTACCCTATGTCTTTTGATTGTAGCATTGAGTCCATTGACATTTAGAGTGAGTACTGAAAGAAATGAATTTATTGCCAATATGATGCTTGTATAGTTGGAGTTTCTGGGAGTGTTCTCTGGTCCTTTCTAATCTTTGTCGCTTTTGGTATTTCTCTCTCTCTCTCTCTCTCTCTCTATATATATATATATATGTATATATATATATATATATATATATATATATTCATCTTTTCCCCCCTCAGAGAGTCCCCGTTAAAATTTCTTGCAGGCCTGGTTTAGTGGTCACAAACTCCTTTAATTTTTGTTTGTCTGGGAAACTTTTTATCTCTCCTTCTATTTTGAATGACAGCCTTGCTGGATAAAGAATTCTTGGTTGCATATTTTTCTGATTCAGCACACTGAATATATCCCACCACTCCCTTCTGGTCTGCCAAGTTTCTGTGGATAAATCTGCTGCAAACCTTATCTGTCTTCCCTTGTAGGTTAGGGACTTTTTTTTCCCCTTGCTGCTTTCATGATTCTCTCCTTGCCTGAGTATTTTGTGAATTTGACTATGATATGCCTTGTTGATGGCCGGTTTTTATTGAATCTAATGGGGGTCCTCTGTGCTTCCTGGATTTTGATGTCTGTGTCTTTCCCCAGGTTAGGAAAGTTTTCTGCTATGATTTGCTCACAAAACCCTTCTACCCCTATTTCTCTCTCTTCCTCCTCTAGGACCCCTGTGATTCTGATGTTGTTCCTTTTCAATGAGTCACTGATTTCTCTAATTCTTAAATCATGCTCTTTTGCCTTAATCTCCCTCTTTTTTTCTGCTTTGTTATTCTCTATAAGTTTGTCCTCTATATCGCTGATTCTCTGTTGTGCTCGTCCATCCTTGCTGCTGCTGCATCCGTCCATGATTCCAATTCAGTTATAGCATTTTTAATTTCATTCTGGCTATTTTTTACTTCTTTTATCTTTGCAGAAAGGGATTCTAATCTATTTTTGAATCCAGCTAGTATCTTATTATCATAATTCTAAATTCTGGTTCAGACATCTTTCTTGTATCTATGTTGGTTAAATCCCTGGTTGTCATTTCTTCATGCTCTTTCTTTTGGGGTGAATTCCTTTGTTTTGTCTCAGATGCAGCTGTTTTCCCCGGCCCCTTACTTCCAAAGGACTGCAGCTTTGACCTGCTCCATCCCTCGTGGGAGGGTCTCACTGAGCAATGGCCGAATGAGCATTAGCCAAATGTCAGCTGCACCCAAGAATGCCCGCTGGACCCTGCTGTTGCTGGTGCCCCTAGACTGCAGCCATGTGCCAGCCCACCCCCAAAAAAGTTTGTGAGACAGTGTAGCAGCAGCATCTCAGGGATTATGGAAAATTGCAACCCACATCGGCACCAGGTTTCACCCTCAACAACCTTGCCCCAGCACCAGCCAATATGGCTGCCTTCTGGGGTCTGCTGGGAGCAGGTGGCTTCAACAGTCTCTACCAAATGTCCTTCCAGCAGTGGAACCGCTTTTCCCCGTATGGCCCGAGAACCTCCCGGACCCCACTCTGTTCCTGGGGATTCGCCTTTCCCACCAGAGCACCGCCAGGTATCGAGCTATGGAGTTGCAGCCTTTGCACTCCCCCTTGTTTACAGTCTTAATGGAATTTAAACCCTCTCCTTTGTCCTTTCTCCCTTTTTAGTTTAGTCCCTGCAGCTGTTTCCAATTTTCCACTTTCTCTCCAGCTGCTTTTGGGGAGGGGTGCTTTTCCCGTATGCTTCCCCCCCCCACCAGTCTCTGTCCTCTCTCAGCCCTCAAAAGGGGTTCCCTACCTTTCATGGCTTCTCGCTCCCCAAGTTCAGCTCTCCGCACTGCGTACCTGCTGAATTCTGTGGTTCAGGTTGTGCAGATTGTTGTGTTAATCCTCCAATTAGCTTTCTAGGTGTGTAGGATGGTTTAGTGGTGGTCTGACTGTGTTTCATGGATGCGAGACACAAAAAGCTTCCATGCTGTTCTGCCGTCTTGGATCCTCCCCCCTCTTCTGCCCATTTTTTAATTGGGTTATTTGATTTTAGGGTGTTGGGTTTTATAAATTTTTTATAATTTTGGATACACAATCCTTGTGAGATAGGTCATTTGCAAATGTATTCTCCCATTCCATACATTGCCTTTTAGTTTTGTTGATTGTTTCCTTTGTTGTGCAGAAGTTTTTTATCTTGACGAAGTCCAATAGTTCATTTTTGCTTATGTTTGCCATGCTTCCAGAGTGGTATCTATTAAGAAGTTGCTATGGCCAGTGTCAAAGAGATTCCTGCCTGTGTTCTCCTCTAGGATTTTGATGGTTTCTGTCTCACGTTTAGGTATTTCATCCATTTTGAATTTATTTTTGTGTATGGTATAAGACAGGGATCCAGTTTCATTATTCATGTCACCATCCAGTTTTTCCAACACTATTTATTGAAGATACTTTCTTTTTTCCATTGGATATTCTTTACTGCTTTGTGGAAGATAAGTTGATCATGTAGTTGTGAGTCCATTTCTGGGCCCTCTATTCTGTTCCATTGATCTATGTGTCTGTTCTTTGTGCCAGTACCATACTGTTTTGATCATATAACTTTATAATATAACTTGAAGTCCAGAATTGTGATGCCTCCAGTTTTGTTTTTATTTTTTCAGGTTGTTTTGTCTTTTGTGGTTCCACACAAATTTTAAGACTGTTTGTTCTAGCTCTGTGAAAAAATGTTGGTGGTATTTTGATAGAGATTGCATTAAATATGATTGTAAATATTTTAAACAATATTTTTCTTCTAATCCATAAGCATAGAATGTGTTTCCATTTCTTTTGTCATCTTCTATTTCCTTCATCAGTGTTTTATAGTTTTCAGACTATAGGTTTTTAACCTCTTGGGTTAGGTTTATTCCTAGATATCTTATTATTTTTGTAACTGTAATTGTAAATGGGATTGATTACTTAATTTCTCTTACCACTGCCTCATTTTTGGCTTGTAGAAATGCAACAGATTTCTCTTTTATATGAGATTTAACAGATTTCCTTCATTTGCTGAGACTTGACTGAATTTGTTTATCAGTTGGGGGAGGTTTTTTTGGTGTTTTGTGGGGTTTCTGTATAGAATATCATGTCACATGCAAATAGTGAGTTTGGCTTCTTGCTTGCCGATTTGGATGCCTTTTATTTCTTGTTGTTGTCTAATTGCTGTAGCTAGGACTTCCAGTACTATGTTGAATAAAAGTGGTGAGAGTGCATGTCCCTATCTTGTTCCTGACCATAGAGGAAAAGCTCTGAGTTTTTCCCCATTCAATATATTATCTGTGGGTTTTTATATAAGGCATTTGTTAGGTTGAGGCATGTTCCCTCTAAACCTAGTTTGTTGAGGGTTTTTTATCATGAATGGATGTTGTACTTTGCCAGATACTTTTTCTGCATCTATTAAAATGATCATATGGTTCTTATTCTTTTTATTAATGTGATGTATCATGCTGATTGATTTGCAACTACTGAACTACGCTTGAACTCTGGGAATAAATCCCACTTGATCATGGTGAATAATTTTTTAATATATCATTAGCTTTGGTTTGCTAGTATTTTACTGAAAATTTTTGCATCTGTGTTCATCAGAGATACTGGTCCATGGTTCTCTTTTTCACTGGTGTCTTGATCTGGTTTTGGTATCAGGCCAATACTTGCCTCCTAGAATGAATTTGGAAGTTTTTCTTCCTTTTATATTTCTTAAAATAGTTTGCAAAGAATAGGTACTAACTCTTCCTTAAAGGTGCATGATACAATTTTAATCCTTTTTATGTTTGTTGAGGATTGTTTTGTGACCTAATAGGTGATTTTTTTTTTTTAATGGAGAATGTTCCATATGCACTTGAAACGAATGTGTATCCTGCTGTTCTAGGATGGAATTTTGTGACTCTGCTAAATCCATGCAGTCCAGCATGTCATTCAAAGCCATTGTTTCCTTGTTGATTTTCTGTTTACATGATCTGTCCATTGGTAAAAATGGGGTTTTAAAGTCCCCTACTATTGTATCATTATCAATTATTTTCTTTATGTTTGTTATAGTTTATATACTTGGGTGCTCCCATTTTGGGTGTATAAATATTTCTGACTATATAATTTTTGTTGGATTGCCCTCTTTATTATTATAAAGTGCCCTTTTTGTCTCTTGTTACTGTTTTTGTTTTTAAAGTGTATTTTATCTCATAAAAGTTTTCCTACTCTGGCTTACGTTTGATAATTCTTTTTTTTTTTTTTTTTAATGCTTTATTTTTGAGAGAGAGAGACAGAGACAGAGCATGGGGCAGGGAGGGGCAGAGACAGAGGGAGACATAGAATCTGAAGCAGGCTCCAGGCTCTGAGCTGTCAGCACAGAGCCTGATGCAGGGCTCAAACCCACGAACCGTGAGATCATGACCTGAGCTGATGTTGGATGCTCAACTGACTGAGCCACTCAGTTGCCCCAACTCTGGCTTACTTTTGACCTCTATTTGCATGATAAATGTTTCTCCATCCTCTCCCTTTCAATATGCAGGTGTCTTTAAATCTAAAATGAGTCTCTTGTAGGTGGCATATAGATAGACCTTGTTTTTAAATCAATTCTGACACTCTTTGTCTTTTGATTGGAGTGTATTGATGGCCATGTAATTTCTTGTTTTGTCATTGTTTCTGGAGATTTTTCTCTGATTCTTCGTTAACTTTCATGATTTTCTGCTTTTCTTTAATGATATATATGGATTACTTTCTCATTATTCTTTGCATGTTTATTGGTGGTTTTGATATATAGTTACCATTAGATTTGTATATACCTCTTTTGCAAATAGCATTTTATACTAAATTAATTGTCGTTCAAGTTTGAACCCATTCTTTTCTCCTCTCCTCCTGTTTTAGGTATATATTATTATGTTTTGTATCCTTTTTTGTGTGTGAGTTCCTTGACTGATTTTTACAGAAATAATTTTTTTGCTTTTGTGTTTTCTACCTTCTTACTATAATTTTCAATCTTTCCTTTCCACTCAGAGTCCCCTTTAATATTTCCTGCAGGGCTGGTTTACTGGTCATGAACTCCTTTAGTTTTTATTTGTCTGGGAAACCCTTGCTCTATCCTTGTATTCTGACTGACAGCCTTGCTGGATAGAGATTCTTGGCTGCAGATTTTTTTCCATTCAGCGGTTTGAATATATCATGCCACTCCCTTCTCATTTGCCTAGTTTCTTTTGAAAAATCTCCAGCTTAGCCTTATGGATCTTCCCTTGTAAATTAATGACTTCTTTTGTTTTGCTGCTTTTAAGGTTTTGTCTTCATCACTGCATTTTGCAAATTTAATTACAATATGCCTTGGTATTGGCCCCTTTTGTTGATTTTGATGGGAGTTCTCTGTACCTCATGGATCTGGATGTCTGTTTCCTTCCCTAGAATAGGGAAGTTTTTAGCTATTTTCTTCAAATAAATTTTCTTCATCCTTCTCTCTTTCTTCTTCTGGGATTCCAGTGATATGAATGTTATTACATTTAATGGAGTCACTGAGTTCCTTAAGTCTATGCTCATGTTCCATCATTCTTTCTCTCTTTGGTTCAGCTTTATTATTTTCCATTACTTTGTCTTCTAGGGCACTAATTCACTCCTCTGCTTCTTCAAGCCTTCTGTTGATTGCATCAAGCCTATTTCTAATCTCATTTATTGTTTTCTTTTATATCTAATCCATTATTTTTTCTAAACTCTTTTATCTCTGCATTAAGGCCTTCCTGATGTTTTCTATTCTTTCTCAAACTCAGTGAATGCCTTTATGATTGTTGCCTTAAATTCTTCATCAGGCATATTGTTTATATCTCTTTGGTTTAGATTTCTAGCCATGGCCTTACCTTGTTCTTTCATTTGGGAAAATTCCTCTGCTTTGGTATTTTGTCTAAGTCTCTGCCTTTTTCTCTGTGTTAGAAAAACTAGTCATGCCTCCTGTTCCTGAAAGTAATTGCTTAATGAAGAAAAGGTCATATAGTGCCTGTGGCCTGGCACTTCAGGGAGTGTCTCTGGTATGTGCTGTGTGTGCTCTGCTGTTGCATTTTGGCTACTGTATCCTTGAGGTCAGTGGTCTACAGAGGCTCTCTTTGCCTGCTGTGGACAGTGTTTTGTCCTTGGCCTGAATGTAGTGAATTTTAACTAGGTGTGCTCTGATTTGCTTGTGAATTGAGGCTCTGGTAGGTAGACACGATGCAGGCAGGGGTTTGTGCTGGTCTTCTGAGGAAATGACCCACTATGTAGGGACTGAGGCTAGCTTGACCGTGAAGGTCACTCCTGCCAGAGCAAGGGGGTAGGGCTTAGTGTATGCAAGTTGGGCAGCAAGCGTTCACTCTGTGCTGCTTCCTTCAGGTGATTCTGTGTTTCCGCTGAGGAGTCGGGGAGAGAAATGGCATCTGCCAGCTCCTTTGTTACAGGAGAATTATCTCCATGAATGCTGCCTCAGGCTCCAAAAAGAGTGAGTGATCTCCCCCCTGTATGTCCCAGGCATTCTTCAGATAGCTGTTTCTATACTGCTCCTGGGTTGTTTGCCTGCCTTCTCTTCAGGATCAGCACAGTGCCCCCAGGGCTCTATCCCAGCCAAGCCTGCTGACCTTTAAAACTCTAGTCTTTATACCCTGCCATTTGCAAGAACTCAAAAAATTCAACCCTTCTCGATTTCCAAGCCAACGGCTTTGGGAAAACCTTCTGCTCCCTTCCACAGCACCCATGATCCGTTTCTCCATTAAACCATGTCTCAGCACTTCCTGCCTCCTTCAGTGTGGTGTCTTTTCTCCCTTTAGTTGTGGAGTTTGTTCTGTCATTTCTGCAGGTCTATTTCTGGAATACTGAGGATGATTTAATAGTTACCTAGTTGTGTTTGTGGGGTGAGGTGAGCCTGGAGTCCTCCTACTCTACCACGGTCTTCCTATCTCCCTGTTTCTTCACATTTATAGTTAATTTTGATAGGTATGTGCTTATTGCCATTTTATTAATTGTTTTCTGGGTGTTCTTATAGTTATTCTCTGTTGCTTCTCCAATTGTTATTCCCTCTATGATTTGATGATTTTCTTTAGTGTTAAGCTGGGATTCCTTTTTCTTTATTTTTTATGTACCTATTACAGGTTATTGGTGTGTAGTTATGATGAGTTTCATAAATAACATACTATGTACATAGCAGTCTATATCAAGTTGATGGTCGCTTAAGTTTGAACACACTCTGAAAGCACAACATTTTTACTATCGTTTGCACATTTTATGTATATGATACCATATTTCATATCATTGAATTTTGTGTATGTGGTGACTAGTTTTTATTGATAATTGATTTTACTGCTTTTCTCTTTTAAATTTCAACCTAGCTTTATAAGTGATTGATTTACTAACTTTACTGCATATTTGCTTTTACCAGTGAATTTGTATAATCCCATAATTTATTTCTTCTAGTTAGGTCATTGTCTTTTCCGCATAGAGAAGTCCTGTTTCCATTTCTTATAAGCCAGGTTTAGTGGTGATGAACTCCGTTATTTTTTGTTTATCTTGAAAGCTCTCTACCTTTCATTTAATTCTGAATGACAACATTGCTAGGTAGAGTATTCTTGGTTGTAGGTTGTTTTTTTTTTCCTTTCAACACTTTGAATATATCATCCCACTTTCTTGTAGCCTGCAAAGTTTATGCTGAGAGATAAGCTGATGGCCCTATGGGGTTTCATTCATACATAACTAGTTACCCCTTGATGCTTTAAAAATTCTTCCTTTATCAGTAATCTTTGATATTTAAATTATGTGTCCTGGTATGGACCTCCTTGGGTTCATTTTGTTTCATAGTTCCTGTGCTTCCTGTACCTATATATCTGGTTGCTCCAGTTAGGGAAGTTTTTAGCTATTATTTTTTTCAAATAATATAAAAAATTTTATTTATATTTTTATAAATATTTTTATAAATATTAATTTATATTTATATATAAATATTTTTATATATTTATATATAAATATTTTTATAAATATATTTATATATTTATATATAAAAATATTTTTATAAATATTTTTTATAAATATTTTTTAATTATAAAAAATATTTTTTTGTGTTTGCTCCTTCTGGGACTCCTATAATGTAAATATTTGTTGGCTTGATGTCCAAGGTATACCTTAGCCTGTCCTCATTTAAAAAATTTTTCTTTTTCCTGTTCAGCTTGGTTGCTTTCATTTACTCTGTCTTCCAGATTGTTGATTCGTTGTTCTGCATACTCTAAATTACTGCTGATTCCCTCTAGTGTATTTTTCATTTTTCAGTTACTGTATTCTTCAACTTTGGTTGTTTTGAATATTTTCTATCACTTTGCTGATGTTCTCAAAGAGTTCATCCATGTTTACCTTGAGTCCAGTAGGTATCTTTATGACCATTACTTTGAACTCTTTATCAAGCATGTTGTTTAACTGCCTTTTAGTTTTCTTTTTCTGAGACTTTTTTTTTTTGAAGCATGTTTATTGTCTCCCCATTTTGCTTGATTTTCTGTGTTTGTTTCTCTGAATTAGGTGAAACGATTCCTTCTCCTAAACAATAAAGGATTACCTTGTGTGTGGCCCTCCACTCTGTAGACTGTGTGCTTGGTGACTTTGGCTGACTGGGTAGAGATGTAGTTGTCATAGGTTGGGAGTCCTGGAGCTCTCCATGCTGGAGTTACTCTGGTGAGATGGCCAAAGCTTAAGTGAGCATGAGCTGTGATGGTACCCAGGCTTTCTGCTTGTAGGGCACCTTGGCATGAGAACTGAAGCTGAAGTGGGTACAAGCCAGGTGATCCTGGAGCTCTCCTGCAGAGGGCATCCTGACATAACAGCCGAAACTGAAGTGGGTGCAAGCCAAGGAGTCCCAGGGTTCTCGTTACTGAGAATGCCCTGGCAGGACAGCTAAAGCTGAAGTGGTTGCAAGCTGGGGGTCCCAAGGCTCTCTGCATAGGTGGTATTCTGGTGGAGTGGCTAGAATTGAGTCAGGGACCAGGCCGGGGGTTCACAGGATGCTCTGCATAGTGGGGCATCTTAGTGGGGCCATTGGAGCTGAGATGCTTGTGGCTAGGAGTTCTAGGGTTCTCTGTGCAGTTGGTGCCCTGACAAGTCATCTGCGATCTAATTGGGAAGGGGCCATGAAGTTCTGAGGTCCTCTGCACGAGAGGTGTCCTGGAATGTCATCTGGAACTGAAATGTTATGGGCCTGGAATATATCAGAGGGCTTTGTGGTTGTGTCACCTTGTTGAAGGAACTGGAGCTATAGTAAGCACAAACCTGTGGTGTCCCAGGGTCTACTGTGCTGAGACAACATTGATGGAGGGCTTGGGCTGGTCTAGAGGTCCAGGTGGGGCTCACTGAGGCTATACACCAGCTAAGGTGCCCAGACCCTGCACTTGTGTGTGCTGTCAAGGTGGAAGGGAAATATAAGTAGTGGTGCTCAAAGCAGCTCCCCTACCATTTGGCAACATTGTAGGACTGGATCATTTCTATTCTAGTTGCTTTGTAAACCACAGGTTTTTTCCCCATGTCCCAGGCCAGACAAATATGCTCACAGTCCCTCACTACTATCCCTCCTCACTGTAGTTCACAGCATCTGGAGGGAGTGTTCCCCTAGTTACTGTGTCTTGCTGTTCTCTCTATGGTCTATCTTTCTTCTGTTGTGCAGAAGCTGTTAAGTCAGCTCTCAGTTTTTCCTTAGGAGGAATTGCTCTATATATAGATGTAGATTTGGTGTGTCCTTGGAGGAAATGAGTTTGTGTTCTTCCTCCATTGTCATCTTGTACCAGAAGCCCCTCTAGTGTGTTTTTAATTTCACTTAGTGTATTCTTTAGTTCTGATTCATTCTTTTTAGTATATTTTTAATCTCTTTGTAGAGGTTCTCAGTGAGTTCATGTACTCTTCTCTAGAGTCTTGTGAGTATATTTATGACCATACTTTGAACTCTATCAGGTATATTGCTTATCACCATTTCCTTAAGGTTTTTTTTTTCTGGGTTTTGTCTTCTTCCTTCATTTGGATCGTATTCCTCTGTCTCATTTTGTCTGATTCCTTTGTTTGTTACTATTAGGTTGGTCGACTATATTTGGTCTTAAAAGTAGTGGCCTCCCATAGAAGGTGTTCTGTGGTATCTAGTAGTGTAATTCCTCCCCAACTCTGTTACCAGAACCACGGTACTCCCTGTGTGGGCTGTGTATGTCCTTCTGTTGTGGTTGGGTCATGACTGCTACAAGTGCTCCTGTGGGTGGGGGCAGTGCAGTCCTCAGCCTAGCTATATTCAATGACTGGCTTTGAGTGCTGTGGAATGCACTAATGGGCACCCTCAGTGGGGCTTGGCTGCAGCTACTTCTGCTATGCTGGCAAGTAGGGCTTGCTTACCCTCCTTCCCTATGATGGAGTCACTCTGGAGGGACACTAGTCCCAGTCAGGACTGCTAGCTGGTAGGGCAGTGTGATAGTTGCTCTGGAGGGGTGCTGGTTCTTAGTGAGGCTGGTTCTTGTGTGTGGCTGTGTGGGAGTTGCTCTG
Organism: Panthera pardus; assembly: GCF_024362965.1. Lineage (NCBI taxonomy): Eukaryota > Metazoa > Chordata > Mammalia > Carnivora > Felidae > Panthera > Panthera pardus. The sequence goes on from NW_026526765.1 coordinate 111,972,430, forward strand.
GAAGCAGGGGGGTTGGGTGGGGCAGGTCCCCCAGGAGCACCTGGGCGGGGCAAGCAATGCTAGCAAGGTACAGAAGTGTCAGAACTGTTTCCACAAGTGTTGGGCTAGCCAGCCTGAAGGAGTTATAAAAAATGGTGCCTGTTGGCACCTCTGTTCCCAGAGAAACCTCCTGAAGATTCCTTCCCCTTTGGTACAGGTCCTAAAATTAATAAACCTCCTTCTCATATATCCTAGCGCCTTTTCAAAATCCTGTGTCTGTGCTGGGTCATGTGCAAAGTGCTGGAGCATGCTGGTCCTTTAAGAGCAGATACTTAGTTTCCTATAACCCTCTACCTCTCTCAGAGGTAAGCCCTGCTGATTTTCAAAGTTCCCAGAGTTAAGTTCTGTAGATTTTCAATGCCAGACATCATGAGGGATCGTCTTTTCAGTATAGGTCTTCAGGGTCAGGGGTACACCTTAGGGCATGCCTCCACATCTGTGATATTCTCCCCGAGTCGTGAGTCACTACTGAACCAGTGGTTTTCCCTCCTAGCCTTCCTCAGGTGGACTTCTTTATCTGCTTTATCTGTGGAAGGTCTGCCAATCACAGGTCATTTTCACAGTGAGTTGCAGTACATGGAGTTTTTGCCTGGGTGTGTTTGTGGGAGGAAGTGAGCCCACATTCCTTCTATTCTGCCATCTTCCTCTCTCTCTAAATGTTTTTACTGATACCTCTAAGACCCATAAGGGAAAGCTGAGACCACAAATTCATTAAGGCTTTGTAAACTCTCCTTTGGTTTTGCAACAGTGTTGTATGGGGTGTCTATATGAAAGAGCCCCCTTTAACCATAGCATTTATCATGAATGACTAATGTGCATATTTGGTGGGTGAATATCCTGATCATCATAAAGCTAGTCCTACATGACTTGCATGTGAAGCATATCAGCTGCTTCCTCTAGGGTCTTCCATTTGGCATTTATAGGGAGCGATGGACAACCATGCTTCTCAGGGTAAACAGACCTTACAGTGGTTTTTATCCAGTGTACCAGGCTGGCTGTTCCATCAGGGATAACCTCCTCTGTGTCTAGATTACATGTAGCCATCTGTGATTGTTTCATAGTGAGCAGAGTCCTGTTTCAACCCAAACATGCTCTTCGATTCTGCAGCATTCAGAGTCAAAGACATAGCCCTTAAATTAGACACAGTCACAATCCTTTTCAGTAAAAATTCTTCGGGGAGTTGATGATACCAATGTACAAGAGGAAACAACTCTTTTACACTATACCCTCTGGTGTCAGTAGTTTCTTGGTTTTGCCCTTTCCATTTGTTGACTACTTTCTTGGTAACCAGAAGGTCTTACAGGTACTTTCTGTTGTCCCTACACAATTTTTCCCTTGGGACCTGGCTTTGAGGCTAGTGACTGAAGATCAGACTAACTGAAATTGGAATTCGATCAAGCATCAATGTCCAACTCAGTGTTCTCTTTTACTTTTAGTTTCACTATTAGAGTTTAGCTATTGTATACAATATTGTATACAATAACCGTTGGATTATGCATTTTATCCTTTTCTTAGTAGTTTGCATTTCATCATGCACTGAGTGAACGATCTCCCTCGGAGTTGAGTCCATCTCTAAATTCACTGGTAACCTTTACCTTTAGTAACTGATGACCGCACAAGTGCTGCTCTATACCATGGGTAATCAGGTGATCCTCCAGGAATCAAAAGTTCTTCATCTTTCACTTTGTAATCCTTTATTTTCCCAAACCACACATTTCCATGAGGTAGGTCATTTTGGCAAAATCCCAATTCACTGACAACAGCAGTAATACAGGAAAAATTAAGTTTTTTCCTTCTTCTGTAGGAAAAAAATGAATTCTTTCCAATTATGACTTTCTTCGCTATGAGTCTCCTTAACTAATTACACAAAACTCTTCACTCTGTCACCAAATTTGTGGAGGTTTTTATGATGCCTATAATTTAACTTAATTCTAATGTCATCTACCTGAGTAGTATCATATCCTACAGGTTATGGACTCAATACCACAAGATTCAATCCCACCCACGCCTGAATTCAGACATCTATTTCAGGATCAGGTTTTCACAAAGGCTTTTGACCAACCAGCTTTATATCAGAGATTCCAACACCCCCTTCCTCAGTTGTGATACATTTTCTACAGCAGCTCACAGAACTCAGAGAAACAGTTTACTTATTTTACTGTTTGTTGTTTTTTTTTTTTTTTTTTTTGTAAAAGGATATGTCAAAGGGTACAGCTTAACATCCAGATGGAAGAGACGAATAGTGACATATGTGGGAAGAACACAGAGCTTCCATGCTCTCTCAGGTCACATTCTCAACATTTCTACATGTTCACTACCCTGAAAGGTCTGTAAACTCTATACTTTTGGGATTTCATGGAGGCTTCCTCAAAGAGGCATGATCAGTTATTCACTTCATTTCCAGCCCTTCTTGCCTCTATGGAGGATGAGGGTGAAACTGAAAATTCCAACTTCTAATGATGTCTTGGTCTTTCTAATTACCAGCCTCCATCTAATAGCTCACTTGGAGTTAGTTGAAAAGAACAAAAGATCTTAAGTGACAAGGGAATTACAAACATTTTAGGAGCTCTGTGCCAAGGTCAGATACATCTACAGCTAGGTGTAGATCTAGGTATATATTTCTGATTCTATTATGCAGTGTATGCCCAGAAGTGAAATTGGTGGGTCATTTCATATTTTTAATTTTTTGAAGAACCTTCATATTGAGTTCTTACTGGTTGGGCCAATTCACATTCCTACCAAAAGTGTATGAAGATTCCATTTTCACAACATCCTTCCTGTACCTATCGTCTCTCAACTTGTTGATAATAGCTGTTGTTACAGGTGTGAGGTATATCTCATTGTTTTGATTTGCATTTACCCAATGATTAGTGACATTGAGCATCTTTTTATGTGCTTTTTGGCCATTTTGATGTCCTCTTTGGAAAAAAAGTTTATTTAGCTCTTCCTATTTTTTAAATTGGATTTTTTAGCTGTGTGATATTTTGGATATTAGCCACTTATCTAATATATGTTGTGCAACAGGGTTCTCCCATTCTGTAGGCTCCCTTTCCATTTTGCTTGTTTTCTTGTGCAGAAGCTTTTGAATTTGTACTCCCATTTGTTGATTTTTTTGCTTTTGCTGTTAGCGTTTTTGGCATCACATCAAAAAAAAATAATTGCTAAGACCATTATTAAGGAGGTTTTCCATATGTTTTCTTTTAGAAATTTAATACTGTCTGATTTTATATTTAAGTCATTGGTTTATTTTGAGTTAATTTTTTTGTAAATGGTGTGAAATAGGGATCAAATTTCATTGTTCTGTATGTGTTTCTGTACTTTTCCTAGCACCATTTGTTCAACAGAATATCCTTTGTCCACTGGGTAGTCTTGATTTCTTTGACAAACACTTTTTAATCACAGAGGCTGGAAGCCAGCTCTGATCCTTCTATTCTTTTCCATTGGTCTATGTATCGATTTTTGTGACAGTACCATACAGTTTTTATTACTATGGTTTTGTAGTATAGTTTGAAATCAGAATGGATGATACTTGTGACTTTGTTCTTTTTTCTCAAAATTGCCTTGGCTATTCAGCTCTTCTGTCCTTCCACACAAATCTTAGGATCGTTCTTGCTCTCTCTCTGAAGAATGCCTTTAGTATTTTGATGGGAATTGCTTTGAATATCTAGATGGCTTTGGGGAGTATGGATGTTTTAACAATATCACATCTTTGAATCTTTGAACATGGGATGTGTTTTTGTTTGTGTCTTCTTAGATTACTTTTAGTAAAGTCTTGTGGGGTTTTTGATATACATTTTTCACATTCTTGGTTAAATTTATTCCTAAGTATTTCATTGTTTTTGATGCAACTGTGAATAAATTAGTTTTAATTCTTTTTCAGCTGTTTCCTCATTACTTTAAAGCAATGTGAGTGATTTCTGTATGTTAATTTTATATCCTGAAACTTTATTGAAATTGTTGATTAACTCCAACAGTTTTGGTCGATTCTGGGATTTTCTATATATCAAGTTATATCCCCAGCAAAAAGCAAGATTTATAATTGTTCCTTTCTAATTTAATTATTTGTCTTGTCTATTTGCCCTAGCTTGGACGTTTAGTACTCTATTAAACAGGAGTAGTAATAGTGGGCCTCATTGTTTTCCTCATCTTAGGGGAAGTGTTTTCAATTTTTCTCCATTGAGTATGTTAATTGTGGGTTTGTCATACATGGCCTTTATTATTTTGAATTATGTTCCTACTATACCCACTTGGTTGAAAGTTGTTTTTTTTTTTTAAATCAAGAATGGTTGTTGAATTTTATAAAATGCGTTGAATTTCAAGAAATGCTTTTTCTGCATGTATTGAGGTGATCATTGATTTTTATCCCTTCAGTTTATGTGGTGTATCATGTTGATTGTTTTATGTATTTGGAACATCTTTGCATTCCTGAAATAAATTCCACTTTATCCTAGTGTATAATTCTTTTACTATATTGTTTAACTTGATTTGCTGATATTTCATGGAGGATTTTTAAATCTATACTCTTCAGAGATTTGGCCTGCATTTGTGTGTGTGTATGTGCATACGTGCACGCACATGCGTGTGTTGCCTTTGGATTTGGCATCAAGGTAATGTTGGTCTTGTGGGATCAGTTTGGAAGCATCCCTTTCTTTTGAATTTATTTTATATATTTTTTATTTTATAGAGTGCAAGTGGGTGAGAGGGGTAGAAAGAGAGAGAGAATCTTAAGCAGGCTCTGTGCGCAGCATGGAGCCCAACACAGGGCTTGATTCCATGACCCTGGGATCATAAACTGAGCTAAAACCAAGAGTCAGCTCAACTGTCTGAGCCAACCAGGCACCCTTTTTTCCTTTTTTAATTTTTAGAATAGTTTATGAAGTCTAGGTATTCAGTCTTTTTAAATTTTTGGTAGAATTGACCTGTGAAGCCATCTGCACCTAGGCTTTAGTTCATTGGGGTAGTTTTTTAGTTACTAAATCAATCTCACTACCAGTCAATGATCTTTTAAGATTTTCTATTTCATCTTGATTCATTCTCAGATGATTATATATTTCTAGGTATTTATCCTTTTCTTCTAGGTTTTCCCATTTGTTGCCATGTAAGTGTTTGTAATAGTCTTTTATAAACCTTTGTATTTCTGTGGTATTATTTGTAACTTCTCCTTTTTCACTTCATATGTGGACCATGTGTCTTTTTTTCTTAATCTAGTAAGAGTGTTACAAGTTTTGTTCATCTTTTCAAACATCCAGCTTTTCATTTCACTAATACTTTTATTTTTGAATATTTTGTGTTCTATTTTTTTTTGCTCTCATCTTTACTTCCTTCTATGCACTTTTTTTTTGAAGTTCTTTTAGGTGTAATGTGTAAGCTTAGATTGGTAGAGATTTGTCTTGTTTCCTGAGGTAGGCTTGCATTACTATAAATGTCCCTCACCGAACAAATTTTGGAATGTTTCCATTTTTATTTTTCTCAACGTATTTTGATTTCTTCATTGAGTCATTTGTTGTAATGTAGTATGTGTTGCACCTCCCCATGTTTTTGTTTTTTCCAGTTTTTTTCTTGAATCGTATATCTAGTTTCATAGTGTTGTGGTTGGGAAAGTTGCTTGATACGATTTTCATCTTCTTAGCCTGATGGAGACCTGTTTTGTAGCCTAACATGTGATCTATCCTGGAAAATGTTACACATGCCCTTAAAAAGAATGTGTATTCTGCTGCTTTTTGGATGGAATGCTTTCTATATATCTGTAAACCTATCTAATGTGTTGTTTAAAACCAATATTTTCTCATTTACTTTCTGTCTGGATGATCTATCCATTGATGTAAGTGGGGTGTTAAAGTCCTCAACTATTGCTTTATCAATTTCTTCCTTTATGTCTAGTTTTATTGCTTTTTGTATATAGGTACTCCTATGTTGGGCATGTGTACATTTACAAATGTTATATTCTCTTGGCGGATTTATCCTTTTATCATTATGTAATGACCTACTTTGTTCCTTCTTATAAAAGTTGTTTTAAAGTCTATTTGTCTGATATAAATATGGCTCTCCTAGATTTTTTTTCCATCTTATTGCTTCCATTTCATGAAAAAGTTTTTTGCATCCCTCCACTTTGAGTCTCTGTGTCTTTAGATCTGAAGTGACTCTCTTACAACGGCATTTATGTTGGTCTCTTTTATCTATGCAGCTACCCTATGTCTTTTGAGTGGAGCATTTAGTCCACTTATATTTAAAGTAATAATTGATAGATACATACTTTGTTCTGTTGATTTTTTTTCTGGTTCTTTTTCATTTCTTCTCTTTTTCCTTTTTCTTTTGCTCTCTTTGCATGTGACTAGGTAATCTTGTTTAGTATTAGACTTTCTTTTTCCTTTATTTTTTGGGTATCTGTTACAGGTTTTGGGTTTGTGGTTACCATAAGGATCATATATAACATTGTATGTGTATAACAGTCTATTTTAAGTTGTTTGTTGCTTAAGTTCAAACACATCCTAAAAGCACTACCTATTTACTTCCCTCCCCCAACTCTCAGGTTTTTGATGTTCTATTTTACATTCTATCATTTCGTATATCCTTAACTAATTATTTTAGGTCTATGAAATTTTGTTACTTTTGTCTTTTAACCTTATTACTAGCTATGTAGGTGGTTTATCCAGTATCTTCACCATATGTTGACCTTTACCAATAAGATTTATTTCTTTCTTAATTTTGTATTTCTGGTTAAGGCCTTTTCTTTGTGAAGAAGTTTCCTTAACATTTCTTATAATGCAGGTTTGGTGGTGATGAACACCTTCTATGTTTGCTTGTCTGGGAAACCCCTTATCTCTTCAATTCTGAGTGACAACCTTGAAAAGTAGAGCATTTGTTGTTGCATTTTTTTTTTTTTACAGCATTGTGAATATATCATGCTATTCTCCTCTGGCTTGTAAAGTTTCTTCTGAGAAATCAGTTGATAGCCTCATCAAAGTTTTTCTGTATGTAACTGGTTTATCTTTTGATGTTTTAAGATTTCTTTTAATCTTTAACTATTGACACATTGATTATAATGAGTCTTGTGTGGGTTCCATTATATTTGGGAGTCTCTGATTCCTGGAATTAAATATATGTGTCCTTCACCAGGTTAAGAAAGTTTTCAGCCATTATTTCTTCAAATAATGGTTTCTGTCCATTCCTTTCTCTCCTCCTTTACTTGGACCTGTACAATGTGAATGTTGTGCTTAATATGGTCCTAAGTGTCCCTCACACGGCTCTCATTTCTATTGATTCTTTTTGCTATTACTGTCCTGATTTGGTAATTCCACTATCCTGTGTTTTAGGTCACTGATCTATTCTCCTGCATCATCTAGTCTGATGTTAATTCCATCAGGTATATTTTTTGTTTCACTTACTACATTTATTCTTCAACTCTGATTGTTTTTTTTTTTTTAATCTTTTCTACATCTTTGAAGGTTCTCACTGTGTTCATCTATTCTCCTGAGTTCAGTGAACATCTTTATGACCTTTTTTGAAATTTTCATCTGGTGGGTTATTTCCATTTCATTTTACTCTTTTTCTGAGGTTTTATCTTGTATTCATTTGGAATATATTCCACTGTGTCCTCATTTTTTTTAAATTCCCTGGGTTTTTTTCTGTGTATTGGGTATATTATCTACATCTCTTAGTCTTGAAGAGGTAGCTTTATGCAGAAGATATCCTGGGGGGCTCAAAGACACAAACCTCACTGGCCAACCAAGCCAGATGCCTCAGGAGTAGCCTCTGTGTGGGCTGTGTGCACCTCCTGTTCTGGGCTCCATTTAGTGTGTGGGATTGTCCCTCACTGTGACTACCTATGGGAATGGACTGAAACTGCCATGGGTGTGCTGGTAAGTGTGACTGGTCCCAACTCGTTTTCTAGGGGAGGTCCAGCTGGAACTCCTATAGAGTGAAGTTCTACAGTGTTGACACTGGCATGGCTGACCATGAGGCCTGTATGTGACTGTTGTGGGCACTTTAGAGTGTGAAGCTCCCTCCGTGGTTTAGGATGAGGGCTTCTTGAGGCAATACTGGTAGTGGCCAAGGTCAGCACCTGGATGTGGCAAAATGGAGGGCCACTTGGGAGGGACACTGGCTGGGTTGACAGTTTTGGTGGGATGACTTCTCAGAGACATACCAGGGTAAGGGTGAGCAGTACTAGCACAGTAGATGGAGAGTGTCAGAAATATCTTCCACCAGGATTGGTTGGCTTGGTAGAATGAAAGTGATAAAAAGAACGTATCCACCAGCATTTCTATCCCTGCAGAACTTTCCAAGAGATCCCTGACCCTCAGGCACATAGCCTAAAATTAGTCAATGGATCTTGTTTACTTGTAATCCAGGGATTTTTCAAACTGCTGTCTCTGTGCTGGGCCTTGAAGGGAGTGAGACTATGTGTATGCCCTTTAAGAGCAGAGTGTTGGTTTCCTAATGCCCCCTCTGGCTTCAGAGGACATAAGTTCTGCTGGTTTTCAAAGTCAGATATGGGGGCTTTTCTTCCTGGTGCAAGTTTTCTGGGCTGGGGAGCCCAGAATGGAGCTTAACTCTTTGTTCCTCAGGGAGGGCCTCTCTGGTGATATCCCTCCTGCTTCAGGGGTTTGGATCCTGACTAGACTGTGGATCGCTCTTCCTACTCATCTTGGTTTGGCTTTTTCTTTAAATCTTTTGTTGTAGTAAAATCTGTTCAGCTAGTTTTCAGTTAGTTTTCAGAAGTAGTTTTTCATATGTATTTACAGATTTGTTTTGTCTTTAGAAGGAAGTGAGCTCAAGATCGTCCTACTCTGCAATCTTAATCACCTCCCCCCAAGAAGAATGTGTATTGTGCTGTTTATGGAAAGAATGTTCTGGATATGTCTGTTAAGTCCATTTGTTCTAAAGTGTGGTTCATTTCCAGTATGTCCTTGATCATTTTCTGTCTGGATGATCTATCCATTGTTAATAGTGGGGCATTGAAATATTCTCTTACTATACTGTCTCTTTCTCCATTATGTCTGTTAGTATTTGCTTAATATATTTTTGGTGCTTGAGTCTTAGGAGCATACATACTTACGACTGTTTTTTCTTACTGAGGTATTGACCTCTGTTTTATAATACAATTTTTTTCTCTCATTACCATTTTTGGCGTGAAATCGATTTTAAGTTAAGCTGGCCCACTTTATTTTGGTTTTTATGTGCCTGGAATATCTTCCATCCCTTCATTTTGAACTTATGTGTGTCTTCAGAGCCAAAATGAGTCTTTCTATATTTTTTTTAAGTTTATTTATTTTGAGAGAGAGAGAGAGAGAGAGAGAGAGAGCAAGCAAGCACATAATGAGTTAGGGGTGGGACAGGGAGAGAGGAAAAGACAGAATCCCAAGCAGGCTCCAAACTGTCAGCACAGAGCCCAACATGGGACTCACACTCACAAAGTGTGAGATCTATGACCTGAGCTGAACTTAAGAGCTGGACACTTAATCAACTGAGTCACCCAGGTGCTGCCAAAATAAATCTCTTTTATGTACCATATAAATGGATGTTGTTTTTTACCCATCCAGCCACTGTGTGCTTTTTGATTACTGAGTTCAGATCAGTTGGGGTTACAGAGATTATTGATGTAAGGACTTGCTACTGCCATTTTATCTTGTGCCTTCTGGTTATTTTCTATCTCTGTTGTTTCTCTTACCTTCTGGCTCAATACCCCTGCCCCCCCCCCCTTTCATGTTTTAGGTCTGTGCTATAGATTTTTGCTTTGTGGTTACCTTGAGGTTTACATACAACATCTCTTAAATAAAACAGTTATTTTTTCTGGTGATAGCATTTTATCTTCCTTTGCCTATAATGGTTCCTTCCACTTTTTCCTCTTCTTTTGTTTTTTTTTGCTGTCAAATTTATTTATTTTATGTTATGAATTGGTTACAAAATTGTAATTATAATTTTAATGCTTTTCTTCTCTTAAGCGCTTGATTATAGCATAATGGTTAAATGATCTGTTCTAAAACAGTTACAGTTTTCTAATTCTGGCTAGTGTTCACATTAAACAGAGTTTTTTGAATTTTTTTATTAACTTAAAGAGCTGCTTTCAAGGTTTCTTTTAACAGATTTAGAGATCATAAACTCCCTCAGATTTGTTTGTCTGGGAAAGCCTTTATTTCTCCTTTATTTCTGAAGGATAACTTCACTACGTAGAGTATTTTTGGCTAGCAATTTCTCTTTCAACACTTGGTTATGTCATTCCAACTCTATTCTGGCCTGTGGAATTTGTCCTGAGAAATCTGCTGATACCCTAATAGGGTTTCTTTTGTAGGATACTGTCTATTTTTCTTGTTTTTACAATTCTTTATCATAGATTTTGACAGTTTCATCATAATGTATTGGAGAAAGTCTTTTTGTTCTGAGGTGATAAGTGTTATATTAGCTTCTTATGTCTATTTGCTCCCCTAAGTCTGTGAAATTTGTTGTTACTTTTGCTTTAAGAAAACACTCTGTCCATTTCTCCCACCCTTCTCCATCTGGTATAAGATTATTCTGGTTTTTCTAATGGAGTTTGATAACTCTTAGAGGGTTTCTTGACTTCAGAAAAAAAAAACAAACAAACAACTTAGTTATCTTCTCTCCTCTAACCTGACTAATGTCTTGTTCCTATCTTACGATTTCTTCTTCTCTCTTCCCCTTAATCTGCTATGTTTCCAGTGCTGTCTATTTATTTATTTTGAGAGAGAGAGAGAGAGAGAGAATGAAGGAGCAGGGGAGGGACAGAGAGAGAAAGAGAGAGAGAGAAAAAGAATCCCAAGCAGGGTCTATGCTGTCAGGACAGAGCCACATGTGAGGCTTGATCCCATGAACTTCAAGGTTATGACCTGAGATGAAATCAAGAGTCGGATGCTCAACCAACTGAACCAACCAAGTACCCTCCAGTAATTTCTAAAGTATTCTTAACCTCACTCTTTGATTTCTTTAGCTTTAGAATTTCGGTTAGTTTCTCTTTTAGAATTTGAAAATCTAGTAAATAATTTCTTCTGTTCATTAATTTTATTCCTGAATTCATTTGATAGTCTTCTTGGGTTTTCTTGCAGCTTGTTGAATTTCTTCATAACAGGTATTTTGAAGTCTTTATCAGATAGATTACACAATTCCATATATTTTAGTTCAATTGCTGGAGAATTGTCAATTTCTTTTTGCAGTACCATATTCCTATAATTTTTGAGAGTGCTTGATGAAATGTGTCTCTACTGCCACGCTGGAAGTAGATAATGCTTTTACATCATTTCACATGATTTAACAGTTGAACAATTTGGCAGTTAGAAGTCCTTCTTTTGTTTTCCACAAGGTGGCGATATAACCCAAGGTTTTGGTTTCTCTTACTTGAGCCAACTCCTTGTTAAAGTTGAGAACAGGCTTGTTTTAATTAAAAAAAAAAAAAAAAAGGGGGGGTGTTAAAAAAAATTGGAAACAGAGCTGGAAGAGGTGTGGGACTTTTGATGTGCCTATGGCCCAGTAGGGGGATCCTTGAATGGAATAGTTCCAGACGTTTGACCTTGGACCTCTTGCTAAAACCCTGGGACAAGTTATAAAAAACATGTTCTCCCTGTTTTTCTTGTCTGTCTTGTTATCATTCTTTTCCCTCCCCCAAATCATGACGGTCTTTCCTCAGACACGTGGGTATTGCTGAAGAGCACAGGACCCTCCAGCTGCAGGCTGTGTCACCTTTCAGAATTTCACCTGCCACTTTGATTTTATCCTCTGCTAAAAGGATTACTAGTGTCACTGCCACTGGTGCCACAATCACCTAAGATCAGAAGTATTTGTTTTGCTCTTACTTAACTTAATGTAATGTTCTCAAAGTCCATCCATGTTGCAAATGGCAATGGCATGGTTTGCTTTTTATTAATGGCTGAATAATTTTTCATCATAAACACACACACACACCCCTACTACACACAAACCCACACACCCACTATATATATATAGTTTGTTTTTGTTTATCCATTGGTGAACACAGGATTTTTTAATGTTGCAGTGAACATGGATGTGCATATATCTTTTCAAATTAGTAGGGTTTTTAAAGATTTTTTAAGTTTATTTATTTTGAGAGAGAGAGAGGAGAAGGGGAGAGAGGGGGAACAGGCAGGGTAGGGGCAGAGAAAAGGAGAGACAGAATCCCAAGCAGGCTCTGTGCCACCAGTGCAGAGCCTAATGCTGGCCTTGAAGGCATGAACTGTGAGATCATGACCTGAGCTGAGATCAACAGTCGGATGGTTAACCAATTGCGCCACCCAAGCACCCCCCAAATTAGTGTTTTTGGTTTTTTGGGGGTAAATACCCAGAAATGGAGTTGCTGAATCATATGGTAGTTCTAATTTGGGGGGAAACTCTACATTGTTTTCCACAGTGCCTGCACCAATTTACATTCCCACCAACAGTGCACAAGGGTTCCCTTTTCTCCATATCCTCACCAACACCTATTATTTCTTGTCCTTTTGATAATAGTCATTCTCACAGGTATAAGGTAATATCTCATACCTTGTAGTTTTAATTTACATTTTCCTGATCATTAGTAATGCTGAACATCTTTTTTCATATACCTTTTGGTCATCTGTGTATCTTCTTTGGGAAAAAATTCTATTCAGATCCTCTGCCCATTTTTTAATCCAAATTTTTTCAGTGAAGGGTACTGAGTTGTAAGAGTGTTTTTAAATATTTTGCATATTAGTGTCTTCTCAAATATAAGATTTACACATAATTTCTCCCATGCAGTAGGTTGCCTTTCCATTTTGTTGATTTCTTTTGGTCTGTAGAAGCTTTTTATTTGAATGTAGCCCTGTGTTTGTTTTTGCTTTAGTTGATTTTGGAATCATACTTAAAAAGTCATCACTAGGACCAAATCAATGTCAAGGAATGCATTGCCTATGTTTCTTTTCTAAAAAAAGTGTTTATTTATTTTGTGAGAAGGGGGTGGTGAGCACAGAGAGAGGCAGGGAGAGGGCGGGAAGGAAAGAGGGAGGAGAGAGAGGAGAGAGAAAATCCCAAGTAGACTCTTTGCTGTCAGCACACACCCCAACAAGGGTCTTGAAACCATGAGCTGTGAGATCATGACCTGAGCTGAAATCAAGAGTCAGACGCTTAACCCACTGAGCCACCCAGGTGCCCCGCCTATGTTTCTTCCAAGAGTTTTATGGGTTCAGGTCTTATATTCATATGTTTAATCAATTTAGAATTTCTTTTTGTGTATGGTGTAAGAAAGTGGTTCAGTTCTATGTTTTAGCATGTGGTTATCCTATTTTCCAACCATTTATTGGGGAGACAGTCTTTTTAACATTGCATATTCTTGGTTCTTTTGTCATAAATGGAAGATTTGTGCACAGGTTTATTTCAGGACTCTAAAGTGTCTTCTAATGATCTATGTGTTTGTTTTTTATGTCAATACTATTTTGATTACTATAATTTTATAATATAGTTTGAAATTAGGAAGTGTGTGATGCCTCCAGTTGTGATCTTTTTATGATTGCTTTGACTATTTGGGGTCTTTTGTGATTCCATGCAAATCATAGGTCTATTCTATTTCTGTGAAAAATGCCATTCAAATTGTGATAATAATTTGATCCACTAAATTGGGGATTATGCTTGGTTAATATGGGCATTTTAACAATATTATTCCAATTAATAAGCATGGAATATCTTCCCATTTATTTGTATCTTCTTCAGTTTATTTAATGAATGTTTTCTAGTTTTCAGAGTACAGGTCTTTGACCTCCTTAGTTAAATTTATTCCTAGGTATTCTTTTTGATAAAATAGTAAATGAGATGGTTTAACTAACCTCTTTTTGAGAGTTTGTTGTTAGTGGATAGAAACCCAACAGATGTTTGTATACTGGTATTTGTATCCTACAAACTTATTGCATTCATTTATAGGGTTTTTTGGAGAATCTTGAGGGTTTTCTATATATATAGTATTATGTTATGTGCAAATTGTGACGTTCTTCCTTTCCAATTTGGATGCCTTTTATTTTTCTTGCCTAAATTTCTGGCCAGGATCTCGAGTACTGTGTTGGTTAACAGCGTTTAGAGTAGTCATCATTGTTTTTTTTTCCTTATCTTTCAGCTTGTCACCATTGTATGCATTGTTAGCTATCAGTTTATCATGTATGGCTTTTACTATATTGTGTTACATTGACTCTATACCCACACTGTTGAGAATTTTTATCCTAAATGGATGTTGAATTTTGTCAAATGCTTTTTTCTGTGTGTATTGAATTTATCTTCTGACTTTTACCCCTCTTTTTGTTAGTGTGGCACATCACATTGATTTGTGGGTGTTGAACCATCCTTCATCCCTGGAATAAATCCCACTTGATCTTGGTGTAAAAGTACTTTAATATATTGGTGAATTTTGCTTGCTAATACTTTGTTGAGAATTTCTGTATCTTATGTTTATCAAGATATTGGCCCATAATTTCTGTGTGTGTGTTTGCGTGTGTCTTGCCTGTGTCTGGTTTTGGTATCATTATTATGCTGGTCTTGTAATAACATTTGGAAGGGTCTTCTTTTTTTTTTTTTTTGTAGAGCTTGAGAATAATTGGTATTATCCTTTAAATATTTGTGTAATTCTCTAGAGAACCTATCTGTTCTTGGACTTTGGTTTGTTGGGAGATTTTGATTAGTGATTCAAACTCCTTGCTAGTAGTCAGTCTGTTCCTATTTTCTATTTCTTCATGAGTCATTATTGTTAATTATATAATCTGAGGAATTCATCCAATTCTTCTAGCTTGTCCAGTTTGGGGGTTTATAATTCTTCATATTAATCTCTAAAAATTCTTTGTATTTTTGTGGTATCAGTTATAATGTCTCTTCTTTAATTTCTGATTTTATTGTAGCCCTTTTTTCTTGATGGGTTTAACTAATGCTTGGCACTTCTATATTTTTGAAGAACTAGCTCTTAGTTTCATTTATCTTTTTTATTGTCTCTTAAGTCTCTGTTTCATTTCTTTGATCTCTGATCATTGTCATTTCCTTCCTTCTGCTAATTTTGGACCTCATTTGTCCCCCATTTTCTAGTTTCTTGAGGAGTAAAGTTGTTCATTTGAGATTTATTAATATTCTTTTTTTAAATTTTTTGTTTTTATTTTTGAGAAAAAGAGTGTTAGTGAGGAGGGGCAGAGAGCGAGGGAGACCCAGCATCTGAAGCAGGCTCCAGGCTCTGAGCTGTCAGCAGAACCTGACGCAGGGCTCAAACTCACCAACTGTGAGATCATGACCTTAGCTGAAGTCGGACACTTAACCGACTGAGCCACCCAGGTACCCCAAGATTTATCAGTATTCTTAATGTAGTCATTTATGACTGTGAACTTCCTGCTACACCTTCTTTTGCTGCTACTCATTAAGTTTTGGTATGTTGTATTTCCATTAGACTCACTGCATTTTTAAATTTCTCTTTTGGTATCTTTTTTGATTCATTGTTTGTTTACTAGCATGTTGTTTAATCTACACGTATTTGTGATTTGTCAGTTTTCGTTTGTAAATGATTTTTAGTTTCACAAGATTGTGTTTGGAAAAGATCATTGGTATGATTTCTAACTTCCTAAATTTATTAAGATTCATTTTGTGGCCTAATATGATTTATCCTAGAGAATGCTCCATTTGCACTTGAGAAGAATATATGAGCTTTTGCTTTTGGATAGAATTTGTTCTCTATATATCTTTTCAGTCCACCTAGTCTAATGTGTCATTTACAGCTCATGTTTCCTTATTGATTTTCTGACCGAGATGATCTATCCATTGGTGCAAGTTATGACTCCTACTTTTGTGTCATGGTCTATTTCTCCCTTTAGGTCTGTAAATATTTGCTTTATGTGTATAGGTGTTTTTGTTGGGTAATATATATTTACAAATGTATTCTTTTGTTGGATTGACCCCCTTTATCATTATATAATGCCCTTCTTTTTCTTATATCACAGTCTTTGTTGTAAAGTTTATTTTGTCTGATGTCAGTACATCTAACCAGCTTTCTTTTTGTTTCTATGTTAATGGAATATCTTTTTCCTTTCCTTCACTTTCAGTCTGTGGGTCTCCTTATATTTGAGGTGAGTCTCTTGTAAGCAGCATATTGATGGGTCTTGGGTATTTTTAATGTTTATTTATTTATTTTGATACATAGAGTCCGTGTGAAAAAGGGAGTGACAGAGAATCTCAATCTTCACCAACAGTGCAGAGCCTGATATGGGGCTTGAACTCACGAATTGTGATAACATGATCTGAGTTGAAATCAAGAGTTGGTTGCTTAACCAACTGAGCAACCCAGGCGCTCCAAGGGTTTTTGTTTGTTTGTTTGTTTTTTACCCATTCAGCCACTGAATGTCATTAATTTTTTTATTGGAGTATAGTTGGTGAACAGTGTTACATTAGTCTCGGTGTACAACTTAATGATTAAATACCTCTGTACATAATGCTATGCTCTCACAAGTGTGGATACCATTTGTCACCATACAACAGTATTATAGGATCGTTGACTAGATTCTCTATGCGGTACCTTTGATCCTGGTAACTTACTCATTGCATAACTGGATGACTGTGCCTCCCACTCACCCATTTTTCCATCTTATCTTACACTCCTGGCAACCATTAATTCTCTGTATTTATATGTCTATTTCTGCCTTTTTTGTTTTCGTTTTCTTTTTTAGATTCCAAACAGAAGTGAAATCATATGGTGTTTGTCTTTCTCTATTTCACTAAATTAACTTATAATAACATCTAGATCCATCCATGTTGTTGGAAATGTCAAGATCTTATTCTCTGTATGGTAAAATAATAATAATATTGTTATTATTTTTTTTAGATTTTCTTTGCCCATTTATGTATCTATGGACACAGGTTGCTTCCATATGTTGGCTATTGTAAATAAGGCTGCAATAAATATAGGGGTACATATATCTTTTGAAATTACTGTTTTCATTTTCTTTGGGTAAATACCCAGTAATAGAATTATTGCATTATATTGTATTTCTATTTTAAATTTCTTGAAGAATATCCACAATTGTTGCACCAATTAACATTCCCTCTGACAGTGTATGAGAGATCCTTGTTCTCTGCATTCTCACCAATGCTTTGTTTGTTTGTTTTAATACTAGCTATTCTGACTTGTGTGAGATGATACCTCATTGTGGTTTTGATTTGTATCATATCCTGATGATGAGTGATATTGAGCAGCTCTTCATTTTTCTGTTGGCTATCAGTATGTCTTCTTGGGAAAAATGTCTATTCAGGTTTTCTGCCATTTTTAAAATAAGATTATTTGTATTTTTGGTGTTGAGTTGTAGTTCTTTATATACATTGATTATTAGGCCTTTACAGATATATCATTGGAAAGTATCTTCTGTCATTTAGTAGGTTGTCTTTTTGTTCTGTTGATGGTTTAGGTGAGTGTGAAAAAGCTTTTTATTTTGGTGTAGTCCCAATAATTCATTTTTTAATTTTGTTTGGCTTGCCTGAGGAAACATATGCATAAATATGTTGATAAGGCTGATATTAGATTATTGCCTATGTTTTCTTGTACAAGTTAGGGTTAATCCACCAACCTTACAACATTAGAATATTCTAAATGTTATTGCATGTTTATATTTACCAGTGAGTTTTATACTTTAATCTGTTCTATTACTCATCAGCAATCTATATTTTCAGCTTGAAGAAATGTCTTCAGTATTTCTTAAAAGAAGGGTTTAGTGGTAGTCTCCTTTAGATTTTGCTTGTTTGGAAAACTCTCTCTTTCCTTCTGTTCTCAATGGTAACTGCTATGTAGAGTTGATAGTTGTTTCCTTTCAGCATTTTGAAAATATCCTACAACTTCCTTCTGGCCCTCAAAGTTTCTGCTGAAAATAAATCTGGTGATAGTTCTCTTGTACCTAACAAGTGGCTTTTTCTCTTTCAGCTTTTAAGAGGCTCTTCTTGTCTTTAACTTTGGACATTTTATGTGTTTTGCTGCGGTTCTCTTTTGGTTCATTTTGTTTGGCACTCTTGGGGATTCTGGATCTGGATGTCTATTTCCTTCCTAAGGTTATCGAAGTTTTTAGCCATTATTTCTGCAAATAAGCTTACTACCCTTTTTCTCTTCTCCTTCTGGGACCCCTATAATGCTAAATATGGTCTGCTTTATGATGTTCTGTAGGTCCCTTAAGCTATCTTTTTTTTCTTTCTTTCTTTTTCATTGTTGTTATTGCTCTCATTGGATGAGTTTTATTACTGTGTTTGAGTTCACTGATCCTTTCTTCTACTTCATCTAGTCTACTGTTGAACGTCTAGTGTATTTTTCAGTTCATTTAATGTATTCCTTAGCTCTCTGACATCTATTTGATACTTGATTATAGTGTCTGTCTTTTTTGTTGAAGTTCTCCATGTGTTCATCCATTCTTCTCCCAACTCAGTAAACATCCCTGTGAACAGGCACATAGATTTATTCATTTGGTTAAGGGCTTTTTTGAGGTTTTGTTTTTTCTTTTGGAAGACACTCCTCTGTTTCTTCTCTTTGTTTGACTTTATGTTGGTTTTTATTTGTTTAATTTTTAAAATTTGTTTATTTTGAGAAAGAGAGAGTGTGTGCATGAGCATGGAAAGGGCAGAGAGAGAACCCCAAGAAAGCTTCACATCAGCAGCACAGAGCCCAACATGGGGTTCGAACTCACGAACTGTGAGATCATGACCTGAGCTAAAACCAAGAATCAGATGCTTAACTGACTGAGCCACCCAGGTTTTTATTCATTTGATAAAAAAGTGACTTCTTCCACGATTGAAGGAATGACCTCATATAGAAACTTTATCTTTAAACCCTGCCCTTTTGGTTGTCTCTGAAATATTTGTGATTTCCAAACAGCCAATTTTATTTTTAGTGGCTACCAGTATTTCCTGGTGTTAATGTTCTAAATGGGAATATCTCAGCATGTAGATTTGGGCTAATTGGAGCCAGACCGTCAGGCAGCAGGTTTTAGAGTATGCAAATATATACAGTTTTATGTGACTGCAATCATAGGTCTTACTAGACACTATCTAGAGATGTCCCTTGAGTGGCAGTCACAAAAATGAGCATGCCAGAATAGCATACAATGTCCTTTCCAGGAGATACAAGTGGTCTGAAGTGAGACAGAGGGAGAGCACAAAGAGGGTCTCCAAAGACCTCATCCCTGCAGTGCAATTCAGTTGGCCCCTTTTTGTGTGTCAAAGGAGAAGGTGATTTCTGAGGCTGAAAGTCCAGGCATGGCAAATAAGTCTCTTTCATGAAAGACTGGGGTGTGTTTTATTCTGCTTTCTGCACAATGACTTGAGTGTTACACTGCCAAGAAACACCAGTTTATTCCTTAAGGTCCCGTGAGACCCAGGAATGCAACTCTCAGTGACCACCAGAGGTAGGCACTTAAGGGACATCTCCTGGGTGGCAACAACAAACACTGAGGCATAAGACATAAAACTTATCAAGAGACATAGAGTGGGGCTTTTGTATGTGTCTGATGCACCAGTTTTTGAGAGGTACTTGCCCTGTGAAACATGGTAGAGGGAGAATACAAATAAAATCTACTCCATGAGGTTTCTGGAGAAGATTACTGTGGGTGCTTAGATGTGTGTTTAATTATAATCCTGACCTTCAGGTCCCAGTTACCAAGATAAGCTATTAGGCCTCTTTTCACAGAAAGATGTGGTTTCTCCTTCTGTTGCCTTTTGCTGTGCTTTCAGTGTGGTGGCCCTTTAAGAACTGTGTCTCTGTGGGTTACAGTCCTCTGGGACCTTTAAGCATAAGCTCCCCTGGCCATAAGAGCCAGGTGATTAAGACGTATTATCTGTGTAGCTACCGCACAAATGAGGGTGCCAGAGGATGAAAACAGCTCTCTTTCAAGAGATTGCAGTGAGAGGGAGTGGTAGAGAGGAGAATACAAAGATGATGCCCACCAGCTTAAGTCCCCAGAGAAATCTCCAGCCTCTAGATGTGTTACATTAGATGTGTGTTCCTCAGCATGGTGCTTTAAGTAAATAAGCCTCTTTGCCATTAAGTCTGGGTTCCTCTCAGCTGAGTGCCTCTGTGATGAAGTATGAGCCCATATGCACTTTAATTGCAGTTTGTCAGTTTGCTATATACTTGCAAGTCTCATGGATATGAGTCCCTTTGGCTTTTAAATCTAGATGTTTTGCAGGCTTATCTTTGAGGTACAGGCCTTAAAAGTTGGGGTGCCTGATGTGGGGAGAAATCTTTTGATCCATAAGCAGAAGCTCTTGGTTTTGAGGTCCCTCCTGCTTGGGGTGGTCACCTTGCCCAGGGTGGGGTTTAACAGCAAAATCCTCCTCTCTGGCACACTTTGATGTGTGTGTGGTGTGTGTGCCTCCTTTTTTCCACTGTTTATGTGTTATTCAGCTGGTGTTTAGGGACTTTTTTCAGAGGATGTTGTTCCACATATAACTGCAGATTTCATGTATCTGTGGGATAAAGTGAGTTCAGAATCTTGCCATGTCTCCATCTTGAATAAGACCCTGTACTGTTGTGTCTTAGATAATGACATTAATATCTATATAATAAGCTGAGTCAGAAACCTCAGGGGCACCTTTGATTTCTAATTCTCCCTCTGCTGGAATATTACAGGTTATCACTACCTCCCTTCTAAACTGAAATGTCCTGTGTCTCCCACTCTTCCTCAATAGGGAGCCATCCTTAATTCAGGCATGTAACTGTGGATAGTTAGGACATTTTTCCGGTGCTTTTCTGTTTCCACTATAATCACATGAGTGATCTTTCAAAAGTCAAATCTGATGAAACCAATTTCTCCCTTTAAGACTCTTTCACAACTGGAGAATGAAATCCAGACTTGGAAAGCATTTCAGACAAGTGTCAAGATCTCAGCCCTAGTCTTATTCTCCTTTTCTTCCACCCTGTGGTCACTTGTGTGAATGGCTTTGGAGTACGTATACACTATGCTTTGAGATACCTCCCTGGCTTCCATTTGCTGCTCTGTTAGAAACGATCTTCTTTCACTCTGCCCCTACCCAACTTCTAGATCTGTGTTTAGCTTAGGCCTCATCTCTTCTTGTAGGCCTTCTTAGAATATTCCAATCTCCTTGCCTCCAGTCTGGGTTAACTGCTCCTGTTGTATGCTTTCATATTGTAACCTCTATATTGGCATTTAGCAAATTTTTCTATAATTATTTCCTAAGATACCATTTTGAAACCTTAATCCAGATTCTCTCCCAATAACTGTCCTCCTTATATTGCTTATACTCTGAGTGGAAGAAAGGTAACCAGTAAAATTGTTTTAAGAGATAGACAAAACATTAAAAAATAGAGAATATGATTTTTAGTTGAACTTATATGAGACTTAGAGTTCATCAAGAAGAAACTGGAATGTAAAGGACTCAGGACATAAATAGATCAGGAAGAAAAGCTAGAGAGCTAGACTACCTCTCCACCAGACTAAAGATTCTTTGGACTTGGTAGGTGAAGTAAGAGAGCCCAGGGGTGACAATTGCACAAGAAGCATACAAAGACTATGGCCTGCTGTGTGCCCTTTTCTTAAAAAGACATCCTTTTCAAGTGCAGTAGGAAGCCTAGCATCTTTTAAGGGTAACAGATGTATTTTTCTTGTCTACCTTGTTAATGCTGTTGAGGAAGCAATAGCCACACAGAAGCTTCACTTTTAAATTTAATTCAAATCCGGGAGTATTATTACTAAATAATAGTATTACTTTATTAATAATAATATTAAGTACTATTACTAAGGTAGTAAGATGAAAGTTGAGGGAATTTCTGCTACAACCCATTGAAACTAGTTTGGCCACAGTAACCTCAGAATGACCAGGAAGCATGTGTAATCTTGGAATCTTGCCCCTGGCAAGATTTTTACCACTGTATCTGAGGGGTACAGAACTATTCCCTAAAAAATGTATTTCATAAAATTTTAAGGGAGACATTTTTGGGTGAGATCTTTTAAAATAAATTTCTAATGTTCAGTTATTAGACACACATTTTAGGGAAAATTAAATTTATAAATGTTGGTAATTCATAGTGGGAAGTTTCCTTTGTTAAAATTGTATGAGTTCATTGAGGGTCAGGACTTTTGTATGTATTTTCATGTAGAGTCATGAATTAATATAGAGAATAGAATTAGAATAGGAATAGAATAGAAGATATAACTGGAAGCCCTTTATTATTTTTTTATTTCATGTGGATTCTTTGTATTCTATTAGTTTTGTCTACTCAGGTAGGTGAGATTCCTGTTAACAAATTCAGTTTAGGAAGCTGTTTGGACCCATGTAAGTATTCCCGGGACCTCACTTGACTTACATTTAGCAAGAGTCTGGAAATGGTCCTGAGAACACATTGAGAAGAAAATATCTAGAAATAGAACTAGTAGCACAATTAGATCACTAAGAGATCTTGAAACTACTAGTAGATCAGCTGTGATGCAAAGAGATTGATGGCTGCATGCTTCAGCATGCCCTGAGGTCCAAGACCAAAGCAAGCCCACACCGCATCTGAAGCATCACTACACCATGCACCACATATCAAACAAAACTCACAACACTCATACATTGTCCTTTTTGAATGCTCTTAAGCGGTGCTAGTGGGATACCAATACGATCATTGGACCCTGGAGTGCAGATGCAAGGATAAACGGTGTTTGACATTGTAGAGGTGACTTTTTAGTATGTTGGCAGCCATTCTTGATTCTCTAACCAAGAGCTTTAGGACCCTGGAATGCATTCAGTCTGGTATAATACAGTATTTACCCTCAAAGATTACAGTTAGAATTAATTCCTCTGGCTAAGTCCAAATCCACAATTGAGAAAACCATAGCCTGAAATAAAAGTATGTTCACACTCTTTCTCTAGTTCAAGCTCACCAATGTGTCTAGGATTGTAGAAGAGAAAGGTAACAAGAAATGAAAATAGGCATCCTAAGACCAAAAATAATACAAATTGAAAGGAAACAAAAAAAAAAAAATTACCAGACTAAGGCTGAGAAATTCAGGAATATAGTCTCTTAGATATTTATTGTAATCTCCAAAAAATAAAACAAGATAAACCCAAAGAACAAAAACCACTTTCTATACAGAATTCACATACAAACTTAATACCTAATAGAGCACATACAGTTTTTACACAATTTCAATAAAGAGAATTAAAACTTCACAATGTGAATACTTTGTAGCTTTAAACCCAGACAAGAGCTCCTGTGGACACATAAGAGTCACGATATTTGCTGTGCAGCAGTTAGTTTTCAACTAAATGTCACAATCACTATATGAAAGCACTAAGCTGTTACTGAATATTTTCTGAAGAAGAGCTCCATAGAACAGTCACTGAGGAGCCAGAAAGTGCCCGGTTACAAAAGTCTTTGTGCATTTCCCAAAATGCTCAGTGGGAAACATAGAACTACAGAAAAATCTCTGGGCACACATCTGTCTTGTTGACATTGAATTATACAATGTTTTGTGGTTTGATGCATGGGCAAAATGTCTAAATCAACTGTTCTTATGTGACTTTAAAGCAGTTGATGTTTTGTGGCAGAGTCTGGGGCTGCTCAGCACAGAGGAATATGTCGATGCTGCAACTTATCTTCCTCATGGGGACAAAAGCAAGAGGGCGCCAAACAGGGTAATCTGTTGGCTTTTACAAGGCCAGTTGGGTTCTCTGCAGAAAAGCAATGATATATAGCTGCCCCTTCTGCACATTTCCATTCATAGGGAACATAATGTGACCTTGCCCATGTATTGTCTGGAAAAATCTCATTATCTCATTCTTGCTGGGATCACATTCTTGAGTCTCACTCTTCTTAGAGTTCTCTCTACTCCTCTATCCTGCCATAATTTAGCATTCACATAATATCCTGGTATTTTTTTCCCTGTTTTTCAGTCAGTATATAGGGGTAGGAACCATACATCTTCCCTGTTTAATTCCCACAGCGCTAAGCACATGGTATTCAATAATTGTGATGACTAACGAAACATTTACATATGCTCTTAAATTATTCTAGTGTTGGCTCCCTGCTTACGTTCATCTTTTTTTTTTTTTTTCCAATTTGGCACAAAGTCATCCCTAATCTCCCTGCTTCATCCACATTCACTTGACTTCTTCAGTTGGTTTGAGAGCTGAGTATAAATTTCATGCTATCACATTTAAAAATAGGGCCACACATCACTGGTGGTAGCCCAAAGCCATTTAAGATTATTGGCACATCCTCACATGTCAATTTCAGGCAACTGCTGTAGAAAGAATGGAAGGTTTCATATGATGTACAGATGGCCAAGGTTATCTAAAACCAACTGTTTTTCATCACTTTTAGTGAAAAAATCATAACTTTTCTTCCTACGGGTATCATCATTTATTTTGCTAACTAAATGAAAAGGCAAAGTACAATATTAAAATGAGTGTTTTGCCTTAAAAATTAAATTGGCATATAGAAACTTAAGGTAGTTGATCTACTTCAAACCTCATGTAAAAAAAATACAGTTTTTGTTAATCCAGAAACCAGGCCTATTTTTTTTTTTTTAATTTTTGCATCTCACTGAAATTCTAGGCCTCTAATTGTAAGATTAACCAAGGGGGTTTGAGGATGAATATATGAATCTATGTTGAAATACCAAAGAAAATTAAGAATTCTGACTTTTGCTTCTCCTCTATCACCAGTGTGGACAATTGAGAATTGAAAGTGAGTAAAACATTAACTACAACCTAAAAAGACATCAATGTTTTAGAATTCCTGGGTTGACAGTGTTGAATTTGCAAACAAAATACAAAATCGAATAACAAAATATATACACAAATGCAAGAAAAATTCTTAGTACGCAGAATATGTGATCAACATTTCTGAGAAGAATAAATATGACTTTACCTTATGTGCATATTTTTTCTTAGGTATCTAAATTACCCTCTTATAAGAGGAAAACTCTGAATTTAAGAAGGGAATGCCTATATAAAATGAATGAACATCGATTCTGTTTTAAAAATAAAATCCACAATTCTAAAGCGCAAAATTGACATATATTTGCAGATACTAAGTGTTTGGTTTTATAGGAAAAAAAGTACTTTAAAATAGGCACAGAGGAGTTTCACATGACACCAATAAGGTACTTACTGTATAAATTGCACCACTAGACAAATACAGCTACGAGAAATAATTTGAATAAGTTACACAGCCATCAAAGCATCTCACACATTCATTATAATTCACTCTTGCACGCTAGTTTATATACACTGAGTAAGTCATTAAATAT
The DNA here is from genome assembly GCF_024362965.1 of Panthera pardus. Lineage (NCBI taxonomy): Eukaryota > Metazoa > Chordata > Mammalia > Carnivora > Felidae > Panthera > Panthera pardus. Next base: position 111,997,692 of record NW_026526765.1, read on the forward strand.
TGCACTTATTGGCCCATGAACCCTCAATTATGAGGTGTTGAAAAATAGAAAACAAATCTATTTTTATAACATATTTCATGCAACATTTAAGACATTTCAGTTCCACAAACACCATTAAATAGTTGTACATTTGGACAGTCCAACGGTATCACATCACGTCTGACGACAACAATATATTAACAGGAATTACAGGAAGTTTTCATTTAGCACACATCCTAGGGATGATGAAACAATGCATGGAAAACCATCCTACTGATAGAGCAAACAATCCCCAGATTTCACTTTGATGAGGAATATGGAACCACTAGACAGATGCAAGTCATGCTCACGTCCCTGAAAGGCCAGGGGCCTGTATGGGTCACGTACCATCTGTGTCTTTAAGAACAGCATTCATGAACCTAAGCAATCCCTAGCCACAAACATGAATATGGAAATATGGCCATTAAAAAAAAAGCCACAGCCAACTCTCAGTTGTCCACTAGGAAGGAAAGTATGAATACAGGTGAAGGAAATACACAGGTAAACCCCCAACTCCATTTCAGCAAATACTTATTGATTGAAACTCCACCAACAGTAGTGCTGATGGGAGGGAAGTGGTGGAATTTGAATCTCACATCCTATTCTCGGTCCCGTCAGTCAGTGAGAGGATAGTGCTTTAAAAAATGAAAAAAAAAAAAAAAAAAACCACCAGGAAGTGGAAAAGAGAACCACAAGTGGAAAGTTCAATTCCTTACCAGCTACATGCTCTGACAGAGGTTTGGAAATTATTTTTCTCTAGGATGTTGGCAAAACGTATTTTTCTCTATTCTTACTGGAAATTATGTGCACAAACACACAAATCAGCGCAAAGAATCTATTGTGTAGACCTTTTTAAACAACATGTGAGTTACAGTTGGAACACAGCAGAAGCTCCCTTTTCCCTAGCACTGAGAAAGCACCATATATGAAAATTTCCTTTCATATAAAAGGTATCTGTATGTGTGTGTGTGTGTGTGTGTGTGTGTGTTGGAAGTGGCCTAAGTGTAAATATTTTAATCTACCAAAGGGAATTAGTTGATTGGAGTGTCCAACATTTCTGTAAAGGTTTTTAAGAAAAAAAAACATTTACTTATGAAATGCTAATAATACATACATATTATTTTAAATAAATATCCCAGACCTGTTTTTGCACCCTTAGGGGATACTGTATTTCTAGAATCTAGAGCCCTTTAAGTGCATCATAGGGAGAAAGAGGTTTTTTGTTTTTTTTTTTCTGGTCATAAACTTCATCTTTGACCCAATTTGTCTTAATTCATTCCAGAATAGAAAACAGGTTTATGTTGCTTTGGTCAAAAATCACTTACAATACAAAGCAATCCAGAAAACTGACCCTACCAGTTCAGCTTGTTGGAAAGGCTTCTTCATTTTACTGGTGCACTACTCAAGCACAAGTAGTATACACAAACAGGCAAAGCAAAGCAGTGATGCAGAGGTTTTATCTTCCAGGGGGGTGAATAGAAAGGCCACATGGGTCAAGTTGCTCACATGCTACCCTGACATAGCACTCTGAGTATACACACAAAGGAACAAAGAGTTTGAGTTACCAGTCATGCAAACTCTCTAACTTAACGTTTCTTCAGACAGAAAGACCACTTCCTAAATATACCACACCAGAAATACCTGATTGAGAATTCTAATAGTATATGAAAACTATTCACAAACACTTTTTGGTCTCAAAGGGTTTTAGTCATGACTTGAAGATAAGATTTAGGTCACAGTTTTTCACATGCAGCTACTACCTCAGCCTTAAGATGGCTTGGTAGAGTCTGGATCCATTTTAAACATAGTCTGACAAGTGCCACATGGTCAACCGAGGATGGCATAAGACATACTCATTGTGCAATAAGACACACAGTGGACCAAGCCCGTCAGGATGAACCTCTGATAACAGACTACCACATTCCAAAACTACTGTTGCTTTATGGAAGTTCATTTAATAGTGGAGTATTTCTACTTTAAAAAATATTTAATATGTGAAAGTCTATTTTCAGCATAGACTTGGTCAAAATTGGAGGTTTAAATTGGTCCCTGAAAAATGACCAGTGTGATCAACAAAAGGACTATAATGATTCTGGATCAGAGTTAAGTAGGCGAAAGAAGAAACACCATGTGTTTGAGTGTCTTGTTGAAGTTAGGTTTTAGTTTTGTAGAATTTATCCTTCACATTTATCATAATGATGCTGCAGTTTTCTGCTACAACTGAAGGCATCCTAGTTCCCTTGAGAAATAATAATCTTAGCACTTATTTACCAGGCAGCAAAGGGATACTGACTTGAGGTAAACCTCAGCAGGAATTAGAAGAACCTACAGCAAAGTTCACCAAGGCAGTAGAAGCTGTGCTGGAGAGGGGAGTGCAGCAGCAAAGAAGGGATGGACTGTCCTAACTCAATTGTTCTTAGGACCCCAAACATGGAATGCCACATTTAAACTGCCATCTTAGGACTTGAGAAATATCATGCACCTTCTTCATCCATCCATGTCCTCCGAAATGTAAATGCCCATCCACTTGGAGGACACCTATTTAGATGAAAAATTTCCAGTCCAGGTTTGCACTTGAACTAAGAATGGAAAGGAATGTACCAACACCAAAGCTCTTGGAAGCATTTGCTCAACAATCAAGGTTTGTTTCTCAAAGTAATGGCAGGGGTGAGGGTGAGAAGATGGGCATCAGAGAGACAGATTCATACTTGAAACACTAATTGAATTGTATCAAATACAACAAGATGGATGTTTTAAATGTACACACTATGTACTTTTTAAGGTATCTTGATCTTGTAAATACAAATTTACGCCATCGTTAAAAACAATTTGTGGCTATTAAGCTTTTGTGAGGGATGGAGAGAATGTAAGAAGCTGAGTGTGTGTGTATTGTCAGCAAAAATGTTAAACATTGCAATTAGTGTTAAAAATTTTAAGTAATATAGTTGAATCCTCCAGCATTACCTCTTATGACAAAAAATATTTAATTTTCAAACCAAAATCCGTTAGTAAAATTAGGAATAGAGAATATTCTCTCTTCCTAATGCTTCATAGCATTGAGCTCTGTTACAATCCCCTCTGGAAACTTGTCATTGAAACTCACACCTGGGTGGGACAGAGAATGAATTAGGAAAGCCCCACCTCAACTGAGGTTTGGAAAACAAAGTATCCACAATTCCTTGGCAATGACACTTGGGCATCCCGCTTCCCTGACTGCCATAAATTAGTCAAATTTTGAACTGATTAGTTCAAATTAGTCATGTCTGACATTGTGAAGTAGGCTCCTGACTTGGTCTTTTGGTCTTAGGGCCAATTTCAGTCAGTTTCTCAGAGAAGGGGTTTACACAAAAGTAAAACTCAGCTCTTTACCTTCTACGTTTCTGACCCTGATTCTGCTCTCCCCTTTAAAATAATACATATAGCAAGGTCCTTGTAAAAGCCATGTGGACTTCATACTTAGGTCCCGGACATCTGTATATGTATATGGGATGGGGCTGTGAGAGAGGCAAGTTTTCCTTGCCTTCTTGCTTGGTATTAGATTATACAACTGAACCTAACAGCTCTATCATTGAACATGGCCATGTTCTAGTCCAGGTTATAGAAATAGTGCACTATCATGCAAATAGACTTCTGTAGCAAACAAATATGTTTTGATTGCCACTCCCCTTCTCTTTCCCTTCACTGTCATTTCTGGAATTCTTGAAGCTTGTTGGAGCATTAAAATCCAATAACACATTCTTGTCTTTACTAAGCTGTGGCCTGCCATCTAGGGTGCCAAGGTGGAAATTTATTACCAATTAGTGGATCTGAAGCTCAAGGTGAGAAATGACACTGATAGGCTTAAAACATCCCACAGGTATTCTGTAAGTTTCACTTTCTTACTAATAATGTATATGACCTAGTTCTTTAGCTTGTAGACATTTATTATCCAATGGCAAATTTACCTATCAGTATCCTTGCTAAAAAGACTTTCACCCAATACTTTTACAGGAACTGTGCATGAAGAGAGGGGAAAAAAAAACTTGAACATAGCCACCAAAAGACGGGGAAAGTGACTCTACCTAATGAAACTGTCCTTCTACATCTGCCAATCTGTGCCTTCCTAACATCTAAATTGCAAACAATATTGGATGTGCTGAGGATGCCAATTTCCTTCTGGTGCCCAATGAAAAGAGCTGGTGAGATTTGTATGCTTGTTATTCCTATAGGGAATGGGGATATGCATTAGAATTAGGAAGAACTGGATTGAAAAAGACTGAACCATTGGGATATTGTTTAAATTACTTGTATTAGGTACAAGAATGTAGCTGAGGTGTGAACAGAAGGCACTGGTTTGGGAAGCAAGCCTCTATCCTGTGAGAAGAGGGGCTCTAACAAGCTTCAACTTGAGCTTGATTCTGAGCATTGGTGATGGTTTCAGAAAGTGGTGGTGATGTGTGTGTAATGGGGGGCAGTTATTAGGGAAATAGGGGTGAACTCAGTCCTTTGAGTGCTGCAGGTATTCCTACCTGTCTTGGTTAAAACAACTGTCACATCATGCCTTAACCAGATGCCTCTCAGGCTGTTGGTGCCCTCAACGATTCAGAATGTTGGGCACATACAGTGGCAACAGTAACCCTGGGTTAGAGACATTGATTATTTAAACTAAATTAAGAGGATTGTTTAAATCTAGTTCCTATTAAATAATTCTACTTCTCACACTGGAACTAGATTTAATGTCTTAGAAAATTGGCAAGAGTTTCAAACACAGTACTTTAAGTTCTTTATAGTCAATGGTCTCCTCAGTTATTAATAACACTGAAAAACAGACACATTTCCTGAACGGTAAACTAACCAGACCCATGACGGTCTCCTGAGATCTCCTCTTGTCCACACACACAAACAATTCCTTGTTTATCATCCATACAAGTGAATTGCAAATTTGAACCCGTGGCACAAAAGTCAGTTGTAGTGAAATTACAGTCTGAGGTCCCAGCAGTAGCTTAATCTTGAGAAGAAATCTGAAACAAAAAGAGCCTACAAAGACAAGTAACAAATTACATGCAAATACCAGATGTTTATAGATGGATAGTCCTTACAAATTTGAGATCACATATTTGCCACATATTAACACAGGAAATCTCCCACAAATTGAATGCATGTATGAGCCACTGACATCAAAGATTTCCCTCAAATAATTATTAGGCAGTATAAATGAAGGTTAATCAACCATTTATAAATGCTGTTGGTTGGTGATCTGCCCCCCGCCCCGCAGAACTGCCTTTGTGGGGACATTAACAACCACAGTTGGGCTGTGGTGGAGGAGGGGTTTCCTTGAGTCTTGTGTTCTGCTTGGCGGCAGTGATGGCCGGATCTGTCTCCAAACTCTCTGACATTTTGTCACAGATGATATCCACAAGACGCTCAAATGTCTGCTTGACATTAATGTTATCCTTGGCACTTGTTTCAAAAAATTCAAACCCTGGAGGAAACAAAGAGAAACACAGCTTGGTCACTTTACACTTCTGCTGAAAACTAAATGGGACTTGATTATGGTTTTTGCTGCTTGATTGTGTGAGAGAGAAGAGGTGGGCCCAAGATGCAATTTGAACAAATGTTATCTTCTTGTATCAAATTCTTTTGTTCACGGCTGTGTTCCCATTTTTTTTTTTTTTTTTTTTTTTTTTGCTCCCAGCACGGCTGAATGAACACCAACAAATCTCTTTGCAGAAGTTAGTAAGGGCAACATCCATCGAGGATCTGCCACAACATGTCCTTCCAACTCCCGGCACCAGGTAGCTTCTCAAAAACTTCTCTAAGATGGATGTTATTTGGCATATCTTTCTTGTCCCATTTCAGATTCTATCAAAGCTTTTAACTTACATGTTTTCCTTAACCTGCAATAGGGGCTACCAAACATCACCAGGGTCTGGTCTGACTCTTTCTGTGTCTGCCCTGCTGGGGCCCCAGGAAACGAGGGAGGGTGGGCTTTTGGTAAATTTTCAGCATCTAACTGGACACAAGGTGGCACTAAGGAGTCGCTGGATTTACCTTAAATGTGCTTCAACCTCCTTTCAGAAATTTTTGTGTCCTCTTAGCCCTTCACTGCTTTGTATATTTCCTAGGGCTTCTGTCATCTATCAGCAGCAGTGTTTTTACTGACCTCTGGGAAAGGACCTGATACATTCCCAAAGAGATGCCAGAATAGCCAGGAGGTACAAAAAAAGGTGGTGGCAGTTGGACACTTCTACCGATGTGTCACTGTACCTGGGCAGAAGCAGCCATAGTTGGCTGTTCTGTACACAATCTTAACACTCTATTGTTTGCCTTCACATTCCAGGGGCTTAGCTTGCCAGTTAGTTGCCATGACAACCTCCCCAGTCCATTCAGGGGACTTTGATTTAGGATGTATTGGGCTGGACACAAAAATGCTTTTCTAATCCATTCTGAATTTTACGCCCTATAAATCCTTCTGCTTACATCTGGCCCTATCTCAAAGGAGCCACATGGATTCAGAATGATTAAATCATTTGATTTCATCTCAGCTCCTGAGACCAAAGGAGGAAAAAAATAGACTAATATTTTACATCCATGTCTAAACACTTTAATAACCCAGAATACTTTTTAAAAGTAATATTGAAAGATAAAAAGCAATTCTCTGGAAAAACTTATAATTTAGTTATGACTATTTTTGAGCTTGAATTTCACTCATTATGTATTGTAAAAATACGATGTGATTAATTGTAGGATTGGATTTAGAGGAGCACGAGGAAGAACAGTATGGATCTAAACAATGTGTTTATTGCCAAGATGTAGGACTATATGCATCCTGTTGGGGATTTTCCCAGTGCTAAGTAAGGATGCTAAGATTCCACTGAACTTAGAGGAAAAAATCCCATAATTTGGCACAAAGGTTTTATGGACAGATTGAGTTCTCTCATGCTAATATTTAGTTTCCTTAGATAGTGGCATTTGGGAATACACTGGACTTGAAAGTCTCATAAAACAGTAATCTGTGTAAGCTTTTGTCAAATGTGATTCCTTTAATCTGGGCTTTGAGACACACCCTGATGCTGGTTTACAACTTGAGGTTAGTAAAATGAACCTAAATCCCAAGAGCCAGAATTCTCTCAGGGGCTTGACCAGGAAAATAACACCATATTACAACAGTCTTCTATAGAAGAAGGTGCCAGGGTATGGTAAGTGGTAGATGGATTATCAGTCAGAAGATGGGAAATCTAGCCTCACCATCAAGTCATGTTTTTTGTCAGGTTACTTTTGACATTTGCCTTACTTAGTTACAGAGCTCGAAGGCTCAGAGTCACAAGGCTCAAAGGAGAAAATATATATAAAGTGCCAAGTGAACCCAACCCTGCTATGATAATAGTATTAATTAAACAAATATTTGAATGGTTATCATATAACCGGTCCTATTCAAAGAACTTGATATATTGTACCTCCTTTCTTCCGTGAAGTAGGTGCTAGTATTGAAATAATTTCCTGGTAAGGAAACAGGCACAAATGTATCTAGTTCTTTGCCTTAACATTTATTTGCCCAGTTTATAATGGTAAAACTGGCTTTGAACTACTAACCTGGACATTCTCTTGCAACTTTTTGGTTTCAGCTGAATTGTGAATTCTATGCTAATCAATAACCATACTCTAAATCTAGTTAATTTTCTAATTCTTTCAATAGTGAAAGCTTATAGTGTAGACTGTGAAACAACTATCATAATGATCGGTACTCTGATACATTGTGCTACATAAGACTGATGGAGGTGGCCATCAGAAATAATCTGAGGCATACCTCAGAGATCTTGTCGGTTCAATTCCAGACCACTTCGCTAAAGTGAACATTGCAATAGAGCAAGCCAGATGAATTTTTTGGTTTCCCAGTGTATATGAGTTTATGTGTCAAAAATGTACATAATTCAAAAATACTTTAAAATTTCTAACCATCTGAGCTTTCAGTGAGTATTAATCTTTGTGCTGGTGGAGGGTCTTGCTTCGATGTTGATGGATGCTGATGGTGTGGGTGGCTGGCAAGACAACAATGACGTTTGCAGCAAAGATGGATTCTTGCTTTCACCAACAGCAGTGCATTGCTGTTGGATAACATTTTATGCAGAGAACTTACTTCAAAATTAGAATCCATTGTCTCAATGTTGTCATTTTCCATGCCCAGATCTATAAGGGGAATCACTATCTATGGAAGGTATAACCTTATAATATAGAAGGCTTGAAAGTAGCATTGATTCTTTGATGTTGTGTAAGCAGGCATGAAAACATAACATAGGTAGGTGGAACAGGATAGATGGCTCAGAAACAAATCCAGGCATCTATGGCCAATTAATTGAAATAGTCCCACTAGTTTGCTTTTGAAGTCAGATTTTTTAATTTTTTTTAATCCTTATTTTTGGAGAGAGACAAACAGAGCATGAGCAAGGGAAGGGCAGAGAGAGAGACTGAGACACAGAATCCGAAGCAGACTCCAAGCTGTCAACACAGAGCCCAACATGGGGCTCGAATTCATGAACCGCGAGATCATGACCTGAGCCGAAGTCAGACACCTAACTGACTGAGCCACCCAGGTGCCCCTGAAATCAGATTTTTAAACTAAAAAGCTTCTGCATAGTGAAGGAAACCATCAACACAATTAAGAAAATATGTGCAAATCATAAATGTGACAAAGGATTATCTAAAATGTATAAAAAACTCCTACAACTGAGTAGCCAAAAAAAAAAAAAAAAAATCTGATTAAAAAATAGACCTGTTTCTAAAGAAGACCTATACATGGCAAACAGGTAAATGAAAAGGGAACACGTGTTGGGCCTTATTAGTCATTAGAAAAATGCAAAACAAAGCAACAGTAAGATAGTCATTTTGAAAGGTGAGAAGTGATAATCTTAAAAAGAAGTTCTGGTAAATAAGTCCAGAAAAGAGAATGCTTACGCACCATTGGTGTGAACTGGTGCAGCCACTCTGGAAAACAGAGGTTCCTCAAAAAATTAAAAATAGAATTGCTGGGTCATATGGTAATTCTAAGTGTCAATTGATAAATGGAAAAAGAAAATGGGGTCTATTATATATACACAGTGGAATATTATTTAACATTCAAAATGAAATCTTGCCATTTGTGTCAACAAGGATAGACCTTGTGGGCATTATAGTAAGTGAATTAAATCTGATGGAGAAAGAAATACCATATGATCTCACTTACATGTAGAATCTAAAACAACAACAGAAAAACAAACTGTCAGACACAAAGAACAGATGAGTGGTTGCCAGACATGGGGAGGATTAGAGGTGCATGAAACATCCCATTAGAAAGTAAAGTCAAGCATTCACTATCTTTAAACACCACTGATGGGAATGTATAATGATCCAGGTTTTTGGAAATACTCTGGAAGTCTTAACTTGTTAAACATAGTTACAGTATGACCCAGCAATTCTACCACTAGGTATATACCTGGAAGAAATAAAAACAAGCTTATATAAAAAGTTGTATACAAGTGTTTACAGCCACAACTTCTAATAAACAACAAAAGAAACCAGCCCTAGTGTCTCATCCACTGATGGATCATCAAAGTGTAGTATATCCATATAATGGGTTATCATTCAATCATAGAAAGTTTTTCTTGAAAACATTATGCTAAATAAGTATACATAAAGGACTACCATTGTAGGATTGCATTTATACGAAATGTCCAAAACTGGCAAATCTATAGAGACAGAAAGTAGGTTAGTGGTGACCTAGGGCTGGCATGGCAAGTTGAGGAAAGAGATAATGAATGCTAATGGCTGTGGGGTTTCTTTCCGGGGTGATGAAAATGTTTCAGTTTGATTACAGTAAAGTTGTACAACTCAGAATACACTAAGCCCCAGTGAATTGTACACTCTAAATGGGTCAATTTCATGAGGTAGGAATTACATTTCAATTATGCTGTTATACATATTTTTAAAATATGTGTTAAATCAGTGAAAATGTATGATGGCCATAAGAGATCTCTATCGAAATGATTTCCCATGTCCACCACTCTAGGTCCTAGAGAAATTTTCTTTTATAGGCAACAATGTATTAGTACATGTTAATGGCTATACCATGTTGTGAAATGTCATTTGTTTTCAAAAGATGTTCTGGGACATTGAGTCTCTTTCTCCACCCCCAGGAAAATCCTAACCACTATTTGGGGCACTTGGACGGTCTTCAACTTCACTTTGAAAGAATAATCAGAATTGCTATCATTTTTATAGAGGGTAAGCAGTTCCTACAACCATATTGCAATAAATCATTTTCATCTCATTATTAAAAATCTATGATTTGTGCTTAGATAAGACTTTTGATTTCCAGATTCTAATGGCAGTTCTGTGGAACTAGATGAACCAGGGTGGAAAAAAAGGTCATTTTGCTGCCAGCTGGGTGACATTAGGGCCAAAACTCTGGATTTCTGAGCAGCACAATGAGCTGGCAAGTGAGCTCTTTTTTCAGGAGGAGCAATCAATAAGAATTTGAATATACTTGCCTCAAGAAGTGCTGGAGAAAGCCTTCCAAAGCTGAAGAGAACCGGAACTAAGCCAAAGATTCATATTGCTACAATAAGTACTCAAATATTCTAGTCTGAGTCCTCATCATTAGCCAGGCCTGACCAGATGGTAGCTTTCTCCTGCTTCATCTGGATTCTTATTATATATAAGGGTTATTGTATGGCCTTCACAAATCATGGTGGATGTAGAAAAAGTTTGGTGCCTGCCTTTCCTACTCCTGACAGGAGTTTAACATTATCTGTAGGTGAGAGAAGCTCAGCTTTAGCAGTACAAAGGGTAGTGCTACAACTACAGTAGCCCATGCTAGGATTCATTCCTTTTGTGAAGAAAATCTACTTTATTAACTAACTCTACTGACATTCCCTCCTAGAAAGCACCAAAGTTAGTCACTAAGGTCGACAAGCCTGTCCACCCCTCCTCTAGTGAAGTGCCTTGATCCAAGGCACTTCCAAGTTTCCTCTAGATATGGCTGTGTATTACATTTGGCTACCAAACTGCTAAAAATTACATTTTGACCCAACTTAAAATTCTTATTTCTAGAGTGTCATCACTAAGATGGCAACATAGGTTATTCTTAACTTTGCTGCTCCTTCACAAGAACTAACAATTATTCATAGACAAGACACCTTTTGAGAATCCTAAAAGAAAGGGAAGAGGATGAACAGAGACCAACACACATAGCTAAAGAGAGAAAAACATGGTCACAGACAAAACAGACATTAAACTTAAGGGGTGCCTGGGGGACTCGGTTGGGCATCTGACTTCAGTTCAGGTCATGATCTCATGGTTTATGAGTTTGAGCCCCGTGTTGGACTCTGTGCTGAGAGCTCGGAGCCTGATTCAGATTGTGTCTCCAACTCTCTCTGCCCCTCCCCAGCTCGTTCTCTCTCTCAAAAATAAACATTAAAAATAATTTAAACTTAAAATAGTAAGAGAGACAAGGAAGATGTATAAATATTCTATTACAAAAGGGTCACTCCAGGAAGGTATAACCATTGTAAATATTTATGTACCCAACATCAGAACATCTAAATACATATGTACTCTATTCTCAACAATTGATAGTTCTGCCAAACAGAGCAGATTAGAACACTACAGAATAAATAGATCTTAACAGAATATTATTCTTCACAAGCACACATGATATATTTTCTATTATCGACCATATGTTAAGCCACAAAATGAGACCTAGCAAATTCAAGAAGACTGAAATCATATCAAATATCTTCTTTGACCACAATAGTATAAAGTAGAAACCAGTAACAAGAAGAATACTAGAAAAGTCATGAATACATGGAAATTAAACTGAACATAAAGGATCAAAGAAGAAGTTAAAGTGGAAGTAACAAGGCATCTTAAGACAACCAAAAATAAAAACACACCATACCAAAACTTAAGGGATGTACTAAAAGTAGTCATAAAGGGAAATTCATTGCAGTAAATGCACACATTGAGAAATAAGAAAACTTTCAAGTGAAACCAAGCCCAAGGTTAGCAATAAAGATTAGAACAGAAATAGAGAACAAGAAAATAATAGAAAAAGTTAACAAAATTAAAAACTTCCTCTTCTAAAAGAAGCAAAATTGACAACTCTTCAGACTAACCAAGGATAAAGCACCCAAATCAAAAACAGTGTAAAGTAATGAAGACATTACAGCTTCTACCACAAAAATACAAAGAATGTTAATAGGCTATTGTGAGCAACTATATGCCAACAAACTGGACAATGTAGAAGGAATTCTTTGGAACATGCAAACTACCAAGACTAAATCAGGAAGGACCTGCACACACCAACTACTAGAAAGGAAATGGGTTTTTCTTCATTTGAATCAGTAATCAAAAATATGCCAATACAGGATGGCTTCTCTGGTGAGTTTTACAAAACATTTGAAGAGTTAAGAGCAATCCTCCTCAAACTCTACCAAAAAATTGAGCAAGAGGGAACACTCCCAAAGTTATTTTATGAGGCCAGCATTACCTTAATACAAAGGCACAAGAAGGACACAACAACAAAAGGAAACTACAGGCCAACATCCCTCTAGTATATACATGCAAAATTCTCAATAAAATAGCAAATGCATTCAGCTCAACATTAAAATAATCACTGACCATGATAAAATAGTATATACCCCTGAGATAGGAGAATGGTTCAACAAAATTAATATATTAACACAATGAAAGAAAAAAAATAGGATCATCTCAAAAGATGCAGAAAAAACATTAGACAAAATTGAACACCCTTTCATGATAACACATTGATACACTGAGGTACATTCCTTCCTGTATCTAAAGGCCACATAAGCCTACAGCTAACATCATACTCAGTGGTGAAAGACTGAAAGCCTTTATTTTGAGATCAGGAACAAGAAAACTGTTTCCACTCTCACCAATCTTATTCAACATAGTACCTCAAGTTCTAGACACAGCAATCAGACCAGAAGAAAATCCTGACTCCACCAAAACTGTTAGATTTAAATTCAGTAAACAATGAAAAATCAGTAGTATTCTATATAGGAATAAATTATCTTAGAAATAAAATGATCTAATTTACCATAGCATCAGAAACAATAAAACACATAAGAAATTTAAGGAAGTGTAAGAGCTCTCTTCTAAGAAAATGATGAAACAAAGAAAACACAAAGTAAAAGTATCCTATATTCATTAATTTTAAAAACATTGCTAGAATGTCAATAATACCAAAAGCAATCTATAGATTCAGTACAGGATAGATTCAGTATAAGATTCCAGTGGCATTTTTTACAGAGGTGGAAAAATGATTCTAAAATTTATATGTAATCACAAAAAATCCTGAATAAGCAAAGTCACCCTGAGAATAAAGAACAAAGCAGAAAACAGCACGATTTCAAATTATACTATAAAGCTATTATCTTCAAAACAGTATGTTTCTCACATAAAAACAGTCACAGAGAACAGTGGAACAGAACTGAGAAGCTCTTTAAAACACAAATATAATCAATTAGTATTTAACAAGGGAGCCAATACTCCATGGAGAAAAGACTGAAAAATATACTATACCACTCACAAAAATTAATTTGAAATGGATGAATGACTTAATTATAAGACCTCAAATTGTAAACCTCTTAGAGAAAACATGGGGGAAAAGTTCTTGACATGGGTCCCAGCAATGATTTTTTGGATATGACACCTACAGCACAAGCAACCTAAGCAAGAACAAACAAAACATCAAACTAAAAAGTTTCTGCACAGCTAACAATGAACACAATGAAAATCCAATCTATCGAATGGGAAAAAATATGTTTATAAATCGTATCTGATAGGGAGCTAATATACAAAATATACAAAGAACTCAAAGTTCAAAAGCAAAAAGACAATCTGATTAAAAGGTAGAGAACAACTCAAAAAGATATTTGTTTGAAGAAGATATATGAGTGGCCAACTGATACAAGAAATTATGCTCAACATCATCAATCACTTATGGAAATGCAAATGAATTCTACAGTGAGGTATCCCCTCACACCTGTTAGAGTTGGTAGATCAGAAAGATAAGAATTAACAAATGCTGGTTAGAATGTGGATAAAAAGGAACGCTTGTACACTGTTATTGTTGGTGGGAATGCAAATGAGTGCAGCCATATGGAAAACAATATGGGGGCTCCCCCCAAAATTAAAAATAGAATTACTATATGATCCAGCAATTTCATTTCTAGATATTTATTTGAAGAAAACAAAAACACTAATTTGAAAATATGGATATACCTCCATGTTTATTGCAGCATTATTTACAATAGCCAACACATGGAACAACCTAATTATCCATCTATGGATCATGGATAAAGAAGTGGTGGTGGTGGTGTGTGTGTGTGTGTGTGTAATATTATCCAATGATCAGCAATGAAGAAATCCTGCCATTTGAGGCAACATGGCTGGACCTTGAAGACATGATGCTATGAGAGGAGTTACAAAGACAGGAAAGTAGGGGGACCCTGGGCTTTCCTCGATCCTCAAACACAGTGGTATTGAGGTCAGATCATTTGAAACACCTAGGATATTGACTTGCAGAGTGGCAGAAGAATTTCCACAGTTGGAGTGAGATAGCATGGTACCTGTGAAGTGTGTGGAAGTGAATTAGAGAAGAGAAAAATGGCGGTGCTGTGGAGGGGTAGGGATCCCCTGCCATAGACAGACAAAAGGCAGAGAAAGAGAGAGGGGTTGAGAACAGTGGCATTTAGTTTCCAGGAGAGGAAAACCTCTCTGGACCATGGACTGGGGAACAAAAAGTACTGGGTGTCACAGGGTATTTTTTGCAAACAGTGTTTAGAGGTCAAGCTCTAATGTTTTGTAAGTACTTGACTTTCCTTGGAGTGGAGCTGTGGTGCTCCTGGGGTAGGGGGAGCTGGCTCCAGGGTACATAGTGTGGTGTAGAGATCTCTAGGTGTGTTGGGAAAGAACATTCCCCTTCCTGGAGTACTTTTGGAACAGGGTGTATTGCCTTTCCAAGGACAAAAGACCATGTAATCACCAGCAAAATGCCTTTCATAACCAGGGAGACAGAGATGCACCCAGAGGGAATATAAAATTTGCTTCTTTTAGCGGTGCTACACCAAACATTCTTCACACCACGCAAGTGTGGGACTGGTTTTCTGGAACAAACGATTTCAGACACAGCATGGAGAGTCTCTACTCTGGAGTGTGTGGGTAGATCCTTGCAGTGCTGGGTCCTTTAAGACTTTGGGTTTTGAATCCCAGTCACATGTCCAAAAAAAAATGCAGGAGTGTTGTGGCACAGGGTGAGCTGACTGTCCATGCTATTGAGTGAGGGCTCCCTGAATAGCGGGGGTGTTAGATACCCAGTAGGGATGAGAGATTGAGGTGGTGCCATTCCCCCCATGCATGCCAACATGGTGGGACTGCAGAGAGCAATACAGCAACCCCTAGCAGAGGCAGAACCCATATATACCAAACCGCACCCCTCTGTGCCTGGCAATTGCTTATTTACTGGGGCAAGACAGACTCTGAGCCAACACAGCAGGCCTCTCCTCCAGAAGATCAGCATAGCCAGCACCTGGGATACATTAAGTATACTAAAAGTCGAGTGGTTCACAACAACACCTGCACCTGTTCTGGTAGGAATAGGCTTACTATTTTTTCCTTTTGGAATCAGGCTCATAGTTTCTTGGGTTTTGCATTTCCCTTTTTTTTTTTTTTTTTTTGATCAGACATTTCCCTCCTTTTTCCAGGCTTATTTCAACAAAAAAATCAAAGCACATCTAGTTAAAGATCCAAATACTCTCCACTGCAAACAAGGATGAACTCTGCAAATGACTGACCAGTGGCAAAGAGCAGACAATATGCAAGAACAGAGTGCATACAGCCTACACCAGAAACATTCTGAGAAGTGCCAGTCCTTAGAGAATGTATGACCCCTTTTAAATATAGCATTACTCTCAGGTGCAGGAAACAACATTATTTTAAAACAAGCAAAAGACAGAAACTTAACCAAAAGGACAAGAGAAAGAATTCTCCCCAAAAGAAGGTTGAGAAAATGTAACAGCCATGGACTTGCTCAAAACAGATATAAGCACTGTATCTGAACAAGAATTCAGAATAGCAGCCAAATGACCATTGGTTGGGCTTGAAAACAGCACAGAAGACCTGTGAAGAATCCTTGCTGCAGAGATCAAAGACCTAAAAACAAATCAGGAAAGTTGAATCAACCACAAGAAAAAAAAAAGGAAAGCCCTCAAATACTTGGGGGTTAAAGAACATCCTAGTAAAGAATGAATGGGTTCACCAGGAAATTAAAGAAGATATTAAAAAATACATGGAAGCCAATGAAAATGAAAACACAACAGTCCAAAACATTTGCTATGCAGCAAAGGCAGTCCTAAGAGGAAAGTACATAGCACTTCAGACCTATCTCAAGAAGCAAGAAAGGTCCCAAATACGCAACTTAACCTTACACCTAAAGGAGCTAGAAAAGGAGCAGCAAATAAAACCTAAAGCTAGCAGAAGAAGGGAAATAGTAAAGATCAGAGCAGAAATAAATAATATATAAACAACAAAAACCAGTAGAAGAGATCAATGAAACTAAATGCTGGTTCTTTTAAAGAACCAAAAAAAAAAAAAAAAAAAAAAAAATTGATCAACTCCCAGCAAGACTTATCAAAAAGAAAGGAGAGAAAACCCAAATAGATAAAATCACGAATGAAAGAGGACAGATCACAGTAATATCACAAAAATGCAAACACTTACTAAACTATGGGCAAACTGAAAGAAATAGACAAATTCTTCGGCACTCACACACTACTAAAACTGAAATGAGAAGAGAGAAAATTTGAACAGGCCCATAACCAGCAAAGAAATTAAATCAGTCATCAAAAAATCTCCTAACAGAAGTCCTGGACCAGATGGCTTCCCCAGGGGAATTCTACCAGACATTTAAAGAAGAATTAGTATTTACTCTTCACAGACTGTTCCAAAAAATAAAAATGGAAGAAAAGCTTCTAAACTCACTCTATGAAGCCAGCATTACCTAATTCCAAAACCAAAGACTCCACTAAAAAGGAGAATTACAGGCCAATATCTCTGATGAACCTGGAAATGGAAAATTCTCAATAAGGTACTAGTAAATCAAATTCAAAAGTACATTAAAAGAATTAATCAAGTGGGATTTATTTCTGGGCTGCAGAACTGGTTCAGTATTCACAAATCAACGTGATAGACCACGTTACTAAAAAAAAAAAAAAAAAAAAAAAAAAAAAAAAAAAGGATAAAAACCATATGATTCTCTCAATAGACACACAAAAACAGCATTGACAAAACAGAGCATCCTTTCTTGATAAAAACCCTCAACAAAGTAGGTATAGACGCAACATTCCTCAACATCATAAAGGCCATATATGAAAGGTCCACAGCTAATATCCTCAGTGGAGAAAGACTGAGAGCTTTACCCCTAAGGTCAGGAACACAACAAGGATGTCCACTCTCACCACTGTTGTTCAACATAGGACTAAAAGTCCCATCCTCAGCAATCAGACAACAAAGAGAAATAAAAGGCATCCAAATTGGCAAAGAGGAAGTCAAACTTTCATTTTTTGCAGATGACATGATACTCTACATGGAAAACCGAAATAGTCCATCAAAAAAACTGATAGAACTGATAAGTGAATTCAGCAAAGTTTCAGGATATAAAAGTAATATAAAGAAAATGGTGCGTTTCTATACACCAATAATGAAGCAGCAGAAATATCAAGGAATTGATCCTATTTACAATTGCACCAAAAACCATAAGATACCTAGAAATAAACCTAGGGGAGGTAAGGGATCTATAGGTGAACTACAGAAAGCTTATAAAGGAAACTGAAGAAGACACAAACAAATGGGTAAATATTCCATGCTCATGGATTGGAAGAATAAATATTGTTAAAATGTCTGTACTACCCAAAGAAATCTACATATTCACTATAATTCCTATCAAAAAAACACCAGCATTCTTCACAGAGCTGGATAAAACAATCCTAAAATTTGTATGGAAACAGAAAAGACGGTGAATAGCTAAAATAATGTTGAAAAAAGAAGACCAAAGCTGGAGGCATCACAATTCTGGACTTTAAGCTATATTACAAAGCTGTAATCATCAAGGGAGTATGGTACAAAAACATAGATCAATGGAACAGAACAGTGAACCCAGAAATGGATCCACAAATATATGGCCAACTAATCTTCGACAAACCAGGAAAGAGTACCCAATGGAAAAAATACAGCCTTTGGCAAATTTTGCTGGAAAAACAGGACAGCGACATGCAGCAGAATGAAACTGGACCACTTTCTTACACCATCTACAAAAAAAATTCAGAATGGATGTAAGACCTAAATATGAGATAGGAAACCATCAACATCTTATATGAAGGAGAAGACAGCAAACTTTTTGACCTCGGCCACAGCAACTTCTTACTAGACATGTCTCCAGTGACAAGGAAAATAAAGTGAACTATTGGGACCTTGTCAAGATAAAAAGCTTCTACACAGTGAAGGAAACAGTCAACAAAACTAAAAGGCAACTGATGAAATGGGAGAAGTATTTGCAAATGACATACCAGATAAAGGGTTAGTATCCAAAATCTATAAAGAACTTATCAGACTCAACACCCAAAAAACAAGTAATCCAGTGAAGAAATGGGCAAAAGACATGAATAGACATTTCTCCAAAGAAGACATCCAGATGGCCAAATGACACATGAAAAAATGCTCAACATCACTCATCATCAGGGAAATACAAATCAAAACCACAATGAGATACCACATCACTCCTGTTAGAATGGTTAAAAATGAACAACTCAGGAAACAACAGATGTTGGCAAGAATGCAAAGAAAGGGGAGCCCTTTTCACTGTTGGTAGGAATATAAACTGGTACAGCCACTCTGGAAAACAGCATGGAAGTTCCTCATAAAATTAAAAATAGAGCTACAGTATGACCCAGAAATTGCACTACTAGGTATTTACCCAAAGGATACAAAATCCTAATTCGAAGGGACACATGCACCTTAATGTTTATAGCAGGGCTATCAACAATAGCCAAATTATGGAAGAGCCCACTGTTCATCAATAGATGAATGGATAAAGATGTGGTATACACACACACACACACACACACACACACACAATGGAATACTACTCAGCAATCAAAAAGAATAAAATCTTGCCATTTATAACAATGTGGATGGCACTAGAGTGTATTATGCTAAGAGAAATATGTCAGGGAGAAAAAGACAATATATGATTTAACTCATATGTGGAGTTTAATAAATACAGCAGATGAACACTGGGGAAAGGAGGGAAAAATAAGATAAAAACAGAGACAGAAGCAAACCATAAGAGACTCTTAAATACAGAGAAACTGAGGGTTGCTGGAGGGGGAGGTGAGTGGGGGGAAGGGTTAAATGGGTGATGGGCATTAAGAACGGCACTTGTTGGGATGAGCCTTGGGTGTTACATACAAATGGTGAATCACTGGGTTCTACTCCTGAAACCAATACTATACTATATGTTAAGTAACTTGTCTTTAAATAAATATATAATTCAATAAAAGACATAATGCTTAATGAAAAAAAAATTCTGTATGATCTCACTTATATGTACAATTTGAAACAAAAACTCACAGAAAAAGTGATCACCTTTGTGTTTACTAGAAGTGGTAGATGGGTAAGGGGGAATTGGATGGAAGTGATAGAAACATAAACTATTTATGAGACAGATAAGTACTAGGGATGACATATATAACCTGATGACAGTTAACAACAATCATGTTTCAGAGAGCAGTTTTACAAGAGTATACCTGAAGAGTTCTCATCACAGGATAAGTTTTTGCTTTTTTTACTTTTTATGTATGACATGGTGGATGTTCACTCAACTTTTTGTGGTAATCACTTCACCATATATATAACTCAAATGTTGTGCACTTTAAACTTAGTGCTCGGGGCACCTGGGTGGCTCAGTTGGTTTAAGCGTACAACTTCAGCTTGGGTCAAGATCTCATGGTTCATGGGTTGGGGCCCTGCGTTGGGCTCTGTGCTGATGGCTCAGAGCCTGGAGGCTGCTTCAGATTCTGTGTCTCCCTCTCTGTCTGCCGTTCACTGGCTCACTCTCTCTCTCTCAAAAATAAATAAATAAAAAACATTTAAAAAACCCATTTAAAATAAACTTAGTGCTCAATGTCAGTTATGTCTCAAAAAAAAAAAAAAACAAAACCTGGAAAAACATTTATAATTTCCAGTGGTTAAAAATTAGCCAAAAGAGTGGAGAACGGTAATGACATTCTTTTCCCTTTGATTTACAACGAACTGGATATCCATGACCATACAAAAGTGCCACCACACAGCACACCAGGAAGCCTCCACCTTGCCTGCCACAAAATCCATCCATCTGTATACCTGAAAGTGGGTGGACTTTATCTCAAAGGAGTCTATAGAGCCAGGGGAGGGCAGCACTCCCCTAGATACTTTTACTGGCAGAGGAGATAGAGGGTGAAGACACTGCGTGAGAATATGTCCACCTCTGCCTGCTCTAACTGAAGGGACCTACTGCTCTCTCCCAGGAGAGCATGCAGTGACTGATGGGGAAGGAAAGCAAAGTGAAGACAAAGAGAACTGAAATAAAGTATCTCCTAGTGTTTGCCCTAGGATTCTGGCAAAAGGACTGCCCATGGACCTCTAGGAACACCCATATAATCTGCCAGCACCCTTTTTGTTTTGTTTTGTTTCTCCACCAGCATCTTTATTTCTTTTTTTTATGTGCACACTCCCAACCTTAACTGCCAGTCCATTCTGGTAAGAGAAACTAAAAACCTGTGCTATAGTGCCACCTTCTGGACAATGAAACAAAACAAAAATGATAATTTTTTAATGTAAAGTGCTGCTACTGCTGCATTCAAAGTAGTAAACACCTTTCTTATTTAGGTTGGCAGAAATGTGCGACCAAAAAAAATAACAATTCTCCAGCATCCCACACCAAAGGTATGGACTATTGAAGTATAACTAATAGTTCAAAAAAGCTGTTATGAAGTATTTCAACAACCCACAAGAGAACTCAGAAAGGTGGCATACTGATCTCATAAGTGAGATTACAGAAGAGACAGAGTACTTTTCCAAAGAAATTGAAAGTCTAAAAGCAACCCAAGAGAAATGCTGGAGCTGAAGAACTGGATAAATGAAGAAAGTATTACAAAGGGTTGCAAGCTGAATAGATCAGATGAAAGTGAGCTTAAGAATAGGAATTAGAAATGATTCAGGTGTTAGAGGAAAGAGCCTTGAGATGTAAAAAATGAAGAAACCCCATGACAACTTTGAGACTCCATGAGAAAAACCAACTTAAGGGGCACCTGGGTGGCTTAGTCGGTTGAGCATCCGACTTCAGCTCAGGTCACAATCTCACGGCTAATGGGTTCGAGCCCCACATGGGGCTCTGTGCTGACAGCTGAGAGCCTGGAGCCTGCTTCAGATTCTGTGTCTCCCTCTGTCTCTGCCCCTCCCCTGCTCACACACTCTCTCTCTTAAAAATAAATAAACATTAAAAAGATTTTAAAAAGAAAAGCCAACTCAAGAATAACAGGTATACCAAAAGCAGAAAAGAGGTAGAAGGCGGCAAAGATCTTCCCAAACCTGGGAAGGAATTGCGTAAGAAGCCAAAAGAACACTTTAGTATCTCAAGACAAAAATATCTTCTCCAAAACAGATTATATTAAAACTGTAAGTCAGTTATAAAGAATTTTAAAAAGCCAGGGAAACAAAGTAACCTGCAAAGGGACCCCCATTAGGCTAACAGCAAATTTCACAGCAGAAACTCTACAGGCCAGGAGACAGTGGAATGGCATATTCAAACTGCTAAAAGATAAAAAATTTTCAAGTAACAATATCTAGCAAAATTATCTCTCAGGTAAATGGGAAACAAAGGCTTCCACACACAAACAAAAGCTGAGGGAGGTCAACACCATTAGAACTGTCTTGTGAGAAATGTTGAAAGGAGCTCTTAAAGCTGAAACAAAAAGAAAAAACACATCAAACTCTGGTTAAGGTGACAGATGGTCAGAATTAGAAAACTGTATTTTTTAGAAAGGTATATTACATAGGAATAGCATAAAGATTAAAGGAGCATTGATAATAACTATACCTACTACAAGTTGATAATAAAATAAGCATTAAAATGGGTAATTTGTGACATCAAAACTATAAAAGGGGGGATAAAAGGATTGAACCTTTACAGGTGAAAGAAGAAAAACTGCTATGGGCAGAAAAAGGGTTGTTAACCTGTGATATGTTACATGGGAACTTCATGATAACCACAAAACAAAAACCTAGAGCAGAGACACAAACATAATAAAAATAAGAGATTGAGCAAATCACCACTGGAAACCACCAAGGTTTACAGAAAGAGAAGGGGAAAAAATGAAAAAAATAAGCACAAAGCAAAAGAGAAAATGTCAATAGTAAATCTTATACACATCAATAATGACCCTAAATGCAAATGGCTTTAACTCACCAATCAAAAGGCACAAGGTGGCGGGATGGAGAAAAAACAAGACCCAAAATATGCTGTATGAACGTGTTTCAGTCTAAAGAGACATAAAGGCTAAAAGGGAAAGGATGGAAACTGATATTTTGAGGAAAGAGAAGCCAAAAAAAAGGAAAAAAAAAAAAGCAGGCACAGCCATACTGACAGCAGACAAAATAGACTTGATGCCAAAAAAACAAGAGACAAAGGAGGTCATTATATAACTACAAAAGGGTCAATACATTAAAAAGATGAAATAATCATAAATATGTATGCTCCCAACACCTGAGCACCAAAAATATATTAAGCAAATACTAACAGGTCTTAAGGGAGAAATAGACAGCAATACAATAGTACTAGGGGACTTTAATACCTGTCAGCAAGGGATAGATCACTCAGACAGAAAATCAACATGAAAACACTGGAATGAACCACACATGACAACAAATAGACTTAACAAACACAGAACATTGCATCTAAAAAAAAAAAAAAAAAGAATACACATTCTTAACTGCACATGGATTATTCTCCAGGATAGAGTATGTGATAGGCCACAACATAATTATTAGCAAATTTAAGACAACCAAAATCCTAACTACTGTCTTTTCTGATCACAATTAGTATGATAAAAATCAGCAAGAGTAAAAGAATAGCCACATAAATGTGAAAACTAAACACCACACTGAAAAAAAAATGTCATGGGTCACAGAAGAAAACAAAAGGAAATAAAAAATTATGTTCAAACAAAAATGAAAATAACTTATCAAATCTTGTGAGATGCCACAAAACCAGTTCTGAGGGAAAAGTTTGTATCTATACACACCTATTAAGAAGTTAAAAATTTTAAATACACAACCTAGTTTTACACCTCAAGAACTAGAAAAATAAGTACAGACTGATGTCAAAATTAGCAGAAGGAAGGAAATAATAAACATCACAGTGGAAATAAAGGAAACAGAGACCAGAAAAACAGTAAAAGGATCAATAAAACTAAGAACTGGCTTTTCATAAAGATAAAACTGACAAAATTTTAGCTAGACTAAGAAAGAAGACTTGAACTCAGAAATAAAAGGAGACATTACAACTAATATTCCAGAAATACAAAGAATTTTGAGAGACTACTACAAAAAAATTATATGCCAACAAATTACCTAACTAAGAAATGAATGTATTTCTAAAAATACACAACCTACAATGATTGAATCGGGAAGAAACACGAAATCTGAACAAATAATGAGTAAAAAAAATTAAATCAGTAAGCAAAAACTTTCCAACACAGACAACTCCAGGACCAAATGGCTTCACTCGAGAAATCTATCCAACAACTGAAGAAGAATTAACACCAGTCTTCCTCAACCTCTTTCAAAATCAATGTGGAGGTGTCACTGCCGAGCTTTTGCTTTGAAGCCAGCATTACTGTGATACCAAAACTAGATAAACATACCTTAAAACTATATGCTGCTAAATATCACTGATGAATATATACACAACATTTTTTTTTTAAATGTTATCAACTGAATTCGAGAGTAACTTACAAGAATTATACCCCATGACCAGGTGGGATTATCCGTGAGATCCAAGAATGGTTCA
This sequence comes from Panthera pardus, assembly GCF_024362965.1. NCBI lineage: Eukaryota > Metazoa > Chordata > Mammalia > Carnivora > Felidae > Panthera > Panthera pardus. Next base: position 112,021,852 of record NW_026526765.1, read on the forward strand.
ACATATGCAAGTCAGTAAATGTAATGCGTTACAGTAAAATGAAAGATAAAAATCACCGGATCATCTGATAAATGTGGAAAAACGTTGGGCAGATTACAACATCCTTTCATGATTAAAAAAATAAAACCACATTGGGTAAAGAAAGCATCTACTCTATAATAATAAAATATACTTTATTATTTATACTTTGTAATAATTATACTTTATTATTTATACTTTATAATAATAAAGGCCATATATGACAGACCCACAACTAACGTTATACTGAATGGAGAAAAATTGAAACATTGCCTCTAAAATAAAAAAAGAAGACAAGGATGCTAGTTTCACCATTCCTATTCAGTATAGTATTGGAGGGAAGAAGGTGTCCAAGATGGCAGCAAAGGAACCCCATGAAGTCCCCTCTTCTCAGACAGAGTCTATACCTATATATTGAGCAGTTTTTCCTAAAGATCTAAAAGATAAATGAGCAGTCCTGCACAACAAAGAATAGAGGCACCACATAAAAAAATGGCATAAGAGATACAGACATGGTAATGACAGTAAATCTACTGATGCTAAGGAGTGGCAGTAGGAATGACTGTAACAGAGGGGCCTGCATGCAGGTTTGCAACATGCAGGTTTGCAACATGCAGGTTTGCAACATGCAGGTTTGCAACATGCGGCTCAGGAAAAAAAAAAAGTGGTTTAAAGGGTAACTAGAAATTAAGTGAAAGAAACCCATTTACTAATGTTAGAGCATCCACCAAATGGTGGACCAACTTCTGGAATGCTTTCTGGGGTCAGAGGTGGTGATGAATACCATTGTCTGTGTCCACCCTTTGACTTGATAGCCCAGATAGAGGCAGAGTCCAGGTGCCCTAACTAGCCCGCCACATCAGTGAGCCCTGGACCCCTAGCCCATACTACATCTTCCTGCTCCCCCAAAGCAGACCATTTTCTGCCCCACTACAATGGCCCTGGAGCATAGCATGCCAGAATCTGATAGCCCCGTAAATGCTTCTGCTCTAGCCATCCCACCAGGGTGGCCCCAGCGCGCGTCCACTCCATCTATCTATGGAGGCCTCCACCCCTACAAAAACAGCCTGGTATATATCCACTTTACCTCATACTTTCCCACAAGACTGCCCAGGTACACACTGCCCCAGGAACTCCAGTCAATGCCTGCTATAGCTACAGCCAGCCAACCTAAAGAGCCAGGCACACAGTCTACACAGAGAACATTCCCACACACGGGCACTCCTTCAAGACTGGGAGAGGTAGCTGTGTTCCCTGATACACAGTCACATAAAATGAGGAGAAAGATAAATACACTCCAAATTAAACAAGGAGGCAAAATTTCAGGAAAATAACTAAATGAAACAGAGGTGAACAATCTACTTTATAAGAAGTTCAAAAAAATTCAAAGTCATAGAATGAAAAGTACAGCTTAAGAAATACAGTCAATAATATTGTCATAATTTTGCATCGTGACAAATGGTAGTTACACTTGTGGTAAACATTGAGTAATGTATGGAATTGTCTAATCATTATGTTGTACACCTGAAACTAATTTTATAGTTATAGATACAATAATATCGTATGTCAAATATACTCACAAAAACACTAAAACATAGTTCTGTAAGTTCTTGTGAGATCAACTACTGAAGTCAAGACAAAGAAGTAAAAAGCATCCAAATTGGAAAAGAAGACATAAAAGTGTGGCTGTTTCCTGATGACATTATCTTGTACACTGAAAATCCTAGAATCCATAAAAATAGAAATTCATCAGCAATTTTAGTAACGTGGCATGTTATAAAATGAACATAAAGAAATCCATTGCATTTCTTTACACTAATGATAAACTATCTGAAAAAGAAATAAAGAAAGCTATCCCATTCACAATAGCACAAAAAACAGTAAACTACTTAGGAATAATTTAAGCAAGGAAGTCAAAGATCTATACATTAAAAACAACAAGTTTGCTAAAAGAAACTGGAGACAGAAATGGAAAGACATCTTGTGTTCATGGTTCAGAAGAATGAATAGTGTTAAAATGGCACAGTGCTCAAAGCCATCTACAAATTCAATGCAATCTCCATCAAAATAATGTATCTTTCAAAGAAATTGAAAAAAACTATCCTAAAACTCGTGTGGAATAACAAAGGACCTCAAATAGTCAAATCAATCCTGACAAAAAAGAACAAAGCTGGAGGGATCATGCTTCCAGATTCTGAACTGGACTACAAAGACAGTAACAAAAATTGTATGTAATGGGCACAAAAATAGGCACATAGACCAAGAGAAAAGAAGAGAGAACCTAAGAATTCAATACTAGCACATATAGTCAGCTAATATTTGACAAAGGAGGCAAAAACACTCAGTGGGGAGAGGACAGTTTATTCAACAAATGATACTGGATAAAATTGAGAGACACATGTAGAACAATGAAAATGGACTCCTATCTCAAAGCACTCAGTAAAATTAAGTCAAAGTGGATCAAGGACTTAAACATAAGACTGGATGCCATACAATCAGAGAAGAATATGTAGGAAAGAAGTTCATCAATATGGGTCTTGGCAATGATTTTCTTTCATATGATGCCAGAGGCACAAAAGCAAAAATCAACAAATGAGACTACCTCAAACTGAGATGCTTTTCCACAGCAAAAGAAACAGTTAACAAAATGAAAAGACAACCTACAGAATGGGAGAACATTTTTATAAAACATAAATCAGATAAAGGGTAAATATCCATAATATATAAGGAACTCATAAAGCTTAATAACAAAAAGACAATCTGATTGAAAAATGGCAAGAATTAGCTATTTTTCCAAAGAGGACAGCAAAATGGCCAAAAGGTATAGGAAAAGATGCTCATTACTAATCAAAGAAATGCCAAAACTACAATGAGATACTATTTCACACCTGTTATAAATGGTTAACGTCAAGAAGACACGAGACAACAGGTGCTGGGGAGAATGTGGTGACCAGAGAACCCTTATACAATGTTGATGGAAATGGAAAGTGGTCCAACCAGTATGGAAAACACCATGGAAGTTCCTCAAATGATTAAAAATACATCTACCGGGGCGCCTGGGTGGCGCAGTCGGTTAAGCGTCCGACTTCAGCCAGGTCACGATCTCGCGGACCGTGAGTTCGAGCCCCGCGTCAGGCTCTGGGCTGATGGCTCGGAGTCTGGAGCCTGTTTCCGATTCTGTGTCTCCCTCTCTCTCTGCTCCTCCCCCGTTCATGCTCTGTCTCTCTCTGTCCCAAAAATAAATAAAAAACGTTGAAAAAAAAATTAAAAAAAAAATACATCTACCATATGATCCAGCACTTTCACTTCTGGGTATATTCCTAAAGGAAAGGAAAACAAGATTTTGACTACATATATGCACTCCAATGTTTATTATGGTATTATTAACAATAGTCAAAATATGTAAACAATCAAAGGATCAATAGATGAATAGATAAATGGATATAAAGATGTGGTATATATACAATGGAGCACTATTTAGCTTTAAAAAAGGAGGATATCCTGCCATTTGCAAAAACATGGATGGTCCTTGAGGACATTATGCTAAGTGAGATAAATCTGAGAAAGACAAGTTCTATATGATATCACTTATATGTGTAATCTAAAAATATCAAACCTCAAAAAAAGTGAAATTGTATTTACCAGGGAATTCAGGGGTGAGGGGCACAAAGTCTATGGCACTTAAGAGTACAAATTTATGGGGAGTAAATAAGCCAGAGAGATCTAATGCATAGTGTTATGAATATACAAAATAATACTGTAGTATAATTATATAATGGGATAAATATTGCTATGATGGCAGTCACATTACAATATATAAATGTATCAAAGTAACGTATTAAACTCCTTGAATTTACACAATATTACATGTCAAATTTATTCAATTAAAAAAACTAGTGGAAAAAAAAAACTAGTGAAAAGATTAAAAAACAACTGGAATTTTCACTGACTTGGTGGCAGCATATCTTGGGTATCTGTAACCAGCCCACTTCAGACATACATTCTCTCTCCAGCTCTACCTTCTCTGTCACTTCTGTCTCTTTGACATGAAATCCATGTTTCAGTCATTCTTTTTTAAAAATTTGACTATAGTCAAACACACACTGTTACATTACTTTCAGGTATATAACATAGTGATTCAAGGACTCTAAGTTATGCTTACCACAGATGTAGCTACCATCTGTCACCATACAACACTGTCACAACCCCATTGACTATATTCCCTATGCTGTACCTTTTATTCCCATGACTTATTTAGTCCTGCCCCGCACCCACTTTGCTCATCTCCCCAACCTGCTCCCCCTTTCACAATCCTTTAGAGACCCTCTAGGTCCATCCACATTGTTGCAAATGGCAAGATCTCATTCTTTTTGATGGCTGAGTAATATTCTTTTGTGTGTATGTATGTATCTATATATACATACATACATATATTCCACACACATATACATACATAACACATATTTTTTATTCATTCACTTACCAATAGACACTTGGGCTGCTTCAAGATCTCAACTATTGTACATAATGCTGCAATGAACATAGGGTGCAGAGATCTTTTCCAACTATTTTCCTTTGGGTAAATACTCAGAGTGAAATTATTGTATCATCGAGTATTTCTAATTTTTTTTTAAGAATCGCCATACTGTGGAAACAGTGGCTACGCCAGTTTACCTTCACAGTGAGAAAATGGAAGCTACACAGAGAAGGTCTTCTTGTTTCAAGGGGAAGAGTACAATCCTTTACTTTGGTGAAATAAATTGTCTTTGCATCTCACACTTGGCACTTATTCATTTAATCATTTACATCATATGCATCTCCCTTACAGGTATTTGAGTTTACAAACTTCAAGACCTGGCTGGGATCCCACTCATCTATCTTGCTTGATTACTTTAGCCTGCACTAGACAATCATTGCTTCCTACAAATTCTTTTTCTACCAGGTATTTGAAGCTTCTTAGATGCTGTTTTCTATGAGATATAAAATTTGTCTAACATACCATTCACCTTTGTAACCATTTTAAAATGTACCATTTAGTGTTGTGCAACTAGCACCAATAAATCCAGAACATTCACCTCGAAAAGAAACTGTATCCATTAAGTAGTCATCTCCCATTCTCTGGCTCCCCCAACCTCATACTAGGGGCATTTTGTTCCCCAATTAGTTGTGCATCCCATTAGGTCTGCTCTGTATCCCACACAGTATTTAACACAGTGCCAGACATGAGCAGGTGTCCAGCAGATGTTGGCTAATTAAAGGATTGATTGCTGTTAATTGGTTTGGAGAAGGGGTGGAGTGGGAATGGAAAAATGAAAGAGAATCAGTTTTTCCTTTGTTTATAGTTAGGAACTGACCAAACCTGGGAGCAATTTTGTCAGCCTAATTATTGCTGGGGGGTGGAGGGAAGTGGTTACCAAGCACAGACTTCGAAGTACTATCATTTTGTTTCTGCCCTGTAGAAAAATTATGCCATAAATCAAATTAAACCACCTCTACTCAACTGGAAGCAAAGACATATATCTGAAGTATTTGAAGAAATGCAGGGTTGTTACACCTCAACTAACAACTAACAGGTTGAGAAGTGAAGGTTTTAGTGAAGAGATAAGGATCATTTATGATTGGCAGTTTGTTTATAAACAAATAGATGCTAGGTGTTTAAAAAGTTTGTTCCCTTAAATCAGTTTAATATTCCCTTTCTATCATAACATTTTAATAGGCTTTCACTGATCAAGGAGACAATTTTACAAGTTTTCAGCAAAAAGGTCATTAACTTCCCATGTATAGGATTTCAGTTTACAATAACATTTATATGTATTGTCAGTTAGTAGGTTATTTTCATCGTGAAGGATGCATATGAAAGAGAGTAAATAATATAATAAATTTTCAATTAGCAGGACCCAAAGTATTGAGAGCTCATTGTGTTATCCAAGGTTTTAAATCTTAAATATAACTTACAGAGCACATACTATGTGCAGAGACTGTACTAGGCATTTTGCATTTATTTCCTAATCTTGGGACAAGCCCCATGAAGTACTTATACAATGCCCATTTCACAGCTAAGAAAAATGATTTGGTCATATTTTGGTAAAAAAAAAAAAAAAAAAAAAAAGAATTGAAGCCTGACTCTAAAGCCTGCATTATTAACCTCTGCACAAGTCTAATGTTCATCTTCATATATTCTGGCAGTGCTCCACTCAACATTATAGAATGATAGCTGGAAACTTCATAAAAATGTTCTTTGGAATTCTTATCCTCTCTGAGTAATATGTTTTAATGTTTCCCAATTCTCCAAGAAATTGTTCTCAAAGTCGAAATATAGCTCTTTTGTATGGTAATGCAGACCAGTTGTCCTGGCCAGAGTAGATACAAAAAGCATGTGAAGTTTTATACAAATTACTTTCTTTCACATAGTGATAGGAGATTTAATAAAGGATGACTTAATTATGTCTTTCAGAACCTATCTGGAAAAGGAACCATCTCTTCAGCAGCTGGTTTGTTCCTTGAGTCCTCAAGGCAAAGGATGAGATGATGAATTCTTAATCTTTAAACTTTCTTAGAATGGCCATTTCTTTGTCAAATAAAGCCAATCTGGGTTAATGCCAGTTAATTAAAACTAAAGGCAAAAGAGAGAGTATAAAGGTATTGTATCTAGACTTATTGTGGAAAACATCTATTATGATGACTTTCACAGATGAAATATCATGGTTTATTCTGCACATGGATGGGGAAGATGTCCCGACAAGCACCAAAGAGAGTGTATGCTCAGAACCTGAGATGGAGACGGGAAAAAGTCACCGACTGACGACAAGTTGCTAAGTAAGAACCACAAAAAGCAGAAGATTAATCATCCACACAAATAATCCATTCCAAGTGACTTTCTGGTGAGAACATGGCATTTCCAAAAATTCTTTAAGGGACTAGGGTGTCTCCCAGATTTCTAACATGAAGGGCTGGATCTCTCTCTTAGCTGTGGTCTAATGAATGATAAAATTTCCAAGGTGCACCCATCAAAAGAGAATGGAATTGGTATGGATGGACTCACGAAAGAGTACAGTCAAGTGGAGAGCACTTATTGTCCAAAGTGATCAAAAGAGATGGGAGAATACGTGTATCGAGGAGTGTGGGTATTCAGGTTTGTCTGCCCACTCATCTCCACTGGGTTAAGGAAGAATTTTCCTCACTCACTGGTATTCTCTTAGTGTCATAGGCCTGGCTCGTAATAAGCAATCATTAGAATAAGGAATAAATGAGTGAACATTACTAGATTCCCTTTTCTTTGATCTAGGGCCACTGAGAAGCCTTATGAAATTGAATGCCTTTCCTAAGGGTATTTTTACTACTGGAAAAAGGATGCAATGATTATCTGACAGGAATATTATCAACTACATGACATTTACATTTCTCAGTACAAATAATAAAAGACATTTTTAATTAGAAATCAGTCCCTTGTGAATTTGGTTAAAGTGATTTGTTCTCCTATTATTCCCAGCTCTGATAATTTTGCCCTGAGAGAAAGGAAATAACATTGGCAAGTGTGCAAAGCTGATGAACAGACCTGACCTTCTGCCAACTGCTTCCACTAAGCATGTATTTCACAATTCAGCATGAACAATCCTCCTTAATTTGAGCTCTTTTAACTCTCAAAACTTAGATTAAATTCTATCCAGATGCTGCACTTTGTATTTCTTTTACCTAAGTTTAATTTTATTGTTAAATAACATGTGTAATAGCAATTTTTGTTTTCAAAAACCAAATAAAAAGCAAAGCCAGTAGTTTGCACAGATCTGTTATATGGAACTGTGCTTGTTTTTAAATATTTCACAAAATGGTTTGTAAGTTCATTTGAATGGGAAAAGAGCACAGCTTGAAAGATTCTAAGAAAAGAACAAGGGGCCTGATTCTGAGCCAAATTCAGGTAAGACAAATGAGAAATGGAAAATTTTGTTATATGGGGCAGGAAACATGCAAATTCGAGACTAGCCAGAGGAGAACTTTTGATCTGCAAATGGTAGAAAGCGATGGGAGTTTGGAGGCTGTTAATCAAGAACATATTTAGCATTTTGGCAGCCCTTGAAGGAGCTGGACTTAGGGGAATTGGGTTATCTTAAAGATCAAATAAACGGCGGAGATCTGGGCGAGTAAGGAGTCGAAGAAAGATCACCTAGGTTAATGGGGTTGACCAAGAGAGCAATGAGTAAAACATGGATTTGCCAAGTCTTAAGGATTCATTAACTGGGGGATTTTAGAAGGTGAAGTAGAGAGGAGGTCCAGAAGAGAAGCAGCATGCACAACCCTGAGATCTATGAGAAACAGGAGTGTTTTACTCAAAGGTGCTTCCTGGGTGGCATTTCATGGATTGGATGACCGTCAAATTCATCATCCAAACCGAGTCATTTTTGAGACTGAAGAGGGTGTTATTAATACACTGGGAAATGAGCATAAGTCGAGTCTATCCCACGCAAACTGGGATACATGGCAACTTCATTTATAAGATATGGACACTTGCTGGGTAGTGCATTTCAGCCACCAGCCAAGAGAGTGGATATCCATAGGTTATGAAATAATGGCAGGTCAAAAGTTACTTGGAATTGGGGAGCTCAAATGAGACAAGGACCAGGGGAAATAGGGGTCACTTCTGAACCACCCCAAAAGTAGGATCATAAGTAAACCAACCCAAACATATTAAAATGTACCCTATTGGCTTATTTTCTACCTCGTGGGAACATTTAGCTAAAAAGAATGTGAGCTAGTAGAAATAACGTTTGGGTGGCCCTGCTTCTCTGCAGAGAGCTGTGTGAAGACAGGTACTTAGAGCCTTTAAATAGCATTGCTGGGGCTCCCTACTGCACCTAAAAGTTGGCAATGCCCACTATTTCATAAACACTACACTTAAGATTTAAATAAATCTTGAAAAGCTGAAGAGAAGAATCAATACATTTTGAAACAGGTGTTCTGAGTTTTGAAAAACAGACTTCAGGGCAAGTCTCTCCTTATTAAAGTTTGTCTCCCTCGGCCTGGCTTTATTACATTCTTATTTTCATAGAGACAAAGGTTAAAGATTAAAAAATTGAAGGAAAAAAGCATCATTACTTATTAAAGTTGGATGGCTGGAGGGAACATAGCAGGTCTGAACCCAAGAAGAAAGCTTTAAGTTTAAATGGCCAAGGTGGGAGTGTCGACTGCCAGAACTGCTCATGCTTTTCTGGCTTTGGTGCCCCAGCTAATTAAGTAGTCCTTAGCAAACTAAGTAGATACTCTTAGGTCAGGATGAAGCCCAGGAATTGAAATTAGCTATAATGAACAATGCAGACATAGCTACACTGGCCAGTTCTTAGGCTATGTTTTGTTTTTTTTCACATCAGATTCTTATGTTATACAAAAATGCATTTAATGGAAACAACTTTTAACCCCCTCCCCATTTAATTTCATAGTAAAGGGTGGCAAGTAGCAAATGCAAATAGCATTTGAGCAGTCATTTCCTGTCATCTTTGAAAGTATGGATTTCAGGGCCACCTGGGTGTATCAGTCAGTTAAGCGTCTGACTTCAGCTCAGGTCATGAGGTTCCTGTGTTCGAGCCCTGTGTCAGGCTCTGTGCTGACAGCTCAGAGCCTGGAACCGGCTGTAGATTTTTTCTCTCTTTCTGCGCCCCTCCTCCACTTGTGCTCTGCTTCTCCCTCTCCAAAAAAAAAAAAAAAAAAAAGTTAAAAAGTAATAAATAAATAAAGTAAGTAAGTATGAATTTCAGGATTCTAGTGAAAGACTAATTCTTTGTGCTTACACAATAGATCCTGACCCATTCACCCTATGATTCTCCACCTGACTGGATATCCTGTGATATCTCCATTCACCTGACTCTCCATTCTCTCTGCCTCTTTCTAGGTTGCTTCCCTTCTGCATATGAATATGTTGATTTTACTCTCAGGTTTTCTCTGCATGAGAGTTATTCAAGCCAGCCCCCTGAGATCATTTTTTACCCTTCTATACCCTCAGCTTCCGAAATCCAAACATCCACCAAGTCTTATTTTTTCTATTGCCTATACATTTAAAAAGCTCTGTTTTCATTTTTATCCTCACTTCCACTGCTCAATTTAGGCCTGTCCTTCTCAATCAATACAGTCAGGTGACATATAGGTAGGGTCTAAATCAGAGGTTCTCTGCTGTATATTAGAATCACCTTGAGGAGCTACAACATTCATGTTTGTACTCCAGAGATTTTGACTTATGGGGCCAGTGTATACTCATGGATGTGCTTCCTGTCTTCCTTCAACAATTCATCTTCTAACCAGTGGTCTCTAAGCATTTTCAATAATATATTTCTTCCAGTTCAAAAAAAATGTTCAGATGGAGTAGTGTCAGCATCATGACATCAGCACTCTGAATCATTTTTTCTCTCCCTTATTTACTACAAATTTGACATTCATCAATAAAAGTACCTCTGCACATTACATCAGGACACCTGGGAGATTTCTACCCACCTATGCAACAGAAATTATTAGGATGGGACCTTGAAGGGGGTTGAGAATCCACAGCAATTGGTGAATTTGTTCTATACCCACTTGCCACAATGGGGGGAAGGGATGGAAATGGAGAGTGCCAAACAGGACAGATACTCATTCGAGGTAAAGAATTTGTGTAAGTCCAGCTAGGATTCTTTGAAAAGATAAACAAATCACAATACATTCGCTAGACTAAGAAAAAAAGAAGAGTCAAACTGTGAGAAATAAAAAAGGAGACATTACAACTGATACTAGAAATACAAAAGATTTCAAGAGACTATTATAAAGAACAACTATATGACAACAAATTACACAACCCAGAAGAAAGTGATCAATTTCTAGAAACACAAAACTTAGAAAGGCTAAATCAGGAATAAAAAATCTAGACCAATAATGTTAGTAAGGATACTGAATAAGTAATTGATATCCCTGATGGATATAAATATTAAAATAATAGCAAACTGAATCAAAGAACATATTAAAAAGATTATAAATCATGGCCAAGTGGGATTTATCCTTGGGAAGCAAGATGGTTCAACATATGCAAACTAACAAATGTAATACATAACAATCATAAGAGGAAAGAAAAGTCATGTGACCATCTCAAAAGATGCAGAAAAAACATCAGACACAATATAACATTCTTTCATTAAAAAAAATAAAACTTTGCAAATCTGGTATATAAGGAACATAACTCAACATAATAAAGGCCATATATGACAAATCTGCAGCTAACATTTTACTCAATGGAGGAAAATTGAAAAATTTTCCCCTAAGAGCAAAACCAAGACAACAATGCCCACTCTCAGCATTCTTATTTACTGTAGTTCTCTAAGTTCTACCTAGAGCAATCAGCCAAGACAAATTTATAAGGCATCCACATCAGGAAGGAAGGAAATAAAACTGATGTCATTTGCAGATGATAGGATTCTGTTTTTAAAAATGTGTCAGAGACTCACCCAAAAAACTATTGGAAAACAGTAATTTCAGTAAAGTTGGAGGTTACAAAATCAACATGCAGTATCTATCAATTGCCTTTTTATACACTAATGAGGAAGCATCTGAAAAAGAAATACATAAAATCATCGTATTCGCAATAGTGTCAGAAACAAAATGCTGAAGAATAAACTTTACCAAGAAAGTGAAAGATCTGTAGAATGAAAACTACAAGAATGTGCTAAAAGAAATCAAAGCAGGTACAAACAAATGGAAAGACATCCTATGTTGATAGATTGAAAGAATTTATATTCTTAAAATGGCCATTGCATCCAAAGCTATCTATAGATTCAGTGCAATTCCCATCAAAATAACAAAGACATTTTTTCACAGAAAAAAATCTAAAATTTGTCTGAAACTACAAAAGACCCTGAATAGCTATCGCAATCCTCAGGAAAAAGAACAAAGCTTGGAGTTACCACAGGTCCAGATCTCAAACTATACTACAAAGCTATAGTAATAAAAAAACAGTATTTCACTGACACAAAAGTAGACACATAGACTAGCAGAACAGAATAGAGATCCTGGAATAAAACCCTGCTTACATGGTCAATGAATATTCAATGAGGTAGCTAAGAACACTCGGTTGAGAAGGAATAATCTCTTCAACAGATTTGGACCCCTATCTTTAGACTACTCATAAAAATTAACTCAAAATGGATTAAAAGTTTAAACATTATACCTGCTACTAAAAAACTCCTAGAAGAAACATAGGGAAGAAATGCCTGGAACTTAGGCTAGGCAATGATTTTTTTTGGATATGACACCCAAAGTACAACCAACAAAAGCAAGATTCAACAAATGGTACTACATTGAACTTAAAAGCTTTTGCATAACAAAAGAAACCATTTACAAAATGAGAAGACAACCTATAGAAAGAATTATTTTGCAAACCATCTGTCAGATAAGGAATGAACATCTAAAATACATAACTCAAATAACTCACAGTAAAAAAAATCTGATTAATAAATGGGCAGAAAATTAAATGGACATTTATCCAAAGAAGTCATTCAAATGGCCAAACGGTATTATGAAAAGATGCTCAACACCTGTTATATAGATTATAATCAAGAAGATGAGATAACAAGGGCTGGCAAGGATGTGGAAAAAAAGGGAGCCCTCACACAGTGTTAGTGAGAATGTAAATGACTCCTACCACTATGAAAAACATGAAGTTTCCTCAAAAATAATAGATGTATCATATGATCCAGCAATTCTACTTCTGGGTATATGCCCAATGGAAATGAAAACAGAATTTTAAGAAATATATGTACTCCATGTTTATTGTAGCATTCACAACTGCCGAGATACAGAAACAAAGTGTCCATCAATGGATGAATGGATAAGGAAGTTGTGGTATATATACACACAATGGATATTATTCAGCCATGAGAAAGAAGGATATCCTGCCATTTGCAACAACATGGATGGTCACTGTACATATTATGCTAGGTGAGGTAAGTCAGATGAATTTAAGTGCTGCATGATATCAGTTATATGTGGAAATCTAAAAAGCCAAACTTGTGAAAACATATTAAGATGGTAGTTACTGGGGGATGGGGATTGGGTAACAGGAAAGATGTTGAAGGGTACAAACTTGCAATGGTTAGTAAATAAGCCCCAGAAATCTAATGCACAGCACAGTAAATACAGGTAACCGTAGTGTACTGTAACCCTCAAACTTGATAAGAGACTAGAACGTAATTATTCCAAGTATTTTTTAAAATTTTGTTTAATGTTTATTTATTTTTGAGAGACAGAGTCCAGGTTGGGGAGGAACAGAGAGAGAAGGAGACACAGAATCTGAAGCAGGATCCAGGCTCTGAGCTGTCAGCACAGAGCCTGACATGGGGCTCAAACCCATGAACTGTGAGATCATCACCTGAGCCAAAGTCCAACGTTTAACCAACTAAGCCACCCAGGTGCCCCTAATTATTCCAACTATTAAAAAGACTAATTATGTAAGGTGATAGAGGTGTTAATTATCATTACAATGGCATTCCTATTACAATACAATGTAATATAAACATATGAAATTAACATGTTTTACACCTTATATTTACACAATGTTATATGTTAAATATATTTCAATAAAAAACAAAAACCAAAATAAAGATTTGGTACTAATAAATATTTTAAATTATGGTATATTATTGGACTAATACATTACAAAATATGGGAAACAACTAAAAAATATGTGAATACTGATATACAAATAAATGTAAGTGTTAACATTTTCTTTCTGTACCCCAGCTGATCTTAAACATCTTAATTTTAGGAACACTGCCAGAGTAAATGGTCTAAAGTGAAATGTGATCTTGTCACCACATTGTTTAAAACATAGCACAGTTATTCAGAATTTGTAAGACAAAACTCACTTACTCAGCCCTACAAACAAGGCTCTTCATAATGTGCTAGCTTTCCAAGCTTTAGATCTCTCCAGATCTGCTTCTTCTGCCTAGAAGGACAATCATCTGTTTGTCGACCTACTCAATCCTATTTATACTTTAAGGCTTGGTTCAAACATCATCTCCTCAATTCCACCATTCCCAGAGTCTTCAGAGAGGGAGTATCTACCTTACAAGCTCTTCTAACACTGAGTCAACATCTATATTATGGCAATATATATTGTCTTTTAAAAGTCTTTGTGTATGTGTCCCTCACTAGACTAGAATCTGCTTGGGAGGCTGGAGTTTGGTCATACTGTTGGTTTGGTCTCAGTGCTTGACCAGTAGATGGTGTTCAGTAATACTGAATGAGTGCATAAAATGCTGTAATGAATTCCCAACTTACCCAACAAAGCATTTATCTCCTATCACCCCTCCCCAAAGAAATAAATTCTTAATGTGACCCTACTACAGTTTAGGATGAGAATCTACAGCACATTCAGTTTAACTGCAATCCCAAGCAGATTTTGCTAAATTCTCACTGGACCCACTAATTATGCACTGTTCTATAACTTCACACTCCTATTTTGAACAACAAAACCTTCTTAAAAATGTTATAACTATGGGCCACAGGAGGCCAGACTACGGTGGCACATGAGGTGGTCAGTAGGAAGCCAACTTTGTGGACTGGGTTCCTGAGGCAGAGAAGCATGGTTGCCAACCATGAAAAGCATCACTTGGCACAACTTCCTTCTGCTAGTTCTGGAGTAATCTGTGGTGTGTGTGTGTGTGTGTGTGTGTGTGTGTGTGTGTGTGTGTGTTTGGTTTGTTGGTTTTCCCTGTACATCACTGGTCTCAATCATGACCATGTGTTAGAATAACCTGAGACTTAAATAAAGTATAGTTAGGTTCTGGGTCAAGATGGTAACACAGGTGAATACTGACCTCACCTCCCACAGACATAATGAGTCTACAGCTACATATGGAACAATCCTCTGGAACAAAAATCTAAAAACCAGCTGAGCGATTCCTACTCACTGGGTGAACAGGAAAATGGCCACATCAAAGTGGGTAGGAGAAGCTGGGGTACAATCTTGACCTAAATTTAATTCCTGGCTTAGCAATCTACCATGAGGAAGGCACTCAAAACCCAAAGCTTCTCATTGAGGGGCACACGATTTAAACCCCACATACGGTATCAAAATTTTATGACCTGTGCCTGAGAGACAAGCCCTCCAGAATATCTGGCTTTGAAAATGAATGGGGCTTGCATCCATGATACCTACAACATTGTAGTAAAGTGAGAAAAAGCTCTTAAAGGGCTTGCACACAGACCTACATCCCAGGGCCTAATGCAGAGATAGCCAATTGAGAGACACCCAAACTTTATATGAAAGAGGCTCATTGGCTAAACACAAAGGATCAGTCTGAGGGGTACTCATCTAATTTAACACATCTAGAGGCCTTTTTTCAAAGAAGACATATGGAAGGCCAACAGACACATGAAAAGATGTGCATCACTAATCCCCAGGGAAATGCAAATCAAAACCACACTGAGGTATTACCTCACAGCTATCAGAATAGCTAGTATCAAAAAGACAAGAAATAACAAGTGTTGTCTAGGACAAGAAGAGAAGGCAACCTTAGGGTACTGTTGGTGGGAATGTAAACTGGTAGGGCCCCTATGGAAACAGTAATAAGGTTTCTCAAAAAACTAAAAACAGAAGTAGTGTGTGATACCTAATTCCACCTTTGGGTATTTATCCAAAGAAAACAAAAATACTAATTTGAAAAGATATATGCACCCCATGTTTATTGAAGCATTATTTATAATAGTTAAGATATGAAAGCAACTGTGTCCACTGACAAATGAATAAAGAAGATGTGGTATATATACAATGAAATATTACTCAGCCATAAAAAATGAAATCTTGCCATTTATCACAGTTTGGCTGGACCTAGGGGATATTATGCTAAGTGACATAAGTCAGTGAAATCACATATATGATTTCACTTATATGTGGAGCATAAAAAATAAAACAAGCAACAACAAAACAGAAACAGACAAATAAATATAGAGAATTGATGGCTGTAAGAGCTGGGAGGATGGGGAGAGGTGAAATACATGAAAGGGACTTAAAAAGTACAAACTTCCAGTTTTAAAATAAATTAATGATGGAATAAAAAGTACAGCATAGGGAATAAAGTCAGTAGTATTGTAATAACTTTATATGATGACAGATAATAACTACACTTACCATGGTGAGTATTTTGTAGTGTATGTAATTATGGAATCACTATGTTGCACACCTGAAATTAAGGTAATATTACATGTCAACTATACTTCAATTTAAAAAAAAAATGAAGCACAAAGATACCGAGAACAGATTGATGGCTATCAAAGGCTCAGAGTCAGGGGTGGACAAAATGGGTGAAGGGGGACAAAATATAAAAATCTCCAGTAATACAATAATTCACTCACAGAAATATAATGTATAGCATGGCGACTTTAGTTAAGGATACTGTATTTTTTATTTAAAACTTGTTTTGAGAGTAGATCTTACAAGTTCTCATCACAAGAAAAAAAATTTCTAAGTATGGTAACAGGTTACCTCAAATTATTGTGATCATTTTGCAATATATATATATATATATATATATATATATATATTTTGCAATATATATATATATTTTGCAATATATATACATTTTGCAATATATATATATACAAAATATATATACATTTTGCAATATATATCATTCATTATATCATATATATATGATATATATATGTATATATACATATATATGTATAGACATATATACGTATATATACGTATATATATATACATATATATATATGATATATATATATCATTCATATATATCAAATCATTATATTTTACTCCTGAAACTAATATGATGTTATATGTCAATTATACTTCAACAAAAATAATTTAAAAATACTTTGGGTCCCATTTTAGAGATTCCAACTAATTGGCCTGAATATGGCTCGAGTACTGGGATTTTTTTTCAGAATCCTTACTCTGGATCCAATCTTCCTTCTAGATTTATTTCCCTCTCCCTGCTTTGCTTTTATGTGACTTGAATGGCCGAGAAAGAAAGAGATCCTATCAGTGTTCTGAGGCCCACCTGTGACTTCTGAGTTAATTCATCTGTTATTCCCAATCTCAGAGCAGTCTGATATGGCTCAGGGCATAAAACCATCAAGATAATAGCACACTCTACAATTTTTTGATTTTTCATTATTTAGAAGAGAACTTCCTTAAGTGGTCTTGAATACAGATGCTCTAAATTGGTGTTCTAAAGGTACTAAGAAATTCTAAAGGTACTAAGAAAAAGAAAGCACAGAATGGTTAAAGAGTTTTCTAGTTTTAATTAACTAATAAACTAATTTTGGAGGAGACTCCAAAAGACTGGCATTTGTTGAAAAGAGAAGTTATGTATTTGGATAAGATTGCATTTAAGAGAATTTATCCTTAATTAATGATGTAGTCATTTTCTGGCATCTTCCACTAGAAGTCTGTAGATCACTGGAAGACTGTGGCATCCAAGAACAGAGTTTAAATCAACTTACTAGTTATATAGGAACTAATTTCCACCTGGACTGTAAAACAGAAAACTGAATTCAGTTAAGACGTATTCTGTACCTCAAAGTTGTACTAAGGATACAATGACTCAGGAGTGAGTTTAGAGGTCAGGGAAGGTATAATGCTATTATTATAATTATGTCCAATGAAAAACATATGAAGAGAATCTGGCTGCTTAGGGTCAGACCACATGGATCCAAAAGTTCATGGTTTCCCAGGATAACATAATTTCACATTATAATCATTGCCTTGCTTTCTCTTCTCTGGGTTGGCAGCCAAAGACTAGGGTGGTTTGTGCTAAAAGATTCATAGGAGCAGAGCAGATTACAGAAACCCGGAATAAGAATTTTCAAGTTAGGGACCCCAGGTTCAGCAGGAATCTGAAGAATAATCACTAAAACCCAAAAAGGCAGACTTTCCTGGCTGAGTTACAATGATGTTCCATTCATCTCAGTTAACTTGTCTCCACCAGTAATATCAAGGCATGTGAGGTAGTATGGTCAATGCGCCCAAATTTTTAACCTTGCTAGGATAGAAATGTCCACAGAGAGTCCAAACACTTTCAGACATAGTGAATCTGGCTGCCTTGATTTATCTAGACCTTTTAAGAAGTAATTATATATCCTGTCTGTACTACAACAAGAAACAGTTCCTTTAGTATAGTCTTTATGATGTGAAAGAGTATCCTTTTCTCTTTGTCTTTAATTTACCTCTTTCTGCCTCAACAGATTATTCCCTTGAAGGGATCAGTTAAGCTAGTCTTTATGGAATCAGTGTGCTTCATAGTACAGACAGAATGAGTTTTGTCAGTCTTCACATTCCTAAAACAGAAGCAACTATCGACTCATACAATTCCATGTCCCTCCTCCACCCTTCAAATTGCACTTGTTTTGATGTTTTCCAGCTGTTTAATTTATGTACTCAAGATATTAATTATATTTCTGATATACAGAACACATGTTCAGCTTCCTAACAGAAAAGATACATATTTTATGACTCCCTGATGTCACTGTCAGTGTTTAATAAATATATGTCAGATGAATAACCAAAACAAAGTAAGTCATTACACTGGTAAAATGGTAGGGAAATTATTTCAGATTGGAAAAGTGGCCAAGTGTTAACATATTTTATAGTTGTCAGAAATCCTCATGGGGTCTCTGTACTAGACAAGGGAAAATATACAGAGGAAGGGTCTGGAATTTAGGAATGCATGCACATAATATCATGACAACTACTTGAATGCAGAGTAATAGGGAATAAGTATCTATTATTTGCTTTAGGAATAAATATTAATCCAAATTAGAAACATTTCAAAACTGGATCCTTACAAATTATTTATAAAAAATAATCACTTCTCTCAATTTTAATTTATCTTCAGTCTTTGTTTCTTTGACTACATTTTTGGCAAACTTCAGAATTTCTGTACTTTCTGCCCTGCCAGGGCTTATAAAAATAGTTCAAATATTCTTTCGTCTATAATTTCAAAGCAATACAAATCCCTTCCCCTCTATAAATTTATTTGTTCTTATTTCTAGTTAAGTGACTTCCATTTTAGAAAAAATTTATTTCTATTTTTTCTAACTTAAGTTTTACCTTCAAATTTTAAGTTATATTGTACATTTATTTAGATTATTGGCATATTATAAATGTTATTTAAACTAAATACAAATCTAAAACATTCCCATATATTGTTATAGTTACATGCATCTGTAGTAAATGTTGAAAACGTGCATTAGAAGAAGAGAATCAGCTATAAGATATTGTAAAGCTCTAGGAGCAATTCTCTACTCTCTCCGAAAACTTGCCACTATCTAAGCCCTCATTCTAAAATGTGATTCTGTTGTGTGAAATTCAGAGGGTGCTTCTTAAAAATTTAGATTCTGGGCTTCCACTTTAGAAACTCTACTGCAACAGGCTTGACAGGGTTGACAATGTGCACTTGAAAAAGAAGCTCAGACAATTTAGCTGCAGATGGTTACAGGACCACCCTAAATAAGAAGCACAGCTATGGGGGTAGATAGAGGAATCTACAGCTCAAGGGAGCGGTCAGGGCTAGAACCAGATTTCATTGTCACTGTTGGTGGGAATGCAAGCTGACATAGCCACTGTGGAAGAAGTATGGTGGTTCCTCAAAAGTTAGAAATGCAACTTTTTTCTAGTAATTGCACTACTGGTGTTTACCTAAAAAATACAAAAACACTAAATCAAAGGCTTGTATTCCCTCTTATGTTTATAGCAGCATTTACAATAGCCAAATTTTTTAAGCATCCCAAATGTCTATCAATTGATGAATGGATAAAGAAGATGGGACACACACACACACACACACACACACACACACACACACACACACACACAGGAATGTTATTCAGCCATGAAAAAGAATGAAATCTTGCCATTGGCAATGACATGGATGGAGCTAGAGTGTATTATGCTAAGTGAAGTAAGTCAGAGAACAAGAAATACCACGTGATTTCACTCATAGGTGGAATTTAAGAAATGAAACAAAAAAGTGAAGAAAAAAAAGAGAGAAAAAAGACAAACCAAGAAACCCATTCTTACTATAGAGAACAAACTGATGGTTACTAGAAGGCAGGCAGGGAACAATGATACAGGTGATGGGGTTAAGGAATGTACTTGTGATGAGCCTGGGTAAGGTATGGAAGTGTTAAATCACTACATTGTATACCTAAACCTAATAAAACCCTGTGTGTTAACTCTACTGGAATTAAAATTAAAAAAAAAAAAAGATTTGGTTTTCATGGTCTGTATGTCTAACCATGGAAGTGGATAGGAACATCTAAGGGAACATGGAGATAATGAAGAATGGTGAGCCCAAGAAGGAAAGCCAAAGTGCAAGTAGCAGAAAGAGGAGGGGTCTTCCAAGAAAACAGAAAGTATGACTCGGGAGGGAGGAGAACGGAGGGCAACATGGGATGGAAGGAAAGAAGGCCAAGTTCTACAACGAGGGCATACCCAACAGGGCCAAGTGGAACAGTCAGGAAAGAGAAAGCCAGAAAAATGTTGTCTGTATACTTTATCTCAGGTACTACTATGTTTACTCCTGGAAGGTAGGGTATGGTATTCCTAACAGGTGACACACTGTAAACACTTAGTAGAGGTCTGGTGAACTAAACTGCATTAACAAGAGCAGCAGCCATACACAGATTTTAAATACCTTAGCTACAACTGAGTTCCTTCAAGTACCCTCATCAGGGTTAGCAAATGTTACATGGGTTTAACCGTCCACAATGAAGAATTAATTGTAACCAGACTGATGGAACAGTTATTTCCAACCATCCACCCAAATGTGGAAATGACAAGTAAAAAGAAGTGCCCAATCTCTGTGTCTATGTGAGAGTATTCTGGAGATTTACTAGTACTTTTTAAAAATAAAGCAAAAACCTTTAAAATAATTTAGATTGTGAGAGTGGTTTTATTTCCATACAAATGATCTCTCATGATCATTTGTCGAAGTGTGTGCAGTCATCAGAACAAGCCACATTAAAGGAGGTAAATGACTCTCTAAGAATGTACAAGTGTTGGTTGCTATGACAACTGATGGGTTATATTAAATAGCAAAAAAAAAAAAGTCAATTAGAAACCATTTGCACAGGAGTGTAAAACATTTCTGCCTCACAATTTCAGGAACTTTCCTACATCTCTGTATTATATGAAAGGGGTTATGCTGATGCCAGTCATAGGTGTTCTAATAAAGGTCACCCTCTTGATGCATACCCATCATTATTTTTTTGTTTTAATGTTTATTTAGTTTGAGAGAGAGAGGGAGAAAATGCACACGAGTGGGGAAGCGGCAGAGAGATAGGGAGAGAGAGAAACCCAAGAAGACTCCACACTGTCAGTGCAGAGCCCTATGTGGGGCTTGATCTCAGAAACTGTGAGACTATGACCTAAGCCGGAATCCAGAATCAGATGTTTCAAGGGCTGAGCCACCCAGGCACCCTGCATTCCCATCATTCTAATGCTTCCTTCCATAACCTGCTCTTTGGAACACCCAAGTAAATTACACCCAAGTAATTTACTTTGGAACACCCAAGTAAATTACACCCAAGTAATTTACTTTGGAATACCCAAGTAAATTACCCAGTAAAATTACTACTTTATTAGAGTAGTAAAGAATTTATGCAGTTACCAGGCTCTTTTGTACTCCTAACATTAAACAGTACTTGGCTTCAATATATTTTTGTTTGAACCAAACAATTTTCAGGTTAATATATAGAGGCACTTTCTATCTGTGGAGCAGTTCCCCTGCCCTCAATGTGGCATATGCCTGACAAGTGAAGAAAATAAAGGGTGAGAAGAGAGGGTTTCAAGAAACCACCCTGCTAAGCCTCTCCTAGGTTTCCCTTCTCTCTTGGAGACCTCCTATTCTCCACCCCTAACTTCTTGAAGTGCTTGAGGGGATTAAAGAGAGTGCCAAGTTTTCAGACTTAAGAAAAAAAAAAAAAACACTGTTAAAGTGATAGAATGGGAGAGCCCCTCTGAATGAAACGATAAAGGCTCAAGAGCAACCACAGAGAGACAAGACGTCAGCTATGTGACTTTCTCATGGGCAGCTCCACAAACATTGATAGAAGGATTCTTGTGGCCATTGGGTAATGGCCTTTAGGGCCACTGATGAGAGCACTGATCTCATGAAGAAATATTCAAGCTCTCAGACTGGATTGCTCATAGTTCTTTTATGAGATTACCACATGATAAAGTGACCCAATGAGAGGCTCTCTGCTTTTCTAATCTGTGCTGCCCAGTATCAGCTGAATACTCCCAAAGCACCCCTTGATAGCAGTGCTTTTCAAATTGTAGGTTGAGGCCCATCACTAGGTCCTAAAATCAATAGTGGGTTGAGACCACTATTAAAAGATAAAAGGAGAAACAGAAGAGGATAGAAAAATATCAGAGTGAATCTCATCTACTGAGGGTAAATATACTTTGTGAAACTTCTGTTTCATTCTTTCTCTGTACATACATATGCACTGGGTTGCTAGATTAAACATGTTTTTTACTGTAGGTACTGGCCAAAAAGGATGGAGAGCCAGAGTCTACTAAGAATACCTCCAAGTTTTCTGTTGTGTAAGGAGGAAGAGGGAGAGGGGAAGGGGAAGGAAGAGGGAGAGGAATAATAAAAAAAAAATTCCAGCTCTTTTGCTCTAGGGCTTGAATTGTTTCCCAAATCCACTCTCCACTTCCATAATATTATGCTAGGTTCTAACTTTTTTTACTCATTCTCTAAATGTCTTTGCTCCATTGTGCCCTTTATTCATAACGTTTCCTCTCCCCTTTATGTTTTTCATATTCTGTCCTCCTTTAGGGTCCATTCAGGCCTTATCTTGGCATTGAACCCATATGATCTCTATGTCCTCTCATCAATCATTTCTTTGTAGCTGTTCTGCTCAATTCCACACACTTTCTCTACAGGTGTCCTGTCTGCTTTGAGTTTTATCTGCCTGCTGTCCTACTTTGCTCCCATACCCCCTGGCACCCCTCTCCTGATCTGCCTCCTTCCCCCTGTTGCTTTCCCTTTGGTGTATACCTCCTAGTTAATTATCCTGTTTTTATTGTCTTGCTGTTTCTGCTTTTCTATGCATATCTCCAGTTTTCCCGCTTGACTGAAAGCAACTTGAGCCCAGGGACTGTGAATCATACATTTTTGTATTCCCTGTGCTATTTGGCATAGGGCAGGGCATATAACAGGTGCTCAGTATAAAATGCCTTGAGCTGAAAAATCAGTCACGAGTCCCTGCTGTGCACCAAAACTCTACCCTACTCACTCAAGTATTTTTCTCTCAAGACACACTGTTTTGTGTTTAAAATGGCTTTGCGACTTCTAAAGCTAGTTTCTATTTTTTACCTTGGTTTTATCTACAAAAACTTGGTAAAGTAGGCCTGGGTCATGATACTCATTCTTGAGAGATGAGGAGATGGAATCTCAAAGACATTTTTAACAGCAACAAGTTGTCAGCGATGTCTCCAGAACCACTATCAATAATATGACCTATTTGTGCTTCTGAACTCAAGTAGAAACCAGACAATAATCACACATTATAATAAAGTGCTCACTCAACACAAAATGTTGCATATGGAGGAAAAAAATAGCAACAAAAAAATAGCAGGCAAGGCTTAAACTGTGTTTCTCATGAAAAAGAATTTGAATACCTTGTACTAGATCAACATTCTGGCTATTTTGCTTTTGTTATTATGCTTGGATTCTAACAGTGCCAGAGAAAGTGGGAGGAGATCCACTTCTTACTTACCAAGGATATGTTGGTTTCCATTCAAAGTTGACAGTCTTTTCATTACACCCACCCTAGCAATTAGTGGTTACTCTGTGCAGTGTTACAAATAATTACCAACCTCTGGTTTGTGTGTGTGTGTGTGTGTGTGTGTGTGTATGTGCGTGTGCGTGTGTGTGTGTGAATTTATCACTTACCAAGCTGTTCTCCTAAATGTTGGCCTCTCTCCGTTGAGATGACCCGCTCATCTTCCATGTCACATTTGTTCCCAACCAGGATAACCTGGGCATTATCCCAAGAGTATGTTTTAATTTGAGTTGACCTAAAAAGAACAGGCAAAAAAAAAAAAAATGATCAGAGGAGAGAACAACATAAAATGAAAGAGAAGGAATATGTCCTACAGATGAGGATAATAGCAAAATATGAAGCCCAAATGCCTGACATTTAGAATAAATTAGTTCAGTGCAATTTCATCCTTCAGATACTTAGAGACTGACTGAATCAAAAATCCAGGGAACAATGGTGTTGTATTAAGAATTCTGTTTTGGGGGTGCCTGGGTGTCTTAGTCACTTAAGTGTCTGACTCTTGATTTCGGCTCAGGTCTTGATCTTGAGGTTTGTGGGTTTGAGCCCCATGTCAGGCTCTGCACTGACAGTATGGAGCCTGCTTGGGATTTTCCCTCTCTGCCCCTCCCCTGCTCATGTGTGCTTTCTCTCTCTCAAAATACATAAACTTAAAGTAATAATTCTGTTTTATTTGGTGATATTAACATTACTACTATTTCTTCCTTCTACCTCTACCTAATATCTTTATACTCTGAGCAGCCAACCATCCTGGTTTGCTCACCATGTTCTCAGTTTTTGCAGTAAAAATCTCATGTTCTTAGAAACTCCTCAGTTCCAGGAAACCCAAAATGGTTGGTCAGTCCATCACACGAAAAAAGTCATTTTCCCTTATTACAACAATGTAAAGAGCTAGGACAATTAGGGCCTAGGAAATATGGGGATAATGTTAATTTCTAAATATTAAATTTTTTTAATGTTTATTTATTTTTGAGAGAGAGAGAGACAGAGTGTGAGTGTGGGAGGGGCAGAGAGAGATGGGGACACAGAATCTGAAGCAGGCTCCAGGCTCTGAGTGGTCAGCACAGAGACAGACACAGGGCTCAAACTCAGAAGCTGTGAGATGGTGACCTGAGCTGAAGTCAGATGCTCAGTCTACTGAGTCAATCAGGTGCCCCGATAATGTTAGTTTTTAAAAGTGGATCCTAACAACTAATATACTCATGCTTTACATTTTACAGAGAAAAATTCCAGGTTAATATAAAAATTACAATATAATGGGCTGGTAGTTTAAGTTATAAGCAGGATATCCAGAATTCTGAATAAGTTTCTAGTATGGATCATGACGAACACAGCCAACTTCTGATTTTGAAATTGAGATAGAATTGTGATAGTTCATATTTGCAGGTATAGTCCTAAATAGGTCAGATAGGTGACATGAATTTAATCCTCAGAATCAGAGGGATATTATTATCCTCCCCATTTTACCACTGAGATTATCCCAAGAACAGCCAGCTAGTCAAGTGTCAGATGAGGAAATCAAAACCAGGTTAGTATAGCTTTCAAGCCTATGCTCTTAACCATGTAACCATGCTACTTATTTTGAGAAGTGAAATTCTTGTGTGCTTGTTGTCATTTTAGAGAAAAAGATGAAAGGAAGCCACGTTCTTTACTCCTCCCTTCCTGCTGGTCATGTTTTTATTTGAGAACAACAATCTAAGATATGTGGAAAAGACCTAGCACTCAGTGGGTGGTCAGGAAAGAGATACTAAAACACTGAAAAACAAACGATGAAAGTTTAAAAGAAGTTTAAAAGAAAGTAAAATGTCAAAAAGAAAAGCTTAGAAATGTTTCTGCTTAGCAACTGTCAAGTCTTTCAGGATTATTAAATAGGAAATGTGACAGTCTGTTCTCAACTTGTAAAGAGAGTAAAAGCAAATAGTAAACTCTAGCAGGTCGTCTTCCAGTGAGATGTGATCACTATTTCTCCCTTATGAGAATAATGATTAGAGCTACAAGGCAGATACTGTTTTATTTCAGAGCATTCCCCTGAACCAAGTACAAGTTTTCAAATGAGATTAAAATGGCTGTGTCCCATGTGAACGTCTCAGAAGTTAAGTATATTTTATCAGAAAAATCTGGAGACATGACCTTTCTAATAGTGATACCTAAGTTAATAATCAATTCCCTGCTGGCAACAGGAGATTCAGCATACATCTATAAACTGGGAAAATAAAAGCAAGCATTCAAAACTCTAATTTTCTCTCACCTCAACTTACGTTTGTGGTCTATGAAAAATGATAAATTCATAGTGAATTAAGGAGTAAAAATGCATGCTATATATGAACACACACGAAATTTCAAGGGCTAACATAGTTTTACAAAAAAATTCCACAGGTTCTTTCAAAGGAACTCAAATCTAATTGGATTTCCTCAGGTATTTTTTAAGTTATCCCTCCACTCATATAGGTCTTATTGGTCAAGGCTTGGCCTTGGCTATGCCTGGAAAGGCTCAAGGGAGAGAGCCCTTATATGAACAGACAAGGTTATCCTGGCATACAGTTAGGAACCAAATAGAGAAAGTTATCCTGGCACATAGCTAGAAATCAAATAACCAGAATGAGGTTAGTGATAGGGGAGTCACAGGAGAGTGTCTTTTGGTAAGGACGGGGTTGAGGCTAGGATATAAAGGATATGGCTTTCTGAGTTTACAGGGGACAAATGCTCACTTGAAGAAATTTAGCACTCCTAACTTAGGCAACCATCCTCTGCAACCCTGTTTGCATAAACTTAACCAGGGTATACCTTTGTGAAAGTGAAGAAACAACATGGCTGATTTGTACTCTGAAGCCATGTTGATGGAATGTGTACTTCTATCATTCAACATGTATGAGTGTCTCATCTCTGCTGATTTAATAACCCATGGGGTCTTAGGCTACTGTGACAAGCTATACATTTATGCAAACACAACATTTACCATTCCCTATTTGTAAAAACGTATTTATAGCCATAATTGTATCAAAACCATTCCCTTTCCCTTTTTTACTAATATTTTAATGTAACCTCCCCTATATCCTAAATTGTCAAGGGAATAATGTTATTTTTTTTTAGTTACTAGGAAATTATTTAAAACCTTTATCTAAAAACCTTCAATAGCTGATAGAAACCATTTTCTTTTTTTAACCAATTAAAATTATGGTCTGGGGTATTTGTACTCTGATGAACAGAAGATTTATTTGCCATCAGAACTGGTTAATCTTATCATTGGAATCAGGGGTGCAAATACCCAATGTGTGGCTTTGGTTTGACTACTGTGGACTTACTGATGATGTCTACCACCAACAGAGTAGCTTTAGGCAAACTCCAGTCACCAGCTAGAGGGGATCAGAATCATGCGGATTGATTTATGAATTACCACATATCATAGAATCCAAGGTGCTATGAATTATGCAATGAAGATTTGATGGATGGCCAAGAACAAAACTAAGTAGCAATGAAACTATGACACAATGCTTTCACAATAGTCTTGCTAGACACATTTCTCATTCACATCAGCTTCTTATTGCTCTGAGATTTCTTTTATGTATTCTGAGGATTTTAGCAATTTTCAGATCTTCAGTTGCTTTCCTTAGTACATAATAATCATTCTATAACTATTTCAATACTAAAGTCAATGAACCCAACTGTTTGTTGTTAACTTTCCTTCTTAAGTCCTGTAGCTTGTTGCTTTTCAAGAAAAAATGAAATGATGGTCATTACTCCAACATGAGCATTCACATTAAATTTATAGCCCTTTCTGCTACTCACTTGAGGTAATGACAATAAAAGCAGCTATGACTAAGTTAGCACATGTTCAGGCAATGAAATTCATCTTTGCTACTGTTGCACAGTGACTGTAAGAAGCCACTGATTATAAGACATATTCCAATTTCAAAGATGTTAACATACAAAAATTGTGTATCTTAGATTCTGTAAAATGCCATTGTTTTCTTGGTATTTATGTATGAAGACAAAGGTTGAAATGAGCTCCGAGTACTCCCTTAACTGAAGAAAATTTGCAGATGAAGTATAAGCCCCATGAGTTAAGAAAGACCCTGACTTGCACTTATTTCATCAAGACATAATATGAATTAAGGTCAGAAGAATGTTGGGATGTTAATCCAACTTCCATGTCTCCCAACTCAGAATCCTACCAATTTGTTCAACCAATTTAAAAGAAAGCTCTAATACTAACTGAGTCTGGGGAAATCATTCTGCATTCTTTAGTCTCAATATCTTCATCTATAAAATGAGCCTAACACATTTTGTACTCATTCTCTGTGGCTGCTGCAGGACAAATGTGGTTTTAGGTAGGGTGGGGTCATCCTTTCAAAGTTGTAAACAACTCTACAAATACAATACACTATTAGTCCTAGGTTAGGCAACCAGCTGTCCCTCTTCCCAAATGCAGCTCCAACTCATCCTTTCTGATTTCTATATTCTAAATAATTGCAAATCTTTTTAATTAAAGTATATCAAATTTTGTCTCCATTCCAGAGGTCGAGGTCATACATAGGTAAATTTCTAACTGGGATAAAATGGTCTTCCTCTTGTATGTCTGCTGGAATATGACACACATTTGTTGAATAAATCCTCCTTTACGTGTAATTTCCATGTGTTTACTTTTTTGGTCATTTGCTGTATTTTGTAAAGTTTTTTATTTGGGAGATGGATTTTTAATCACCTCATTAGAGGCTGTCTTATTTCTTTGTTGGTTAGAGACACATTTAAAGAACGTGGCTGTCACCAAATAACATACATGTGAAAAGATGATTTATTTCTGAGTCACTGCAAAAGATCCTTTGGGATTTATGGTTAATCTCAACAAGGTTAATGGAATCAGAAGCAATATGCTTGTCACCATGGTTACTCTACAAATGGCAATTAAGAAAGCCTTACCAGTATTAGATCACAGTTATCAAAAAATCTGTTATTAGGTAAAACCAAAGCCAAAACAAACAAAAAAAAAAACCCAACACCATATATTTTTCTATTTTATCTCCTCCATAAACATATACAGAGAAGGTTTATGTTATTTTCTGCTTTTGTTTCATATTATGAAGCAAAAGATGATGAAACGTTTTTCATATTTTACACATAGATGAATGAATTCTGCATGGAATAATTTATGATTGGAGAGCTGTAAACAAACCAATCAACTTTCTCAATCATTACCCCTTCTTCCCTGTTTTGGGTATGCAAGTAATTTCCTAGGAGTTCAACCTGCTGTTGTAGAGAATGGACTTTGGCTAGTCACAATGTTCTGAAAAACAGTCCTTAAAATATGTTTCTGTGATGCAAAAAAGCAATTCTCTCCTAGGGTATGATTTGAGCTTTATATGGGAAGAGTGGGGTGTCAAAGAGCATAGGATTTGTTCTTCCTCACCCAGTGAACAGATCTTAACAGCAGTCCCATTCTTAATTCTGGAAGCTTGTATGCCTCCAGGAGCATCTATTTCCCTTATTCTCTTCAACCTC
The DNA here is from genome assembly GCF_024362965.1 of Panthera pardus. NCBI lineage: Eukaryota > Metazoa > Chordata > Mammalia > Carnivora > Felidae > Panthera > Panthera pardus. The sequence goes on from NW_026526765.1 coordinate 112,051,192, forward strand.
CAGGAGCCCTACAGCTCTATAGCTTCTCAGCCAACTTCTAATTTGTAAGGGAATTTCCCAGCCTACTACTGCTCATCACATAGGGATGCCTTTCTGTTACTTTCTCACTAATTTAATCATTCATGTATTCAATTTTTCTCAATGCTTATAGAGTTTTTGTTTTTGTTTTTGTTTTTAATTACTCCAATGCAGAACGATTGAATCATAACCTCTAGGGACTTCATCTTAGGAATTAAAAAAAATCTCTCTCCAGGTGATGTGTATGTGGAACTGGGGCTGAGAATTACTGGGATGACTCCCCACGCTTTTCCTTTTTATATTTTAAATAATCGGTTTCCTTACTTCCCATCTAACACCCAAAGAATTTGCAAGTGGTTTGCAAAGATACCCATGGGGGCACCTCGATGGCTCAGTGGGTTAAGCATCTGACTTCAGCTCAGGTCATGATCTCATGGTTCATGGCTTCGAGGCCTTGTTGTGCTCTGTGCTGACACCTTAGAGCCTGGGGCCTGCTTTGGATTCTGTGTTTCCCTCCCTCTTTGCCCCTCCCCAGCTTGTGCTCTTCTTCTCTCTCCCTCAAAAATAAATAAACACTATAAAAGAAAAAAAAAGATACAAAGAAAGTTTAAAATGAGAGAGTAATGGTAAGGAAACCAATAGGAACATAATAAAATGCAATGATTTACATATCCTATAAAGGCTTATAGGTGGTTTTAGAAAGTTGAGGGACTAAATTTTTAGATGTACATAACTCATTTACCAAAGGAGTTTCAAAAGGAGACTTTAAAAAAGTATCCTCAAATAAATGCTCCCAATATTTCATCTATTTTGTTATTTAAAAATACAGGTTTATGTTAAGTTTCTCAGGATCCACATAAGAGTGAAAACATATGCTATCTGTCTTTCTCTGTATGATTTATTTCACTTAGCATAACACTCTCCAGTTCCATCCATGTTGCTACAAAAGGCCATATTTCATTCTTTCTCTTTGCCACGTAGTATTTCATTGTGTGGGGAAGGAAAAAAAAAAGCTATAGAGGGAGGAAGCCAAACCATAAGAGACTCTTAAAAACGGAGAACAATCTGAGGGTTGATAGGGAGTGGGGTGGGGGAAGGTGGGTGATGGGTATTGAGGAGGGCACCTGTTGGGATGAGCACTGGGTGTTGTATGGAAACCAATCTGACAATTTATTGTCAACAATATATATTGTTATATATATATATATATATATATATATATATATATATATATATATATTTATATAAAACAACAATAAATTATCAAATTGGTTTCTGTTTGTGTATATATAAATTATTAAAAAAAGACATAGGTTTACTGTTTTTGGTAAAATTATTATCTTCCTATTAAAGATTCTAATAATAGAAAAAGCTAAAATAATAAGAATTACCAGAAATATCACTGTCTCCAGATAATCACTAACATTTTGGTGAAAATTCTATAGTAGATTGTATTACTACCTCACTGGGTCATCAGCTCTTTCCCTGTAGGTGGATTGTATTTTCCTGCCTTATCAGCTTTGGACTGGGCCAAATGAGTTATCTTAGCTAATGGAACACGAGGAGATGTGACAATGAGCCACTGGTGAGCCACAGCCAACAGAGGCATTGTGAGATTCCCTCAGTCCTCTGATACTCTTGCTCTTCATCCTGGAAAGAGCTATCCTGGAATGGGGCTGCTCTGTCAGCCTGTCCCAGAAATGGCAAGCTGAGAGCCCAGCTGAGTTCTGCAGGGGCCAGCAAATCTCAGCCAAACCTAGAAGAGCTGTATTTAACATAACACCCTTCCTAGGGCGTGGCCTACCGTTTTCATTTTGCCTCTAACTATCTTCCTTTCTCCCAGTTCTTACATAGACTTATTAATTTCTTTGAATTTCCCATATATTCTGCCTTCTTCAACAAAGAAGAGCTGTTGCGATGGGTGGTTCTGAGTTTTTTAAGGCCTAAAACTAATAAAAATTTGAGGGCCCAATTTAAGTAATGCAAATTACAAATACAGATTAAGTACAAGGCAATATGGAGCAGATGATGTTGGCGCTCTGCCCATAACATACCCCTTCTGCACTTGGCGAGCTGACTTCCAACTGCCAATATCTACAGCAATTTGCTTTAAAATCGTCTCCAAAGCAACGCAAGGACACTCTGCCTATCAGGGGAGATTGAATGTAACAGGGAAATAGCAGATCTCAGCCAGGAACTGACAGGGGTTGGTGTACTGAAATCCCAGCTCCCTTCTTCCTCAGGCTGCTGTCACAATGATCCCCAGAGTTTTCAGGCAGGATTAAGTTCTATTTACCAATTGCAGTAGGAATACAGATTTTACTGGCTTCCTTCCCTTTCCGAGCTCTTTTCTGTACCTCTCTGTACCTGTTTCTTGCACTTCTGGAATAAACTACTTTTATATAAATTTTTGTTCCAGACCATATAACTGGGGGAATCCCTACTAAGACACTTTGAAGGAGCTTGTCCAAGTAAGAATCCCAAATCTTACTAAAAGGCATTGTTTGGAGCTCGTACTACTGGCTCAAAAGCACTGTTGTTAAATATTAAGGGCTCTTGGGTATTGCTGACTTTAACTTGTTTGCACCCTGACATCGACCACTGTGATGGATTTTACATCATGAAAATTAACAATTCTTTAACTCCGATATTTTTTTCCCTCTTTTTAAAAAATATCTCATTTACTGATATGCAACTAAACTTAAGCTTCATTAATTTTGTAAGAAATCCACCTATAGCTATCACATGTGCTCCTGTCTAACTCACATTTATTGCCTCTGTGTCAAGCGGTATCATTTTCTTCCATCCATTCTCAGCACACACACTCCTGTGAACTAGGTGGCCCTTCTGCGGGCCCACATGCACCCTGTACTTCACTCACTATGGCCTTTATACTTGCTACATCCTCCCCCTAGCGTATGGGTTCTATGAGGGCAGGGACCTCAATTGTTTTATTCAGCATTACATCTCTTGCATTTAATATAGTGTCTGGTACTTACAAGATTCTCAAACAATTTTTATGTTTTTATTTATTTTTTATTTTTTAAAGTTTATTTTAAATAAACAATAATTATTTAAATTAAATTATTTAAATAAATAAATTAAAGAGAGAGACAGAGCATGAGTGGGTGAGGGGTAGAGAGAGAGGGAGACACAGAATCTGAAGCAGGCTCCAGGCTGTCAGCACAGAGCCCAAAGCGGGGCTTGACCCATAAACCATGAGATCATGCCCTGAGCTGAAGTCAGATGTTTAAATGACTGAGCCACCCAGGTGCCCCTTAAACAATTTTTAATTACTGACCAAATAAATGAACAAATGATAGACTGAAAGTGGCAAAAATGGCTAAGAAGTTAATTCAGAAATATAAGCAAAAATTTTAAAAAGCACAGGAGAAAAATCACCATCATATGAAATGCCTATGCCCCACCACACTCCTTTTAGGACACACTGCTAGCAGAGTTTAGCTTGGCCTTTTATATCCTGGCAGGGTCCATGGTATGGGGAGGCAAGTGTTGTCCCCTCCACAGCCTGCAAAAGCCATCTGTGTGGCCAGCCATCAGTCCAGCCTGGAGGGCTCACGTTTTCCTTTTTGCCCCAACCTCAAAGAGTAACTTAGCACCTCAACATGGTGAAAGAGTTGGTTTAGAAGGCTGTCATCCAACTCCTTCATTTTGTAGATGACAAAGTGAAGACTCAAGATGCGGACAGAGTTGATTGAAACAACCTATCTATTGGCCAATATAGATCTACATTCCAAGGCTCCCCATGCCTGCATTTCTCTAACATGCTGACTTCTTCCACAGGGGAGAGAAGTAACTACATTTTACTAAACACGAGACTTCATAAGAAATGCATACAGTAAATATTTGATGATCTTTTAAAAATAAAAAATAGTATATCTCCTGGGGAAACCAAAAATGCCCCAAATCTTCATACATATGGTGTCATCGTTGTGGGAATGAGCAGAACTAGAAGTTCTGAAGAATCTGTTTCATTTGCCTCTCTGCAGGAAATCTGTTTGTTGATGAGATCCAATACTGAGCATTTATTTGAAGAACTGGAGAAGCTGTTGTCTTGATCAGTAGGGTCCTGGAACTACCTTGGAGCATACATTAGATTCTGTGTTGTTAGTCTAAATCCAATTTTGGGCCTGTTTCCATCATGCCTCTCTTACAACTTATCTTGTTTTTATTTTTCAGAATTAAAAATTCCCTTTCTAAAAACTTTATGTGAGGTAGTAACTATTGGACAAAGCTCTTCTTTTATGCAAGAAAGAAAAACAACAACTAAGTGCACCAAGCGTCTCCTGCTGGACAACAGAGCCCCCTTCACTGGATCCTCTGCTCACGAGTGCCTGGCTTTATTCTTCCACAACAGCCAAGGCCAAAGTCATGGTAACAGAAATATCCTTTCCTCAAATTAGACAAGGGTCTATTCTCTTTGGGGTAATTCATAGTCTTTTACGAGATGGCTTCCTTCTTAATGTTAAGTAATCAGAGTTGCTGAAGGGGAAGGTGAACCAATAATCTAGCATCTGCTCTGCCCTCACTCAGATACCAGAACCTTCTCCTTCCTCTTTGTAGCCCCAGTGTCTGAGTAAAAGACAATCTCCATACATATTCAGCCAGATCCTGAGCACTGAGTTTTGCAAGACATTAAGATAGACCAGGAGTGTGTGGGGGTGGGGGTGGGGGGGGGGACTTCTGCCTGTGGGGAACGTGAAACTTCTAAAGAGGAGGAGTAGGACCGCCTGTCTCTACGACTTTTGGAGTAGGAGCTGCAGGAAAAGGGGAAGTGGGTATTAACAGGAGATAAAGATAGGAAAAGGAGAAAGGTCCATGTAGCCCCTTTGAAGACTAACCCTGAAACATCCTTTTCAGGCAGGGAAACAAGAAAACTGGGTCTACTTATACCCCCTATTCGTTCCTCTATCACTAGCCCACTCTTTTGGGATCATTGTCAGAGAAAAATTGTCAAAGACTCTGAAGTGGGCAAAGAAGATTACTGGGGGCTGTGTCTAGTACATCTTTCCAGGTCATCTGTTTTTCATGGTCTTTGATCTTTTTTACAGCTCTGCAGATGGTAGAAAACAGGTAATAATATAAATGAAGTCTTGCTGATAGGAAATAGAAATGCAAGTCAACTGTGTCTGGATTACAAATGATCATTGGTCCGTGGTTATTAACCTATTTTGCAACTATTGGTAAATTTGCTTCAGCATTCCTGAGTGCCTCCATGTGTGTCCCCTGAATACTCTCTTAAACCCATGGCAATATATTACTTATTCCATCATTAGTTGCTGAGATAAATAAAATTTTTGACACATGTCTATTTTATATTTGGGTAATAGCTGTGATTTACCTCATTTTTAAAAGAAATTAACCATAGCAACTTAACAGCTGATGCAAGGAAGGTGTGTGTTTCAAATCACCAGGCAGCCTGAAATTGAGACAGAGAAGGAACTACTATGACCACAGCCTACACCCAATCTTCCTGGTGGGTATGAGGTTTCATGACTACAAGAATTAGCATGAGCAGAGACCCTCGGAAGGGCAACACTCAGAAACACTCCAGCCCTGAGAATCTGACTGAATGCCATAAATGTCCCCTCAAGTTAACAAAGAACCCCTTCTGAGATAGAAAAGATCCTGGCCCTTGCTAACCTACCTAAGGACCAGTGGTCAATCTGGTGGGAGTCAGTGTAGTGTAATAACAAATATAATATTGTAATATTAAAAAAACTATAAAAATGATAATACAACAATAGCTTCATTTATTAAACCCTTAATTTATTCAAGGCAACGTACTAAGTGCTTTACATTTATTTTTATGTAATTTAATTTCTATGACAGTATAACATAGATACTATGATTCTCCCTTTTTTTATAGATGAAGAAACTAACATGGAAACATAGTGAGGGAAGTTACCAGAAACACTCAGATACTGTATGATACAAATGGAATGCAAACCATCCCATGAAAATAGAAATTCCAAGTCCTGGGTTCTAGTTTTTGTACTTACTTCAGAGGACCAGAACTATTCTCTCAGTTTTTTTTTTAAATCTCTGCTTCTTCCTAAGAGAACATACTGTATCAGATTTTTATAACGATCAGTGAGAAAAATGTCCAAAGAGTTTTGAAAACCGGATTGCCATATGAATAGAAGGTATTATTACTTGCAGATTGATGTCATTAATTATCCACATGGAACTGATGTATTTTTTAAGCATTTTATTTTAATCATGGTAAGTATTCTTTAATTCCTATTCTCTATTTCCCCGATCCCCTGACCCCACACAGCACTGATGTATTATCTCAAAATTATTCTCTAAACAGTCCTCACTGTAATTTTCTTTGCTGTTTTGTAACCTTTAATTAGAAAAGGTTAAAGTGGGAGAGAAACCAAAGCCAAAACAAAATACTATCCAATTCTCTTTTAAGCTAACAAATGCATCGTCAGACATCATGTGAGGAGCTGGGGACATAGCAGGGTCTCTGCTCTCAGGGAGCTGTGTTTTGGCTCCATAGTGCAATATATCAACTACATTCAAATCAAGGAGTTTATTAAACACCTATTGTGAACAAGACAGTGGGGTCTACATGAGAGGGTTATGCTTTTCAGACTTTAGCAGGCACCGGAATCACTTGGAAGCTTTGCTTTAATAGATTCCTACACTCTATGCCTAGATATTCTGGTTTGGGAGGTCCAGGGTAGGGTGTGAGATTCTGCATTTACTTTTTAAGATTATTTTTATTGTTTATTCATTTTTCAGCCAGAGAGACAGAGACAGAGAGGGCACAGGCAGGGAAGGGCAGAGAGAGACACACACACCCACAGAGAATCCAAAGCAGGATCCAGACTCCGAGCTGTCAGCACGGAGCCCGATGCAGGGATCATGAACCTTGAGATCATAACCTGAGCTGACGTTGTACGCTTAAATGAGCCACCCAGGCACCCAGAGATTCTCAATTTCTAAAAGCACTGAAATGATGCTAATGCTGGGCTTTAGACCACATTTTGAGCAGCACCATCTTAAGGGAGAGAAATAAATGGGACTTTAGACCTTGTCCTTAAGCTGCTACATTCATGAGAGAGATAAAGTTTGGCTTGAAAAGTTCATATTAAAATGGGCAGGGTGAGGGCCCATGACTTTCAAAGCTTCTGACAAGTGTCCCAGAAGCAAAGGGGATGAAATGGAGGGAAAGGGAGAGCAGAGACTCAGAAGGGTAAGGTATTCGGGTGGAGGTTCACTTTGAACAACTGTTCCACCCTATTTAATGACCATAGGCTGTGTCCTTGGTCATTTCTCTAACCTCCCTCTTTTTTTTTTTTTCTGAATACAGATTCACATCCAGGTTTTCCAAGAGGTTTTTCTTTTTTTCCTGTTTCTCATAAAGGAAAAATGGAAAGAAGCTTTACTAAGCTTTCTCTTAATAATCCTTCTCTCTACTTCTTGTTATTGGGCCCAGTCAGGAACTTAAAAAAATAAGGATGGGTCATGAAAATATTCCTCTGTCTAAAGCAAGATTTAACCTTCATGTCAGAGAAAGGGACAAGACTGAAGCAGAGGGTCCTCAGTGCTAGAATGGGGTGGGGTTTCTAGGCTGCAGAACTGGAGGTGACCATGAGGGGCCCAGGGAGCTGTATGGGGGCACCATGCCTGAAAATGGTGGTGGTGATGCGTGGGGCAGTGGAGGGAGGGTGGTCTGGGGGATCTGCTCTTGAGGCTGCCATCAGTGTTTCACTTTTGTGAGGTTAGCTCAGACTGCCATCCTGTATGATCAAAGAAAAGAGTTGTGGCTGTAGGAAAGTGGCTATCCCCAAGAGTTTTATAGCTTAATAGAGAGGTGAGTGAAAAGGAAAGAAAATGAATAAGCAGGGAGGCAAAGAAAGATTATACTCAGGGTCAAGCAATGGGCTTAACTGGGGCTGTTGTCCCTTCCCTAGATCTTGGGTTCTTCAAAACAGATCTGTAAAAACCAGGAACCATATGCTTTTAGTCAATATCACATTTCCCTTTTTAAATTTGCCCTTTCAATGTCTCCGAAATATTGTTCTGTTGGTTGTCATAAAAATCATCTATCTCAAGTGTGCATGCATGCGTACACACACACACACACACACACACACACACACACACACTACAACCCTTTAAAACAACAGTTTTTTTTGGGGGGGGGTAGGAGGAGGCTCTTGAGTGGCTCAGTCAGTTAAGCATCTGACTTCAGCTCAGGTCAGGCTCTCACAGTTCATGGTTTGAGCTCCACATTGGGCTCTGTGCTGACAGCTCAGAGCCTGGACCCTGGTTCAGATTATGTATCTCCCTCTCTTTCTGCTCCTCCCCTGCTCATGCTGTCTTTCTCTTTCTCAAAAATAAATAGACATTAACTTTTTTTAAAATAAAATAAAATATCGGTTTTCCAAATGAGCCAGAGCAAAGAGGTTTTGTCATTCGAGAGAACTCTGACCTCAGGAAACTAAAAAAATATGTAAAAATCAAACTCCACAGCTTCCATTTGCCTCTGGTTACAGAGTAATTCTTATTCAGTCTTCAGAATCCATGTCAAACACATGGTCTAAGGGATCCCATTGCCCGCAGTACACATGAACAAGAGCACTTTTGTAGATACACACTGTCATGCTGTAGAGAAGTGGTTAACTGTATGTACTCAGTTAAGACACTTAGATTAAATCCTGGTCTCCTCATGCCGCTCCATGATCAGAATGAGCCACATTCACACTATATGCCTTGTAGGCAGACAAGGTGGCATCATTTTGGTGTAGGCAAATTCTTGAAGTCCACCATTCAAACACGTGAGCAGGGCAAGATACAACTGATTTGTAAGAACAGTGCATAGTTTAAAAGAGGGTATGTCTCATGTGTATACTGACACCCATTCTTGAAGTATCCATCTGCCCTTCTGTTTCCTGCTTCAGAAGAAATTGCCTAATAACACAGCGCTTGAGAAGATCATATTCACTAGTAATCATCCCACCTTAAATTGAAACAAAATGAAACAACAAATTACCTCTTAGGTAATACATACATACAAAGCACTCAGACAATTTCTGTATCAATAGAAGCACTTCTGTTTCTTGATTAGTATTTTCCAGTTATGTCAGTCATTTGCCCATTTGTTATCCTATGTTTTTATTGCTCTTCCCATGCAGTGCTCTGTATGGTAGGAGGCTGCCCCCTTGCACTGAAGGTTTCTCAGGCTACCTTGACAGCTGGTTTCCACCAGAGGACAGCATCAGGAGACTGGAAGCATTTCAATTTTCCAGCTCTTGATAGTGGCTGCCCCAGCTTGTGGCCTTTAGGAACACTACCTGAAACCTGAGCAGTTGACCATCTCTGGTTGTCTCACTGTTATATGGAAAGAGATGGTCTCTAGTGAACGACCTGTCCAAGGTCTATCTTTTGGACTTAATCCTCACTGACACACTATGTCAATGCTTAAATATTATTCATTCAGGAAACAAAACAAGGTAATGTTTGTAGCCAAAAAGTCTAGGCTGTTTTACTTATGCAGCTACTGTAAAGGCTTCAACTGAAACATACAATTTGGAATTGATAAATAGTAAATAATAAACAATGTACCTGGAGATTCCCCCACCCTAATGTATCAACTCTAGAAAGAAAATTTAGCTAAATGGATGTATTTTGTCAGCTGTGCGAACACTGAAGGCTACATCCTAGGTTTAGTTACAATTCAGTGGGCACTAACTAATAAATGAAAAAGCAGAGAAAAAATAATGTATAAGAAGAAAAAATAGTAAGTGTAGAAAAATTCAGGCTATGTGAAGCAAGAGCAATTTAGCCAAAATTCTAAAACCCTAGTGTGTACTGAGCTATTTGAAATAACTTTAGCTAGCTTTGGGAAAAACAAATAAATTATAAAATGACAAAACATGACAATTTTTGACAATTTGACATCCTGGTGCATAGAGGGAAGTTGAAAAATAAATATTCTTGCTTGACTCCAAAGGAGAAAACAAATAGCCTGGAGATGAAATTAAAGACAGGAAAATTGGATCTTTGTCTCAGGAAATAAAGTAAAACTTTCAATCAGATTGCTTAAGTATTCTTCCCCTCTCTCATTATTTTAGGCTGATCTGGTAAGTAAACCCATAATGCAAATCATATCCTGATATCCTGATAGATTAAGTGGTCCAAAGTTCTTTAAAATTTTTAATTTCTTTGACTTGTAACAATTAATTTAAAATGAGATGAAAGAATTACTTTGAAGAGCTGCTACTCATATTTAATTTGTATCTGATTCAGACTTAACTATTACTGAAAGCTTTTTCAAAGACTTGTTTTCTGATATATGGTGGATACTTTCTTTGTTCACTGTACTATGCTTTTTTTTTTCAACTATTATTTTTAAAACCATGTCTAGCCTTACCCACAAAGGGGGCTATTTTTTCATTAGTATTGGCAACCCAATTAACTCTCCTGATTTTTGACTTAGCATTTCAACAATTGGGTTCATAAAAATTCTATTTGCAGAGCAAACGTGTAATGCCACTTCTAACTCCATGCACCATATTTGGTGGTCATGGGTTTCCTCTACCCCTTACGCATTTACTTTACTATGACAAGAGAATGTCACTGGCTTCTTGAGGAAAAGGCATTCTAAAGAATAAGGGCACAAGCCCAGGATAATTCAAGCATGGGATGTGCTCAAAGAATGTTAATACTCAGTGTATCTGGAACGCTGTGTACAACTGGAAGAGAATATTAAATTCCGTGGAGTAGAAGGACTTCTTTTGAGTTTGAAATATTTAATTTTAACCAAAAATTGTTCTGAGATTAGAAGGACATCCCTCGAGAACTATGGCTGTCCCTGGAAAAGGTAATTTTGACTTCAAAATATTACTGCAGAATTTGTTCCCGAAGTCTCCTTGGAGGCAGACCTTGGACAGAAGAAAAAGAAGTCTCTAGTTTTTGAAAGCTCTTTTTCTTAGAAAAGAAAAAAAAGGTAGAAACACAACTTTAAAAATGATAGGTTCTGGTCCAAGATGGAGACAGGAAGACCCTGAATTCATCTCCATGACCAAATCTACACCTTTTTAGAGAGCAAATCTTCCTGAAGAAGAGCTGAGGGCTAACTGAACAGCTTCTGAATGAAAGAAAGAGAGAGAAAAACCACACAGAGAACACCAAGAGAGACAGAGACACTATAAGGACGGGAATCTTCACTCCTGAAGGTGCAAACTGCAGTGGGAAGTTGAGAGATCTTGTGTGGATTCTTCTGCCCTTGATCTCACACACACACTCTCACACACACACACACACACACACACACACACACACACACACACACGGCAGGCTTTAAAGGAGCAACTAGAACATCAAGAAACCAGCCAAATGGTTCAGGAGCTGCTCAAACTTTCTCTGGGATGGAAGAGCTGGTGAGCGCTCTGGTTTATGCTCCTCATTCACCCGGAAAGTACAGATGGGAACAGGGTCCAGATGATATAGTGGGACTGTCTCATCACTGAGCATCAGCATCACTGACTCACACCAGCCCCAGATGCCCTGGGCTACAGGAAAACAAAACAAAACAGCAAAAACCTGTGGTTTAAATGGGCAATTAGAACATAAAAGAACCAGCCCTGGAACTCTGCCCGAAGTGAGGGAGCTGCTAGAATGATCTGCATCAAAGAGACTGGTGAATGCTAGGATTTACCTAGTTCCTCCACCTTGACAGCGTGAGTGGGAGCAGGATCTAGGTGCTGTAGCCGGCCTGCCATGTCAGCGAGCCCTGGGCCCTAGCCCACACCAAGCCCAGCCATCGCACCATGGTGGCCAAAGTGCTGCACACATTGGGACACGCCAGGTCAGTGTTGACTATAGCTCCAACGATCTTGCCAAGGTGACATAGGTGCAAAGTACCCTAGAGCACTCCAAGCAGACACCCACTTTAGTGCTAGAAGGCTTGCTAGTATAGTCCTAGAACAGAGTCCTCCAGGACCTCCTGTCTCATGCCTACTTTGGATCCAGCAACCCTGTCAAAGTGCCTCCTGTGTGGAAGGCCCCAGAACCCTTTCCACCAGGGCACCCCTTCTGTGGTACAACACAAGACCTCCAGCCTGTACCCCATCTTGGTTCCAGCCACCCCACCAGGGTACTCCCTGCACAGAGTGCACCAGGACATACTGGCTTGCTGGTATATACCCAGACCCTTGCCTCATCACCCTGCCAGGACACCCCCTATGCTGAGGACCTCAGGACATCCCAACTTACACTTATTTCAGCTTCAGTTGTCCTGCCAGGATGCCCTCTGTGTGGAGAGCCCAGGACCATCCAAACCTGTGCCCACTTCAGCTACAGCTGTCTTGTCAGAGCACTTCATTTATGGAATACCTTGGGCCCCCCAAATTCACACCCCACTTTAGCTCTAGCAGCCCTGCTGGGACACCCTCTGTGTGTCAAACACCCCAGGACACCCCAGCCCAAGCCCCAACTCAGCTCCAGTCACTCCTCAAGGGTGACCTCTGTATGAAGAGCTCTATGCCATCTCAGCTTGCACACTCCTCAGCTTCAGCTACCCTGCAGGGCACCCTCTATGCAGAGAGCTCAAGAACTGCCCTAGCCCATACACACTTCAGCGGTAGCCATCCAACCAGGGTGCCTTTGTTTGGAGAGCCCCTTTAACTTTTATCCACCCTTCCAGGACACCCTGTATGCTGAGGATCCCACAACATCCCAACTTTCACCCACTTTAAATTTAGCTTCCCTGCCAGGGTGCCGTCCATGTGCAGTCCCAGGTCCATCCTGGCCCAGCTCACACCCACTTTAACTCTGGCCATCCAGTCAGGGCAGCCCCAGCATGCAGTGCCCTAATACACCCCAGACAAAGCTCCAGTCAGCTATCCGATGTCACCCACAGGCAGGGGATGACCATATACAAACCCAGTCCTTCAAATTTCGGAGAAGTAGCTATTCCACCTAATTCTTAGAAATGAACACAGAAAATCAGGTAAAATGAGCTGACAGGAAGATGTTCCAAACAAAAGAGTAAGACAAAAACTCAGAAAAAGAACTATATGAAAACAATCTAAGCAATGTGCCTGGTAGAGATTTTCAAGTAATCATCATAAAGATGCCCAGTGGACTGTTCTTTCAGAACTCAAAACTTCACTGAAGAGATACAAGATATAAATAAGAACCAATCAGAGTTGAAGAATACAAGAAATGAAATGAAAATACACTGGAGAGAATTAATAGTAGATTATTGGATGTAGAAAAAAGGATCAGTGATCACTTTACCCCTGAAAGTGATCAGGGTTAATGTAAAGCACCCAAGCTCAACAGCAAAAAGAAAAAAGGTATTTTAAAAATGAGGATAGGGTAAAGAATATTTTGACAACTACAAGCAAAGATGATCATTATAGGAGTCCTAGAAGGAGAAGATACAAAGAGGCAGAGAACTTACTTGAAAAACATAATAGTTCACAACTTCCATAACCGGAGGAAGCAAACAGACATCCGAGCACAGGAAGTACAGAAAGTTCCAAACAAGATGAACCCAAGCAGGTCCACACCATGACACATAGTAAAATTTAAAATATTAAAGGGGTGCCTGGTGGGCTCTGTCAATGGAGCATGTTACCCTTGATCTTGGGATTTGAGTTGGAGCCCCATATTGGGTGTAGAAGTGACTTAAAATTAAAAAAAAATGTAATAGATTAAAGATAAAGAAAAAACTTTAAAGTAGCAGAAGGGAAGCAACTAGTAACATACAAGGGAAATCCCATAACACTATCAGCTGCTTTGTTAGTAGAAACTTTGCAGGCCATATATAAACAAAGGGCTGGGATGGAAAAAATAATCATACAACCAATAATTCTCTACCCTGCAAGGTTATCACAACTGAAGGAGAGACAAACTTTGGAGGATTTAATTGCTACTAAACTGAACTTACAAGAAATGTTAAAGAGAATTTTTTAGTTGGAAAATAACATAATTGGAAAACAATTATGAATAAAAATATGTAAAAGATGACAACGTATACTTAAAATGCAGAGGAGGAGTTAAAACAATTGTTCTTTTAAGATGTGTGCAAACTTAAGTAACCATCAACTTAATATAGACTATTATATGCTTACGATGCTATGTATAAACCTCATAATAACCACAAATAAAAAACCTACCATAGATACACACACAAAAAAACAAAGAAAAATAAAGTGAAGCATAACACTATTAAAAGTCATCAATCACAAGGAAGTGATGAACGGAGAAAAACTACAAAAACAAAAACCACAAAAACAACCAGAAAACAATTAACAAAATGGCATTAAGTACACACATATCAATAATTACTCCAAATGTAAATGGCCTAAATGCTCCACAAAAGACATAGACTGGCAGAATGGATAAAAAACAAGAACCATCCATATGCCTCTCATAAGAGACTTACCTCAGACCTAAAGACATGTACAAACTGAAAGTCAAATAATGGGGAAAAAGGTAGAAAAAAAAGCTGGCATATAGAAGTAGAAGAAAAAAAAAAAAGGCTGGGCTACCAATACTTATATCAGAGATAAAAGAGCTGCACTCTGAAAAGTTTAACACTGATAAAAACAAAAAAAGTTGAGGATGACATAAATATAAAGAAATTCCATGCTCATGGATTTAAAGAATACTGTTGATACATCCATACTACCCAAAGCAATCTACGAATTCAATGTAATCTCAATCATAATACCAACAACATTTTTCAGAGAACTAGAACAAATATACTAAAATTGTATGAAATCACAAAGGTCACAAATTGTCAAAGCAATCTTGCGAAAGAACAAAGCAGGAGGTATCACAATCCCAGATTTAAAATTATACTACCAAACCATAATAATCAATACAGTATTATACTGGCAGAAAAAGAGGCACATAGATAAATAGAACATAATAGAGACTCTGGAAATAAACCCATGCTTACATAGTCAATCTATGACAAAAAAGGTAGGAATATACAACAAGGACAAGACAGTGTCTTCAACAAATGGTGTTGAGGAAAACTGCACAGCTACGTACAAAGGAATAAAACTGGACCACTTTGTTATGCTATCCACAAAAAAAAAGAACCTTAAAATGGACTAACCGAGTAAATGTGAGACATGAAACCAGAGAAGTCCTAGAAGCAAACATAAGCAGTAATTTCTTTGACATGGGACTAAGTAACATTTTTTCACTACCTCTCCTCAGGCAAGCGAAACAAAATCAAAAATAAATTATTGGCACTACACTAAAATGAAAAGCTTGCACAGTGAAGGAAATCACCAAATAAATGAAAAAGCAACCTACCAAATGGGAAAAAGTATTTTATGTGAAGACATATACAAACCAGCACCAAAAAAAAAAAAAAAAAAGACAATCTAATTTGATTAAAAAATGGGCAGAAAACCAGAATAGACATTTTCCCAAAGACATTGAGATGGCTATCAGACACATAAAAAGATGAACATCCCTAATCATCAGGGAAATACCAATCAAAACCACATTAAGATATGACTTCACATCTGTCAGAATGGCTAGAACAAGAAAGACAAGAAATATTATGTGTTGGCAAGGATGTGGAGAAAAAGGAACCCTGGTTCACTGTTGGTGGCAACGTCAGTTGGTGCAGCCACTGTGGACAATAGTATATAGGTTCCTCAAAAATTCAAAGTAGAAATACCATATGATCCAATAATTCCACTGTTGGGGAACTACCCACAGAGAACAAAAATACTAATTCAGAAAGATGTACACACCCCTATGTTTATCACAACACTATTTATAATAGCCAAGATCTAAGCAACTCAGTGGCCATCTATGGGAGAATGAACAAGGAAAATGTGGCGCTCGCACGCATGTGTGTGTGTGTGTGTGTGTGTGTGTGTGTGTGTGTATATACACACACATATACATGTACATATATGTATATATATATACACACACACACCATATATATATGGTACATGCATGCAATAGAGCATTACTCAGCCATATAAAAGGGTGAGATCTTCCCATGTGCAACAATATGGATGGACCTAGAGGATATTATAAGCGATGTAAGTCAGAGAAAGACATGTACCGTATGATTTCACTTATATATGGAATCTAAAAACAATGAGTAAACCAATGAGCAAAGAACAAACTAATGGTTGCCAGAGGAGAAAGAAATGGGGGAATGGGCAAAATGGGTGAAGGGGAGTGGGAAATCCAGTCTTCTAGTTAAGAAATGAGTAAGTCACAGGGATAAAAGTTACGGCATAGGGAATATGGTAAATGGTACCATAATAGCATTGTATGGTGACAGATGGTAGCTACAGATGCGGTGAACACAGCTTAACAAAAATATCTTCAATCACTATGTTGTATACCCAAAACTAATGTAACATTAGGCATCAACTACACTTCAGTAAAAAAATAAATGTGTATCTTTGAATCTTACCATTTTTCAAAGTGGGTGATAGTTAGGAATAAGCAATATAAGAATTCCAGACATTATAGTAAACTCCCTAAATTCACATTTGCCTCACACTGAATTTAAACTTGAAAATGAGTGGTAGCTTCTGGCTGTGAGCTCTCTAGCAGTACTTAAAAAGGTCCTGCTTCTCGGCTGCAGTGACCATTTAAATGACACCATTTTGGCCTGACACATGGACTCAAAAAGCATAACCTATCAGAGAAAGAAAAATGCATCAATTATCTAGTGGATTCACGTTCCTATTACCCAGAAAAACTTGATACAAATCCAAAGATCATTTCCATAAAAAATTGCCTACTCTGACAGCCAAGTACTTATGCTATTTTCTCACCCTGAAGAGAAAGAGAAAACAGGACATCACTGCTACCCCATTGTGGTTAGTTAGGAGATGCCAGTATTCAAATCTTGCAAAGTCATCAAGGCATCTCTGATGCCTCCCATCTGTTGGTGACTCTTCACCCCACCTGCCACAGATACTGGTATGACATGAGGTAGTTCATTTCTGCCCATGAGTCCATGGAGATGAAAGCCTTGGTATTTTTGTGGGGTTAAGAATCAAAGGCACCAGTATCCATGGTGGTCATTATTTTCTGTTTGAAAAACACAGCAGTGGGTTTCTTCCAATCATTCTGACAGTGGCTGTTGACTGGAGGTGATTTTGTCCACCAGGTAATGTTTGGCATTGCCTGGAGACCTTTTTGATTGTCATGGCTGGGGGAAGGAGGTGCTACCAGCATCTAATGAATAGAGACCAGAGATGCTGCTAAATAATCTTCAATGTATTTAATATAAGCTCTCCTTCCCCAACCGAGAATTACCTAGAGCAAACTGTCAGTAGTACCATGGCCGAGGAGCCATGTTATAACAAACCAAGGGAATTATTCTCTTAAATAATCCTTTATCCAAGGAGCTTGTGCCCTACCTTGATATGAAGTGAGAGTAGTAGAGTCTGATTAGTTCAAATGAACACAGCTACTTTGGTTGCTTTGAAGAAGCACAGAGAAACAACCCAAACCTGAACGCTTATAGCTATTGCTTTACTGACAAAGTGAAAGAGACATATCCAAGATGTCGTAGACTATACACTTTTGTTTTTAGGTAGGAGGATTCTTTTCGAGGGAGTGGCGGTTTTCAGATTCACTAACAACATGATGGCTGCTTTCCTGGGGCCACAAGGTCTGGGACTAGGTAAAATAAACTTTCCAACATCTTTCCTGTAGCTTACCAGAGGTTTCACTATCCTTTCATCACATATCCCAGATGATCAGACTTTCACTTGGTCCCTTTGTCCTCCCTGCAACCTAAAAATGAGGACTTGGCTGAATTCTTCCTTCTTAAGATAATCAAAATAGTTAGCATTTATTGAGCATGTACTATGTGTCAGGAGCCTATAAAAGGATTTTTCATGTTTGGTCTCATTTAATATTAAAAAAAAGGTATGAGATGGATTCATGATGTTATCCCCATTTCACAGTTGGGTAAAAAGAGGCAGAGGAAGTTTAAGCATCTTGCCAGAATTGCACAGCTAGTAAATGGAGGTATAGGAAAGCAAACCGAGGAGATTCAGCTCGAGAGCCAGCACCTTTCACTTCTACACTCATGTTTAAGTCTAGAAGATTAGATACTCTCCTTCTCCCCTGATACATTTTCCCACCTTCCCTTACAGTCATTGTTTGGATAAGAATCCATATACAGTCAGGTTGCTTAAAATAACAGGAAAAAATGACAAGGGAGACCAGTAACCTTTTTAATATAAACCAAAGGCCTACACTGAAAAAAACCTAAGATCCTGGTCATAAATATACCTCATATTTAGACACACATTCTTCTTGTATTCCCTAGCCACAGTCCTTTCCACACTCTGCCATGATGGGGGGGGGGGGGGCGGGGCACTGTTCAGGGTGTTGGATATTGTACTGCTCCCCATCTGCCATACCTGATTTTGTCCACCCAGGCTGAACACTCACATTATCTTTCCAGGAATATTTCTTGCTACTGCACTGCTCTCAAGTTATTCACACTTTCTTCAACAAGCCCACCTTTTCATGTGGGCACATTTTTCGATGTTCTGAGGCTAGAGTACTATCACTTTTCTTTCTGCATACTCCAAGTCTGTCCTTCAGCTTCCAGGTCAAGCTCCAACTTCAAGTGATTCTTCCTTTTTTCTTGGTTCTTAGAGCACTTTCTATCTCTAGTGTTCATTTGGATCTTAATTCTACGGACTATTATTTTGTATTGGTATAAAAGCATTGTAGGTAGTGTTTCAGACTTCCTTGTGTTCTCCAAAGTATTTAACAGTAACTATTTAGTGAATGACTAAAAAATGGACTATGTAAAGGAGCAGCTTGGTGAAAATTGGCCATTCTAGTTCTGAAAATAAATCTGGACAAATTGAAAGCTAGGTAAGTTAAAAAATAACTTTACCCATCTCCAATTCTGACTCCCCCCCACCCCCATTGCAATCTCTAGTATACACAAATATCAGGCAACATTCAAGGTAGGCAAATGGATGTGGTAATGAAAAACAGAAAAATGACCAAATAAAAACATTATCTTTAGGTGGGTCAGCATTAAAAGATGATAAAAATCTATTTTAATTTCAACTTTTTTTGGTAGAGAAGTCACAGTTTATCTATTGTAGGTGTTCTTTTTAGTAGAAGGGAATATTAGCTTGAATACTTGTATATTAATTCAGGATTAAAAAAATTTATTGTTTATTTATTTTTGAGAAACAGGGAGAGACAGTGTATGAACAAGCGGGGCAGGGGCAGAGAGAGAGGGAGACACAGAATCCGAAGCAGGCTCCAGGCTCTGAGCTGTCAGCACAGAGACTGATGCGGGGCTTGAACTCACAAACTGTGAGATCATGACCTGGGCTGAAGTTGGACGCTTAACCGACTAAGCCACCCAGGTGCCCCTGAATTCAGGCTTTGAATCAACATTGCTGACACTTTACTGGGTGTGCACATGCACACACACACACACACACACACCACTGTGTACAGCTAATTTTTTTTCCTCCTGGGGCACTCAGACCAATCCAGCTTTAAATTAACATTCTTTCCTAAATTACCCTTTATTGCAAATAAAGTGCTCAAGATGTGCTAGCAATGGTGCCTAAGTAACACAAAAATCCTTTTGGGCGAAGAAAGCACCTGTGAAGCCACGTGATTCTACGTGCAGACTTGAGTATCTTGCTCATACCCCATTTCCTCGTTGGGAGTTTGCCTGCATCAGAAACATGAGCAATTCTTGAGGATTCTAGAAGATCAGAAGCCTGAGAGAAGTAACAGGAAAGTAAAGGACACACAAAAAATAAAAATGCTAACTGAAAACCTTGCTTTAAAATCGATGTGGCTCCTGGCACTTGAATGCAGGGGAAGACATGAAAAATGGCTGGTCAAATTTTTTTTTTTTTTTTTTTTTTTTGCCAGCTGTCCTGGCAAAACAAATGGAAGAAACATTGGTCATAAAAAGACATAATTAGATTTAGAAAAAGAACAATTACCTAAAGACCCACAGTTTATAAGAATTTCGTATTTTTACAAACCCCAGAGAACACATTGAATTCCTTTAAAGCTCACTATTCTGGACAGCTTTATCTTTCTTGCACCCTAAGCTATCTTTTATCGGGGATTTATGCTTTTCAACTTGACTGCACAATAAATCGCCACACCTGAGAATGTGCAGCAGGTGTGACACTAACAAAGTTCTAGATCATTTGCAGAAGGCAAACTCGTCCTGAAAAAAATGGGCTGGCAGAGATAATCAGAATCTGCTCTTAGTTTTACAGATATAGATCTGTTTTGTTTTTTTTTTTTTTAAGAAAACTAATTTACCCCTGATAGTTAACAGCAACAGTTTATCTGGTAAGTCGTGCACATCTCAGGGGCCGCACACTGATTCAGATACCAAAAGCCACCTTTTAGACAGTCTCTGATGTAAAAATGAAAAGGCATTTACAGTCTCATCAAAAAAAAACCCCCAAACTTAAACCCTTTGTCTAATGCAGTGAATTTGTTTTACTTCATTAACCACTTTTCCCCAAAATAGAGCTCGTCTGCCTAATGCTTCTGGCATCAAAAGCCAAAGTGAAAATAATACTAAAAGGCTAGACAGGACCAAGGGGCCACCTAGTAACAAGCATACTCTGGACAGAGAGTTCATACCAGAGAACTATTTATTATAGTGTTGACACTTCAACATTGTAACAACACTTTATTGTGACAGCATTTTATTAAATTGACAAAAAATCGATTCAACTTTTTTCTGTGTGAGTTCAATTATGGATTACCAATATTCTCTTAGAATCACATCTTTGGAGAGCCTGGGTGGATCAGTCAGTTGAGTGTCCAACTTTGGCTCAGGCCATGATCTCATGGTTCCCAAGTTCGACGCCAGCATCTGACTCACTGCTGTCAGCACAGAGCACACTTTGCATCCTCTGTCCCCCCCTCTCTCTCAAAAATAAATCAATATTAAAAAAAAATGGGGCATCTGAGTGACTCAGTAGGTTAAGCATCCAACTCTTGATTTCAACATGGGTCATCATCTTGCAGTTCGTGGGTTCGGGACCATGTCGGGCTCTCCATTGACAGTGTGGAGCCTGCTTGAGATTCTCTCTCTTCCCCTTTCTCTCTGTCCCTCCCTGTTCTCACTCTTGCTCTCTCAAGATAAATAAATAAACTTTAAAAATAAATAAGTAAAAAGAACCAGATCTTTGTTATGGAGAAACACTCTTAATGGTGAGATGGCTACTGGTCGCTTTCAAATCAGTTTACTTTTCCCTGGGACAGTGCCACCATCTAGAGACACCATTTCCCAGCCTCCTCACAATTAGATCTGGCTAAACAACTGTGATGGTTAATCTTATGTGGCATCTTGACTGGGCCAAAAAAGCCTCAGAGAGCAGTTAAATATTATTTCTGTGTATTTCCAAAAGAGATGCACAATTGAATTGGTGCAATAAGGCAGACAGTCCTCTCCTATGTGGAGTAGGTTGACATACAGTATACTGACAGCCCTAACAGAACCGAAGGGTGGAGGAAGGTTAAATGTTTGGCTGTCCTGGAGGATGGCTAGGAACACTGATGTCCTGTCCTAGTCACACCTGGTTCTCAGGCCCACAGCCCCAGGTTGAACTATATACCATTCATTCTATAGCTTTCAGACTTTTCAACTCTACCAATGGCTCTCCTGGGTACTCAGTTCTCAGACCAGGCTCCAGCTTGCAGATGGCAGACTGTGGGACCTCTTGGCTTCCATAATCACATGAGCCAACTCTTCATTATCTATCTCTCCTCTGAGAAGTTCTAGGTCTCTGGAGGACCCTCACTAATACATATCTAATCAGGCTAATTTCTAGTATGATGCTTAATCTCCTATCATGATTTTTTCTGGAGTTTTCTTGTGACTTTTCTAAGTGGCAGTAGTAGCAATGGCAGCAGAACCAACAACAAAGTGGTTTTAAGCATTTACAGATTCTACAACTTCATCCAATGTTTCAAGAACAGCACAAGGGCTGCATCAGAAAAAGCCTGCCATCTGTGTTATTAATGCCAATGTTTTATTACTGATTTCTTTTCATCTTTCATAAAGGTTCTCTTTCCTGACAAAGCTACCTCCCAGATTCTGCAACTGTCTTCACCATTCCTTGTAAACCTCTCTCTATATCTCTCTCTATAGTATATATATCCTACTGGTTCTATTTCTCTGGAGAACACTACTACGATGACTAAGCCCTGGTCAGTGGAATGTTGGCAGAATGGATAAGGACAGCTTTCACCTTCCTGCCTCAAAGGCAAGTACTTGCCCTTGACGGTTTCACATGCCCCATCTTGTAGTAATGTGGGTCAGACTATGACCTGCTTTGCACCATGCAGATGAGGTTAATGCCCTAGTGAAGACCTTGTATAACATGCCTGTCCTTCCAGCTTAGTCCAGTCATATTATTAAATGAGACAAAAAGCAGTGTCTTATGTAATTTAGCCTTGTATCTTAAGGGCTTTTTGTTACCGCAGTTTAGCCTTTATATTACTCAACACCCAATTTTTGTTTCAACTTGTATAAATTATGTGCACCCACCTACTGTAGTATCCCTTTCCTAGAAAGAATTCTAAGCTCTTTGTGTACATTCTAAGCCCATAGCAGAAAGTTGGAAAATAATTTTAAAAAAAATTTTTAATGTTAATTTTTGAGAGACAGAGAGACACTGTGTGAGTGGAGGAGGGATAGAGAGAGAGGGAGACACAGAATCTGAAGCAGGCTCCAGGGTCTGAGCTGTCAGCACAGAGCCCGACAAGGGGCTTGAACCCACAGACCATAAGATCATGACCTGAGCTCAAGTAGGACACCCAACCGAGTCACCCAGACACCCCCCAAAATACTTTTTAAGCCCTATTATTCAGCACCTGATGTAATCAAGTCACTAATCTTAAAATGTGCAGTTTTTCAAATGACCATTTCTTTGTCCTTTGGAATTAAGTGCACAAAACCATTGCACTATACATGCACTTAAGTACAAACACTAGAATAAGCCAGGAAATGGTTGTCATCCCTTTGAAAATGGAATTAACATGTGCTAGTCCATTAATAAGTAATATGGGTTCTATTAAGATGACAAAAATAAACTTCTGTCATTCTAAAGCAATACTCTAGATTTACTGAGATAAGAGAACAATTAAAAATTGTAAACATTTCATTGAAGAGGGCATCTTTTGGGATGAGCACTGGGTGTCGTATGGAAACTAATTTGACAATAAATTTCATATAATAAAAACAAACAAAAAAACAAAAAAATAAATAAAAAAATTGTAAACATTTAAGGTATATGACTTGATGGTTTGATATACAGTTGACCCTTGAACCATGAATGTGAACTGCACAGATCCTCTTATATGCAGATTTAAAAAAAATATACTACAGTACTATAAATGCATTTTCTCTTATGATTTTCTTAATAACATTTTTTCTTTGGATTACTTTATTCTAAGAATATAGCATATAATTCATACAACATATAAATATGTTAGTTGACTAGGCTTCCAGTCAAACTCAGGCTACTAGAAATTAAATTTGGGGGCAGTCAAAAGTTATACATGGATTTTCAACTGTGCAGGGTGTTGGTACCCTTAACTCTGGCATTAACTCTGAGTGTTAGTTGTACATATATATTGTGAAATATTTATCACAATCAAGTTAATTAATAAGTCCATCATCTCATATAGTTGCCATTTTCATTCTCTCTCTTTCCTTTTTTTTTTAAGTGAGCACTTAAAATATTCCCTCATAGGAAATTTCAAGAATACAATATTGTTAACTATAGTCTTATTTTTGTACTAGCTTACCTCATTTAATGTGTTTCGATTTATAGTGCATTTTCACAAATTGATGGTTTGTGGCAAACCTGGGCCAAGCAAGTCTATCAGCACCATTTACCAATAACATTTGCTCACTTTGTGTCTGTGTCACATGCTGGTTCTCACAAAATTAAAAATTTTTTCAATATTATATTTTTTATAATGACCTGGGATCAGTGATCTTTGATGTTATTATTGTAATTGTTTTGAAGCATCAGGAATCACACCCATATAAGACAGCAAATTTAATAGATAAATGTTGTGTGTGTTCTGAATGTTCCACAGACCGGAAGTTCTCCTGTCTCTCTCCTTCCTATGCCTCCCTATTCTCTGAGATACAATATTGACATCAGGCCAGTTAAAAACCCAACAATAGGCTTCAAATGCTCAAGTGAAAGAAAGAGTCACACATCTCTCACTTTAGGGCAAAAGTAACAAAAGATTAAGCTTAGGAAGGAAGCCATGTCAGAAGCCAAGAAAGGCCTAGCATCATGCCAAACAGCTAGCCAAACTGTGAATGCAAAGGAATAGTTCTTGAAGGCAATGAAAACTGCGATTTCAGTGAATATTCAGATGATAAGGGAGCATAGCAGCCTTATTGCTGATATGAACAAAGTTTTAGTGGTTTGTATATAAGATGTATATAAACCAACTACAACATTCCCTTAAGTCAAAGCTTACTCCAGAGCAAGGCCCTAATGGTCTTCAATTCTGTGAAGGCTGAAAGAGGTGAGGAAGCTGCAGAAAAGAAGTCTGGTGCTAACAGAGGTTGGTTCATAAGGCTGAAAGAAGAAAGTGGTCTCCTTAACATAAAAGTGCAAGGTAAAGCAGCAAGTGCCGAGGAGAAACTATGGCAGCAAGTAATCCAGAAGATGTAAGTATGATAGTTAATGAACGTAGCTACACTAAACAACAGATTTTCATGGTAAACAAAATAGCCTCATATTGAAAGGTGCCATCTAGGGCCTTCATAGAGAAATCAATAATTGGTTTCAAAAGACAGCGGACTGTTTTCTTAGGGGCTAATGCAGCTGGTGACTTTAAGTTGGAGCCAATGCTCATTTACCATGCTGAAATCCTAAGAACTTTGACAATAATAATAGATCTATTCTGCCTGTGCTGTAGAAATGGAATAAAGCTTGGACGACGACATATCTGTTTACAGCAAGGTTTACTGAATATTTAAGCTCACTGTTGAGATCTACTCAGGAAAAATGATCCCTTTCAAAATATTACTGCTCATTGACAATACATCTGGTCACCTAAGAACTCTGACAGAGATGCACAAAATTAATGTTTTCACGGATAACACAACATCCATTCTGCAGCCCATGGATCAAGGAGTAATTATAATTTTTAAATTCTTATTATTTAAGAAATACATTTTGTAAGAGTACAGGTGCCATAGACAGTGGTTCCTCTGGTAATCTGAGCAAAGTAAATTGAAAACTTCTGGAAAGGATTCACCGTTCGGGGTATCACTAAGTATACTCATGATTCATGGGAAAAAGTCAAAATATTAACATTAACAGGAATTTGACAGAAGTTGATTCCAACAGTCACGGGGGACTTTGAGGGGTTTAGGATGTCCATGAAGGAACTGTAGATGTGATGGAAAGAGCAAGAGAACTAGTATTAAAAGTGGCGCCTGAATGTGTAACTGAATCTCACATGCTACAATCTCATGATAAAGCCCAAATGGATGAAGAGTTGTTTCTTATGGATAAGCAAAGTGGTTTCTTGAGATTGAATCTACTCCTGGTGAAGATGCTGTGAAGACTGTTGAAATGACAACAAAGGGTTTAGAATATTACATCTACTCAGTTGATAAAGCAGTCGTAGGGTTTGAGAGGAATGACCTCAATTTCAAAACAAGTTCTATTGTGGGTAAAATGCTAGCAAACAGCATCACACACTACAGACAAAATCATTTGTGAAAGCAAGAGTCCATCAATGCAGTA
This sequence comes from Panthera pardus, assembly GCF_024362965.1. Taxonomy (NCBI): domain Eukaryota; kingdom Metazoa; phylum Chordata; class Mammalia; order Carnivora; family Felidae; genus Panthera; species Panthera pardus. Next base: position 112,077,015 of record NW_026526765.1, read on the forward strand.
AACTTCATTGTTGCATTATTTTAACACATTGGTACAGCCACCTGAACCTTCAGCAACCAGGACCTGATCAGACATAGCCATCATTATCGAGGCAACCTCCACAGGCAAGAAGATTTCAACTTGCTGAAAGCTCAGAGGAGAGTCAACATTTTTTAGAACTATTTAATTAAGGTATGTACATTGTTTTTTTAGACAGTGCTATCACACACTTTATGAACTACAGTACAGTAAAACCCTAACATTTTAAAGCACTGGGAAAATGTGACTTGCTTAATTACAATTTTCTCTTTATTGACATGACCTGGAACTGAACCTGCAGTATCTCATTTTATCTCCAGAAACTTTTCATCTTGTTTGAAACTTAGCATCCCTTGTCCAACATCTTTCCATTTCCCCCTCTCACCTAGTAACCCCAAGTGTACTCTCTGTTTTAAGAGTTTGACTATTTTAAATTCCAAACACAGGTGAGGTCATGAAGGATTTGTATTTCTGCATGTGGCTTATTTCCCTTAGCAGAACGTCTTCCAAGTTCATCCATGTTATTGTAGTATTTCCTTTTTCTAAGGTCAAATAATATTCCGGGATGTGTGAGTGACATAGATAGGTAGCACCTTGTCTTTATCCATTCATTCATGGATGCATATTTAGGTTGTTTCCATATTTCCATGGATGCATATTTAGGTATTGTGAGTAATGCAGTAACGAACAGAGCAGTGAAGACATCTCTTTAAGATACTGACTTCCTTCCCTAGAACCAGAAGGGGGACTGTTGGAGCATAATATGGTTTAAAAAAAAATGAAAGAAACTCTATACTCTTTGTCACAATCGTCTTATCAATTCCCACCAATGGTATAAAACATTCCTCTTTCTCCACATCTTCCCCAATGCTTATCTTTCATCCTTCTGATAATTGGCTTTATAATAGCTGTGAGGACATACCCATTGTTTTGATTTGCATTTCTCTTATAGTCAGTGAATTTGAATACTTTTTCATTTACCTATTGGGTATTTGTACACCTTCTTTTGAGAAACATGCATTCACATCCTTTACCTATTTTTTTAATTGGGTCATACTGAGGGTTAAAGGGATTTGTGGGTGAGGATAAAAGTTACATTGATTTATTATTAAGTGCAGGGTTTTTTTTTACTTTTAAATATAGTGTATTTTTCATGCCTCCAGTTAAAAAAAACTCCTAAATTCCTATTTCTCTTCATTATAGAATTCTAATGATTCATAGAAAAAAAATTGTCTAATTCATCACTCAAAATGTAAATTTTCACACAATCCATATTCATGTGGCTTGAATATTGGTTTTATGGAAAATGGAGACGAATGTAGCTCTGTATTTTCTTTGCTGAGGCACCATTTCAGGAACATTTGCGAAGGGGGAGACACAAAGCTGAGGGCTTGGATGACATTAAACTTCTCAGGATTTACTTAAGGAAGAGATTCTCCCCAGCCAGTATTTACTAACTCCCACCAAAGTCATCTTGGTATTACAACAAGTAGTTACATTGCCCTATTTAAAGAATCAACTTTGGGCTAAGTATTTGGAAGTCCCATGATCAGCTAGCTGGTGTTGTCGTTGCTGTTATAGGTGGTCTTCTTAAATCTCCAAAGGGTTGACATCTGGCCAGAAAACTGAAGATTCCCTTTCTAGGAGTAAGATATTAATTTCATTTTATTTATGTTTGCTTTTTTTTTCAGGTAATTTCTACTCCCAACGTGGGCTTGAAATCATGACCTCAAGACCAAGAAGTGCATGCTCTACCAACTGAGCCAGGCAAGAGCCCCAATATTAATTTCAAATTCCATAATTTTTCATAATTATTCATGAGTAGGAGATGATTCCACGGTGTGGCCCAATGAAAAAAAATCAGATGAAAAAGATCAGAATTTTAGAATTCCAAAATCCTTTCAGGAATCCAATCTTTAGTGACTGGCTGGATTTGAACTTTAACCTGGTCTCTGAAGTTTCCCCAGACACTCACATGCTCCTGGTTCCCCTTGATTCTCATGTTAGTCTGGCACCGCACACTCCACTGTCTTATGTATTACCCTGTAACATGTCACCAGTTTCACAGATCACATGATGATGAAGTTCTGCATGTTGCTCTAATTCCTCATCCCATTTGCTCATCATGTCAGGCGATGATGGTCTTGTCCAGATTTGTGCAACTAATCCTTAGAACTCTAATTGACACCTCTGGTCTTACCAGAGCTTATTTCAAGCACATTCTTGTGTATTTCTTTGCTAGAAATCACCCCAGCCTAAGAGTAGGGAGAGCTCTGTGGAGCCGACATACAACCACCTTCCTCATGGGGGTGCCACAGACACAAGCCTCTGACAGAGCCTTTTGCAGCCCAGTTGATAATCCCTTATCTACCTGCACCCTCAGAAATGTCCCCTTGGCAAATGCATTTATGCTGCTAAATACACTGAGAGAAAAGTGACAATCATTCCAGGTGGGAAGAAAGTAACTCCGAATTCATGTGGTAAAGCCATATTTTCACTAAGAATGACTGGACGGAGTCTGAAAAAGTATTTCATACTTGGTTACACAAGAGGATCAAGGGAATGACCAAAGGTTTCTCACAGCTAAACTAGAACCTAAGAATTCACTTTCTTACATTTTCTATTTTTTCCTTTTCCTAAAACTTGGTAAAGAATTTCATTCAGAAAAAACGTGCAAAGTCCTTCTACAAAAATGTGATTTCCCGTCCTTACCCCTCAGTGTGTGGCAGCTTAAACAGAGCACAAGCTGCACCCTGATGCATTCTCCACAGGAAGCATTCAAGTACAGCTCTTTCATTAGACAAAAGCGCGGCAGGGATTTACTTAAACATTAAAAAACACCCATCTTGAGGAGTAGAGAAAATAACCATTTCCTGGTGGGTGGGAAGTACTAGCCTATAGAATTAATAGCTTAAAACCTCCTATTATATTTTCCTGCTCTATAAAGAACAAAATTGCTTAATGACACCACTAACCTACTGGGAGCTTTTCTCTCCCGTCTGCACAAAACACTTTCAAAAAAAGATCTGGCTCCTGTCAGCAATTCACAAAATCCAAATGCTCAAGGTAAGGTTTAAAACACAGGGCATCAATGTAAAGTGGAAGTTGGGCTGCTGTCCACAAAGCACCAAGGACTTTCCTTTGTATCTAGTTACAGTGACTGAAGACATTCAATGACGATTTGCTCAGATGTCCTAACAATATGTTGTTATACAGCAATAGAAGATGTTAAAAGAGACTTTAAACTTGCATACCCTATTCACTCACAGTCTGAACCAATTTATCCAAATTTATGGACATGGAACAGGCATTACTTGATACAGATACTTTCAAATTCAACTGAATCCATTTTTACACGATTAATCACTTCATATACACTATACAGATCACTGTTTTCATAAATAGTTGATAAACCTCTTGAAGAAAGGGGACCAAAGGGTTTGAATAAATGCCCTTTCCCTGCCCTTCTGTTCAGGTGCTATCATTGCAAAATGAAACCACAACAATACCTCTGATTATGATGAACTTTACTGGAGCTTTTTTCAAAGTTGTCTCCTATTGTCTGCTAGCTTGTAGTCCGGAGAAGATGCAAAGATTAACTTGGATCCTAGCATTCCACGAGGGTTTGTATTGGGCCTTAATAACTGATACTGAATGAATTCAAAGCCACTGTCTGTAATATTCAGAGGAGAAGGAAATACCTGCCTCCTTAACAAGGAGCTAGGGGGAAAAACAGCCTACTTGTAAACCAAACCCAAGTCCTCACCTCTCAGGGAGGGACCCTTATCTATTCTGGTCACAAGGAACTTAGGGAAATAAAAGACATTATTTTTCAAGGCCCTTTCACATTGATGGTGTTCCCATTGACTATTCCAGAGCCAAAATATATTTAAAGAGCTAGTAGAGTTAGAAAGACCTAGCTTTGAATATTAGCTCTAGCATGTAGTAGCTCGGGGACCTTAACCTTTGTTTCCACTTTTGCATAAGTGGGATCAATAACACTTTTGTTTTTGTCTTCCATCAAAAAAACATTTACATCTCTGCAGTTAAGTGTTGACGGACATTATCCAAGTGTCCATCGATAGATGAATGGATAAAGATGATGTGTGTGTTTATATATATATATATATACATATATATATATACACACATGTATGTACATGATATGTATATATATGTGTGTATATAGTATATATATATTGATATGTGTATACAGTGAAATATTACTCAGCCATACAAAAGAATGCAATCTTGCCATTTGCAACAACCTGAATAGATCTAGAGAACATGGTGCTAAGTGAAAAAAATCAATTAGAGAAAGACAAATACTATATAATTTCACTTACATGTGAAATTTAAGAAACAAAGCAAATCAACAAAATTAAAGAGACAAACCAAGAATCACATTCTCACCTATAGAGAATCAACTGTTACCAGAGGGAAGGTGGAGAGGGATGGGTGAAATAGGTGATAGAGATCAAGAGTTCACTCATCATGATGAGCATTGAATTGTTGAATCACTAGTTGTACACCTCAAACTAATATACTACTATATATTAACTGTATTGCAATAAAAAAAGGTGTGCATCTAGTTTTCACCTAAGTTCATCAATTGTTGAAGTTTTGCCATATGTGCTATATTTAACATTTTGAGGCTGTTGAGCTATTTGAAAGCTCAAAGTTGCAGACTGTGACATTTAAATACTTCACAGATTTCTAAGACTAAAAGACAGTCTCCTACATAAGCACAGTCCATTAAAGCAACCAAGAAGTCAGATGCAAAACTATCAAACTATCTAGTATGTGGATCATTTTAAACTTCCCCTAGTGTCCCAATAATATCTGTGTACCTGATTTTTACCCCTTTATCTAGGGCCCAAAAAGATCACACAATAAAATTACCTGTCATCTTTATATCTGTTTTAGTTTAGACCACTTTCCCTAAATTTTTTTTCATGCCTTTGACATTTTTGAGGCATCCAGGCCATTTGTGGCTGGTTATCCCTTTCTAATTAATAACTAACCTGTGGCATGATGCTTTGAGACATGTGGAGACGTGTGGATATTCTATCCTTTAAACCTTTCACTTACTATGTTTAAGCGCCCACAAGGATATTTGCTTGAATCAGTTACTACATTCATGGATGAGTAATTGTGAGTTTCTGATTGTTTTTCCTTTCCTTGTATTAGCTGACATTCTTCCATAAAGAAGGCCCTCCCTTTGAGTATCATTATGAGATACTACTTTTTAAATTTAATCTAGTCATCCATTAATAGGTATGAATATTAGAACAAAGGTATCTAAAACTCTTGGTGCACATCTGGACTATAGGGGGCATTTAACAAGTGATAACTATGATTTATAATTTATTCCATGTGCAGAAGCCAAGGTCAATTTAATGTTGTAGCAGAACACAATTTAGTCACCAAATCTTGTCCATGGTTGAAAAGATGATGGGGTTACCTAACCAAGATATTTCCACAAGTCCTCCAGGCCTATGGTTAAAAGATATTCCTTTTCTTACAGATCTAGATATTCCTACAGATTGGCCAATTGACTGACAGTTGCTCAGTTCCAATCCTATCTCTGCTTCCATCTCAAGACCCGTCACATGGATACATCTTTTCTGTTCCCAACAGACTGACCAGTCTCCACCAACCTGACTATTCTGTACCTCTATGAGGAAGAGGGAGGCCCCACCTATCAAATGAAACGTAACTCCCGTTTGTGGAGAAGTAGTCTTGGTGAAGAATGGGACTGAGAAGTAGAAGCATCAGCAGCATATAATGAGATGCCTGCTCCTTTTCTTATTCTAGACCATCTAATATTTTCAGTGTCAAATTCACTCATGGAAGGTCTTTGGGCAAAGGACATTAAATTTCTCAGCAAGTTAAGGGATAATTATGTATCTTAGAGATAGGATTTGGGTCCAAAAGTTATGTCTTTCCAAGTACATAACCCCTAGTGGTCTTGAGGTTTGTGTAAAGGAAGAGTCATGTTTAATTTATAGCTGGACTTGACAAATATTCATTAATGGGATAATAAACTAAATCAAAACTGTTTCTCTCAACGTTACACATGCAATTTTATTTGGAAATATAAGACTATTTGTATCTTTGTGATAGATTAGGGTTGAGAGGTAGAAAAGACTTCACTGAAAAACTCCTGTGTACTTCCTCCTTCCGCATCCATCCCATGCCCATCTTGCTCTGTGCCCAGGGAAGCCAGCCCCTTTGAACTCTATCACCCAGGTTTCCTGTCAGGTGGCTTCCAATTGTTTGGTGCACTGGTAGTCTCCAGAAGAAGAGTTCAGATGGCAGGAGGATGAAAAGGCCACTCCTACTCCACTTCTCTGGCAGTAGCTGGTCTCTCCATATTACAGCTCTCACAGGCTTTTTCTCCAGGGCTCCTGCTCTAGTGGGGGAATAGCTACTCATCTCTTGTGCCTTCAGGCCCAAACTCAGTAATGCTTTCCTGCAGGGACAGGCTCCATAAGCCTTGCCATCCATTTCTTATCATTGCCAACACACTTGTAATTCATCTCTCCATAAAAGTCTTTTTCTTTGAACCATCTGGAATGGATTCTGTTTCCTGACAGGACTCTGCTATACTTGCTATCCACCAGGTCCTGTACTAAATGATTATTCACTTACCCCTTTTAAGTATCCTGTGCAAATTTATAAACACCACGTTTTACGTGGATAAATGGACATTCACAGAAATTCCAAGGCATGTGTAATACCGTACCTTGACCAAAAACCAAACCTTAGTTAGCATTTCTCCAATACTACACTGCTTCTATAACCTGCTTAGCACTTTCAAGATACTTAGGCCACTTGGAGCAAATGCCAAGAACATGAACAGTTTTGGAGTTCACAGACATGATTACATTTTTATTTCTCTCCTTTCTGACACTTTACTTCAAATTCCCATTAAAGACTGATCACCTAGTGAGCATAACTATCATGTAAGTGAACCTGACTGGTAGAGATACCTATATGAGAGGATTAATTTTGCTGAAACCAGTCATTTACAATTGCTTTAGCTATTGTAAAGAGAAGACCATCAAACATCTGGTATATGGAAATGATGCACTGTTGAGTTTAACCATGGTTGGCTCTGGTTGTAAGATTCCAGCCCACCCCCATTCCCCCTCCATCTCCATAGCCGCCTTCTTCCTTCTCTTCTCTGCTTTTTTCTCTGTCTTCTGGCCACACTTTTGCCCTGACTCGTACCTTTTGACCATTGCTGTGGAGTTTTTCTTCTTGTCCGAAAGCCCCCTCAATTCCAGGTAAATAACAGCAACCACCATCAGTGAGGACTGGGGGACCCAATCAGACCAGAAAAGCCATTAGCAGTCTCCTACTGAGCCTTCTTTCTCAACACTCTCTTTCTCCATTTTTACAGGCTCTTTGGGCCTTTATTCCAAATGAAGATCAAAACACGCTTTCAGTACTCCCTTTTTAAGGTCAGAAATGATAGTTAAGAAAATTTCTGGGTGAAAAATACCAGCAAACCAGGATGGGTAGGTTGGGTGTAGCTTCCTGTCACCTCCGTTCTAAGGAAACAAAACCCAGGTGATATAACCAGAACAATGTTGGGGAGTTTCCTTGCGCTCCCAATCTGAGCGGTTCTCTAGAGTAGGTCACCCACAGTGCAAGGCTTTCCTTGGGCGAAGTCAGGCTTACCCAAATGTTTGTTAAAATGCAGATTCCTAGTCTCTCAAAACTACTGAAGGGGGATCTCTAAAGAGAAATCAACATTTTCAACAAGTTCTTAGAGATTACTACATATGGCAAAGTATAAGAACTACCAGCATTAGGGATGCGAATCTAGGCTTTTTGATCTGCACATCTGGATTTTAATTTCAGCTCTGCAGTCTACCAGCCAAATAATCTTAGAAAATGCCTGAACTTCTCAGAGCCCGCTTTCCCTCAGCTGAGGAGAACTCCTTTCTCCTATAAATATTATAAAAATTAAAATATTATTTAATTCTTTGGGATATATTAACACTCAAATGGTCATTTTTAATCAGTAAAACTGCTGTTTCTTCTATGAAAAATAAAGGTGAATTCATGGGTTAATATCCACACTGTATCTTTACTAAATATCCAATGCTAGTCAGACAATACCACAATGATTTTGAAAACATAACCAGTTAGACAACCTGGACTACAAGAAGCTGATTCACCAATGGAAAAGCCATGGGCAGTGTATTATAGTGCTTTTTTCTCTGTTATACAATCTTAGCAGCTAGAAAAAGTAGTACATTATCTATGCTTCTCAGAAGCTTGTGTGTTCTATTTTGTCCGTTTTTCTCTCTTTCTTTGCAATTGTGAATTTTATCTGGTGGTAAAAATAAGGGGGCTATTATTTAAATAAAAACAACAATTTTATACATTTCTGAGGGAGATTCTTTTAATATATTGTTTATGAAGATATAAAAAGCACGGATTTTCACTGCATTTGATGGCATGGAAAATTCTTTAGTGATATGCTGGAAGAACAGAAGGTCATACATTTTAAAATACACCCTGCTGAGAAACTTGCAGCTGATTTATGACCTTTCAAACCTACGACTTTGCATTCTGCATGCACAATACTGAGAATTCATGCATTCTAGAAAAGGGAAAAAAGGATGCTTTCTCCCCTCTAATAATTATTTCCAATTGTCTACTGAGGTGATATTCAAGATGAATTAACAACACAGACAATAAAATGACAGAATAGAAATGTAAAATCAGGACCATAATAATTCAATATCATGAGGACAATTGGAAAAAATACAAATCTAGTCACCAGTGAATGATTCTTCCAGCTGAATGACCATTAGAAATACATGGGGTGCTTTTTTAATTTTGGGTTTCATCCCAGAGATTTTGGTTCTGTCGATCTAGAGGCTGGACTTTTTAACAGCTCCTCACACTAGGGAACAATTTATGTATTCAGAGTGGGGGATTTCTCATTATTCCACAACTTTAAATTTTTTATTTTTGTACTCACTAGAAACTCTTCAACAGCTGAAATAATTAGCATGCCCCCTATATTTAAATGATATAATTAAATTCAAAATTTGGTATATGCTGAGGTATGCAAAGGGTACATTACAGCCATTTAAAAATAATATAAAGCCAGAAGATTAGGGGCACCTGAGTGGCTCAAACGGTTGAGCTTCGGACTTTTGATTTAAGCTCAGGTCATGACCCCAGGGTCATGGGTGTGGCCCATGTTAGTCTCTGCACTGAACTTAGAGCCTACTTGAGATTTTTTCTCTGTTTCTCTCTTTCTCTCCTCTCTCGGGCCCTCCCCTGTTCACACTCTCTAAAATACAGTAAAATAAAATAAAAGAAGATTCAAAAAAATGCATTGCCGAAAAATGTTCCTTTCATCATATGAGAAATAACTATTTTTCAAAAATTAAAGAGAGACACAGAGAGGGAGGAAGAGATAGAAGAGAGACCTGAGACACACTGATGGTGAAGGAAGAGATAAAGAAGGTAGGGGGTGTGTGCTGCTGGTGGGGGTTTATGCATGTGGATGGGAGGGATGTATGTATGGGGATATATACATCTATTCTAAATCCTGTCTGTCCAAGCCAACAATGACACAGATGAAATCTTTAATTTGTATTACAGTAATACTTATGGTAGGCAACCAAAGAAAATCAGAACTTTTCCTACAACTGAATTTGCAAAGAAATCTTTTTTGGTGTTGTACATGCACGACTAAGATCAAGATAGTATCAACTGGAAAGGCTCATTTTTATCTGACACTATAATCTACCAAAAAGTCCTCGGGGTCCACTAAGGCGCTGAGGTTATGTGTCCTTCTCTGAACACTGATCCAAATGTTTTCCTCGTTGGGCTGTGGGCTCTCCCACAGTGGTGGGATGGATTTCCCCCAGTTGCAAGCAATAAAACTGTGCATTATGTACAGAGCTTTAATAAAAGTATCTCAATGTTCTCTTTTATTGCCATGTGTCAGACAATATGACAAACAAAACCATGTCAATGACATGGTACTCTTCCCCTCAAAAATTGTCTCAATTCTCAACAATTGTTGTTGAGTTTTGATACTAAGGACAGACATGCCTGTAAGCTTCAAATAACTGTTTTCTTTTTAGCCTTTAATGCTAATCTATCTCCACAGAGGCTCGTTTGGACAACTTAGTTAGACAGCTGGCCCCAGACATAGGTGAATTCAGTTGTTTTCAGATTCAGAATGTGAGTTACTTCAGTCTGTCTGAATTGGCCCACAATGCGTAGAACTTTTTTGTATTTATATTTTCAACGGTGAAAGAGAATGTCAACTACAAAAGTGTATTATTGGTTAAGTGTAAATTTTAGTTCACACAAACTAGCTAAAAAGTCAAGTTGTTATTTAGTGTACAATTCAATAGCCACCAAAATTACTTCACTTGGAGAAATCTCACTTACTAGCACAGCCCTACCACATATGCCAAGTTCAGTAACAGAAATTATACTGTTTTATTTCTGGCTTTTACTTCTATTCATCTCACAGTCTTCTTAAGAATGGATTTATGAGAGAGGGGTCTGCTCTGGTGTCAGATACACTGGGCTGCTTTCCTCTCCCCAAAACCAGAGAGCCTGTGGTTCACAGCTTGGTCTCTGATCTCCACACCCCTGCTACTTTATGGACTTTATGCTGCCGTTTTACATTGTTTCCATTTGCCCTTTTCTTCTTCCTTTCTTCCCCGTGCATGCCTTCTCTGCTGTGTACTCCATTTTGACCACTACTGCAGAAGTGAGACTGCCCTTTGACCTCAGCATGGAACCTCCCACATGAGGAAGAGTCTTTACCCCTTTTGGTTCTAGGGCTGTTGTCAACTACTTGGAAGCCATTCCTTCTTGCCTTTTCCTTAATTCTTGGTCTTATTGCAGATGTACAAGTCACCAGGATGAAAAGTAAACAGTTAACAGAACCTTCTTCATAATGTTAAATTATAATAATTTCTGGTGGCAAACTGAACAAACATAAAACCAAAGTGGCTTATAATAAGAGAGACTTCTATCTTATTTCCCCACGGGTATTTCCTTTAAAAAAACATACAATACCATCTCCTAGTTACAAAGCTATTTCATTTACATTATTCCATTTGATATTTACAATCTCTTTATCAGTCATTATTATTACCATCCAATATCCTCTCCATTTCAGAGAGGAGTACAAGTCCTGTGTACTGTTTCTAAGCATCACAGCAAATCCTGTTTACCTTCTATTGCAACAAGGTAGGTCTGGCTCTTTGCTAAGAGAAATTGGGTGAATATTCATTTTATTCTGAGTAGTTGGAAAAAGATACAAAGGAGCTCACAGGACAGAGAAGAGACAAGGGGTCTCCATGCTGGTAAAATTTCTAAGTAGATCATGAAGCATCACGATTTCCCCAGTCCCTGAATGCAAGGAGGGTCAGGGTTAAGTGAAAAAAATACATTCTTTTTTTGATATTCCAAGTAGGAGATGGCTGTGGGATAGGAAGACCAAGATAGCTAAGAATTAGTTGAATTAATAGGTCTAGACTTCAGGAAAAGTCTAAAAGGAAATGCCTATTTGGCTATTAGAATCACTCGGGGAGCTTTTAAAATCCATGATGTCCAGGCTGCATTTCAGGCCAACTAAAACCAGAATCTCTACAAATGAAAACCAGGCCACAGTATGTTTAAATCTCCTCTGGTTAGTCCAATACTGAAAACTAATACTCCAATGTGTCTAATATTTCAATGAATTTTCAACTACTAGAAAACTCAGGCAACGAAACACTTTGGGATTTAATTGGTGACTTAGGGATAGTTCCATTTCCACCCCCTCCAAGGAAATATTTTTATTTTGTCCCTTTATTATGGACTTCCCTAGGTCAGTAGATCTGAGTTCAAATCCTGCCCCCCCCCCCCACTTGTTAGACTGCTGACTTTAGCTGAGGTACTTATCTTCCTTGACACTTTATTTATTTTATATGTAAAAATGAGGTTAGCACTAACTTGGAGAAAACTAGAGGTAATAAATAATATAATTCAAGTAAGACACCCAACACAGGAGCATGTACTTTGCAGCAATTGCATCTAGCGATAATAACAACAGCTGAGATAAGGTACCTAGTCCACATGTAGAATGACAGGAATAAATTTCTGTTATTTTGCCGATAGCAGTCTTAAGCCCATCTGGTCTGAGGTCTGCAGCTGTCCCTGGGTGGATATACACACTTTATCACAAGCTTCTGCCATTCACTGTCTGGGTTTTGTAATATGTTCACCTTGGTTAACGGTGTGAGGCAAACAGATCGTAAATGAGGCAGCTGGTGGATAGAAACGAGCCACAAAGATAAGGCATAACCAAGTAAACAGTGGTTTCTGGTCTCCCTTCCCTACCCTGAGGGATCTGGCTTAGCATCTAAATTTAATTTTCCTTCTTGCCAGTTTTCTCTTTTTAATACATGTCCTTGTCTCATGCCCTTATTTTTTCCAACTCCGTATTTTAAGTTTATTTATTTATATTTGAGAGAAGGGAATGAGCAGGGGAGGGGCAGAGAGAGAGGAAATAGAATCCCAAGCAGGCTTCACACTGTCACCCAGAGTCAGACGTGGGGCTCAAACCCATGAACAGTGAGATCATGACCTGAGCCGAAATCAAGAGTCAGGCGCTTCACAGACTGAGCCACCCAGACGCCTTTCGCATGCCTTTAGATACTATTTCTTTTCCCTAGGCTGCACTGGTTCGTGCCTCATCCCACCCCCTCCATGGGTGAGCCCATGTTCCTGAGCCAAGATTCCTAAAGCGAGCCTACAATTCTCATCCCCTCACTCTTCCTCTTACTATGGTGGCATCATCTTTTATTTTTTTCAGGTATTTCACAAAACCTTGACAGGCATTACAACCATAGAAACCACTTAGGGAAATAGGAACAGGATACATTTATATACCATTACCCCAAATTCAAACATTGCTCATTTGTGATAATACCAGAATGCAACCATCTATTTAATGTCTCGGTACATATCAATGCAAGTATGATTACACACAGATTAATATCATTGATTTGGGAGAACATAATGCACGAGAAAGTGTCCCTTCCTTTGCCTACCACAGACTATTCATTCCTATGAACCTCATTGATGCATGTGGAATGCAGATTTCACTGACAGTGTGCTTAAAGCGTTTATCAAAGCCACCTTCCCATCAAGTACAGCAGAGTCCAGCAACACTCACAAACACAAAATCACACACACAGCAGGCATTTCTTCTGGATAGAATCAGATAGACAAGCAAAATCAGAACCCATTTTCCTTCCCCTCATTCCCATCAGAAAGGCCAAAATACTTGAACCTGGCATGTTCTCACTGGAGGGACAACCCTGAGCGGACCGCACAGGACTTACCTGGCAGGAGGTAGGGGGCCAGGTGATGGCCGGGCTGCCGGGGTTTCCGGCCTACAGCACATACATTACACACAAAGCCATCTTTGGCTGATTTTCAAGACAGAGGCAGGGGAGCTGCAGAAAGACACCGCGAACGCCTTATATGGCAAGAAGCCAGCCCGGAGCAGCATGCAGAGCAGGCTGAATTAAATGTGCAGATTAAATGAACAGCTTGCTTTATGTACATCAGTTAAGTTCAAAGCTTTCTGGCCTACTGCTAATAGCAGGCTTGGCGAAGAAATCAACGGTGACCTGGGTGGCGCGGGGGCTGGGAGAAAGCAGGTGAGAGTCCCTCTCACCACCGGCTCTCTCCTCCCCATCTTCATTCCTATTGCTTCACTCTCCTCACGTGGCATCTTATCTGCAGCACCTGTACCTGTGAGGACAAGGCTTGACCCCCATTTGGCCTCAAGTCCCTGACCCATGATGTTAGAGTAGAGGGTTCAACACCCTGGGAAAGGGCTTTAGAAAACCTGAACTTTCTAGCTCAGATGCCAACGTCCTCATGCACATCACACAGCACACAATGCTCCAGTATCATCAGACTTACTAATATTGTAATGACTAGTCACAGTATCTAAGGGTGATTCTAGTCTCAGCCTAGTGAGGTTGGCAGGTGTGCCCCCTGGAGGTCTAGATGTAGGGGTCCTAGTCTTTCCCCAGCTGGCACCCCCTGGTGTCCATCACACTTTCCTTCCTGGGAGGATAGGGCTGCCCCCAGGATTGAGGATTTATTGGAAGGTGCTGGCTCACTCAGTCACAGGAGGGGCAGATTCCACCCTCCCAGCTGCCAGGTGTCACCTGTCCTCACGGCAAACAATTTATTCACACCATTTGTAAAGGGGCGGTCAGTAAAGCCCGAGATTTGCCTCATGGGAGGGAAGATGCAGGGGAAGTAGTGGTGTGGGTGCCCAACAGGACCTGTGAGACTGAGCTGCTTTTAGGTTGTGGCTGGGAAGCCCCTGGAAATCCCTCTCCAGGCTTTTCTCCATCCACCATCACATTGCTTTCCAGAGTGTCAAAGGACAGAAGTGGTCTCCCACAAGGTACCTTCTCTTTGTCCCTCTGTCCTCCTCCCCAGTGTGCTAAGGGATCTGGGGCATGGGGAGGAGCTCGGGACAGGACCAACACCCACATTCCCATCCATCCTTGCCTGCTGGAAACCGTTCTTCCCTACCAAAAAGCTCTTCTCTCTTGAAGCCCTCTGCTTTCCAGAGGGACCCCATCACGACCCTAACCTTTTCCTTGCTTAGTCAAATCCAAATTCCAAGCTTAAAGGAAGCAGAAAACACTTTTCTACCCCTTTATTAGAACAAAAGGACACGCATCAAAGTGATGACACACTGGACTTTGCATGCAAGCCTATGTTTGCATTTCTATCAACTGAAAGATGGGGATTTCTCGACAGGGGAAAGCCCAACGTCAGGACTGCAACTGAGGGTTCTGAAGACACTCCTGACTCTTTAGGACGTGCAGTCAACAATGGAACGCAAGAGGGCCACAGGGTTTCGACTTCACAGTGGATGTCTCAGCCACGCCGCCCATCTCCAGGCAAAGATCGTGGCTCCACAGTTGGAGGACAGAGCAAGTTACCACATGTGTAGCTGAGTAGGAGAGGCTCTTCCTGTTTCTAAACATTGCCCCCTTGGCCAGCTGAGGAGTCTGAACTCTCCATAATACTTGACAATAAACCAAACCACCTTATTTTAAAAGTTACATAAAACATTCTTCTAGAAGTACAACCATAAAGAAAAAACATCTCCCACAGTTCCACTCCCCGCAAATCAATCACCATTAATTTATATACACTTCTCAAGGGACTTTCTATGCACTGTGCCTGAGTCTAGGTCTCCATCTAAGTTGTCAACTACAATGACATTAACTTAAATTTTTACAGAACCTGCTTAGAATTCAAAGAGAAGGGATTTCTTTGATGTGTTCACTGCAAGGTTCAGTGAAGACACCAGAGCCAGCCTGGCTATAGTACAAGGGGGAAATGTTTCTGACTCTGAGCTCCCCGAATACCCCAGAGGGCAGGTGAGGGTCACTCACAGGCATGCACAGCTGAGGTCTCCTCCCTATGTGTGCAAGAGTGGCTGGCGGGAGGGGCCTTCTGGCACTCACTCCCTTATCTCCAGGCTGACCTCCTGCCCATTTGGTTTCTTCATTTCCTTTCAGCTTGCCTCTTAACAGCCTCAAAAAGTCCTCCTACTTCTCCACCTCTACACATTCCAGGCAGATGTGGCACACTGACAAGTAGTGACGATCTTGACCATTTTTGGGGGAGGGAGGAGAGGGAAAATCAAACAATCCTAATTGTGCATACTTCTCACACATAAGTAGATGGTTAACATTTTGACAAACAGACTCATGTCCTTTTCAGTCCTGGGTGAACCCTGTTCCCGTTTCACTCCCCTTACCCTAGCTCCTTTGGCTGCCAAGCCAGCTGGGCTCAACACCTCCAGGGAGCCATTTGGTTGGGAAGAAAATAAAAATAACCTGCCCATTTTTCTAAAGTATCTTCCAAAGCACAAACCTTTGGGAGAATTGAGGAACTTCATGGGGTTACACACAGCGTCTTGTAGAGTCACCAAGGGAGAAGAGCAGAAACAAACGAGATTCTCCTGGGCTCTGAAGGGCGATGAAATGGAAGGACTATGCTCCCATCCTCCCAGCAGGTCTGGGAGATGCCAGGACCCATGGGAGCACGTGGTCACGTGCTGCTTGTAGAGAAGCCTGCAGTCCTAGCAATACTCTACCTACAAATGGGGAAGAGGTTGACTGGCCAGCCTGCTTCTCCCAACACATCTCTTACCACCGAACTCCAGAACAGCTGCCAAACCCCAGCGTGGGGTGGAGGCTCAAAACCATAGGGAGGGTTGAGGTTCAGATCTGGAGAAAAGGGACTCACGGTGAGCAAGTGACTTACTGAAAAAAGGAATGGTGTTAACTGCCCACCCGAGTTGCGGATTACTCTCAGACTTAGATTATTTCTCTATTGCCGCCTTCACAAATTACAACAAACTTATTTTCTTACTGCTCTGTAGGTCAGAAGTCTGGCACAAGTCCCGCTGGGCTAAGATCAATGTGTCATCCCCAGTCATGAGCTATTTTCTGGAGGCTTGGGGGAGTCTGTTTCTCTGCCTTTTCCCGCGTTTAGACTGCCCCCAATTTCTGGTTTATGGCCACCTTTGATCTTCAAAGCCAGCAATGGCTGCTACCATTTCTTCTCCAACAGTGTCCTGATACTGACTGCTGTGTCCTTCTTCCACTTGTTTTTTTATGTCCATTTTTGAGAGAGAGAGAGAAAGAGAGGGGGAGCGGAGAGAGAGACACAGAATCTGAAGCAGGCTCCAGGCTCTCAGCTGTCAGGACTGAGCTCAATGCAGGGCTCAAACCCACAAACCGTGAGTTCATGACCTGAGCAGAAGTCAGAGGCTCAAGTGAATGAACCACCCAGGTGCCGCTCCTTCATCCACTTTTAAGGAGCCTAGTGATTATATTGGGTTCACCTGGAAAATCAAGAGTAATCTTTCTATTTTGAAGTCAGCTGATTAGAGATGTTAATTCCATCTGCAACGTTTGCCATACAGCATAACATTCACAGGTTCCAGGGATTAGGACATAATCATTTTGGGGTGTATTCTACCTACCACATCCTTAGTACAGGTACCCGAGTTTCTACCCATTGTGGCCACCTTTATCTCCCTTCCTCTTCCCATAATAACAAACACTTTGATGACTTCCACTACTCTTCCAAGGAGAGAAAGTTACTTTCAGGAACGTTTCTCACCCTTTGATGTTCTACTCAAAGTACGGTCTGTGAATCAATAGCATCAGCATCACCTGAGATCCTTTTAGAAATGCAAATTATCTAGCTGCTTGCCAGACCCACTGAATCAGAATCCACACTTGGACAAGATCCCCAGGTGATCTTGACAAAATACAGAATCCTTTCTTAATAAAAACCCTCAAGAAAGTAGGGATAGAAGGAGCATACCTCGAGACCATAAAAGCCACATATGAATGACCCACCACTAATATCATCGTCAATCGGGAAAAACTGAGAGCTTTCCCCTAAGGTCAGGAACACGATAGGGATGTTCACTCTTGCCACTGTTATTCAACATAGTATTGGAAGTCCTAGCCTCAGCAATCAGAAAACACAAAGGAAGAAAAGGCATCCAAATTGGCAAGGAGGAAGTCAAACCTTCACTCTTCACAGATGACATGTTACTCTATATGGAAAACCCAAAAGATCCCATCAAAAAACTGCTAGAACTGACCCATGAATTTAGCAAAGTTGAGGATATAAAATCAGGTTGCATTCCTATACAACAATAATGAAGCAACAGAAAGAGAAATCAAGGAATCGATCCCATTTACACTTGCACCAAAAACCATAAAATACCTAGGGATAAAGCTAACCAAAGAAGTGAAAAATCTATACACTGAAAACTATAGAAAGCTTATGAAAGAAATGGAAGAAGACACAAAGAAATGGAAAAAGATTCCATGCTCCTGGGTAGGAAGAACAAATATTGTTAAAATGTCAATACTACGCAAAGCAATCTACATATTCAACATGATCCCTATCAAAGTAACACGAACATCCTTCACAGAGCTAGAACAAATAATCCTAAAATTTGTATGGAACCAGAAAGGACCCCGAGTAGCCAAAGCGATCTTGAAAAAGAAAACCAAAGCTGGAGGCATCACAATCCCTGACTTCAAGCTATACTACAAAGCTGTAATCATCAAGACAGTATGGTACTGGCACAAGAACAGACACTCAGATCAATGGAACAGAATAGAGAACCCAGAAATGGACCCACAAACGTATCGCCAAATAATCTTTGACAAAGCAGGAAAGAACATCCAATGGAAAAAAGACAGTCTCTTCAGCAAGTGGTGCTGGGAAAACTGGACAGTGACATGCAGAAGAATGAACCTGGACCACTTTCTTACACCATACATAAAAATAAACTCACAATGGATGAAAGACCTAAACGTAAGACAGGAAGCCATCAAAATCTAGAGGAGAAAGCAGGCAAAAACCTCTTTGACCTCGGCCGCAGCAACTCCTTACTCAACAAGTCTCCAGAGGCAAGGGAAACAAAAGCAAAAATGAACTACTGGGACCTCATCAAAATAAAAAGCTTCTGCACAGCGAAGGAAACAATCAGCAAAACTAAAAGGCAACCTACATAATGGGAGAAGTTATCTGCAAATGACATATCAGATAAAGGGTTAGTATCCAAAATCTATAAAGAACTTATTAAACTCAACACCCAAAAAACAAATAATCCAGTGACGAAATGGGCAGAAGACATGAATAGACACTTCTCCAAGGAAGACATCCTGGTGGCGAACAGACACATGAAAAGATACTCCACATCACTCATCATCCGGGAAATACAAATCAAAACCACAATGAGACACCACTTCACACCAGTCAGATGTTGGCAAGGATGCAGAGAAAGAGGATCTCTTTTGCACTGTTGGTGGGAATGCAAACTGGTACAGCCACTCTGGAAAACAATACGGAGGTTCGTCAAAAAATTAAAAATAGAACTACTCTGTAACCCAGAAATTACACTACTAGGTATTTATCCTAGAGCTACAGGTGTGCTGTTTCAAAGGGGCACATGCACCCCAATGTTTATAGCAGTTTATAGCAATGTTTATAGTTATCGAAAATAGCTCAAATGTCCATCGATGAATGAATGGATAAAGAAGATGTGGTATATATGTATA
The DNA here is from genome assembly GCF_024362965.1 of Panthera pardus. NCBI lineage: Eukaryota > Metazoa > Chordata > Mammalia > Carnivora > Felidae > Panthera > Panthera pardus. Next base: position 112,096,220 of record NW_026526765.1, read on the forward strand.
GGTATACACACACACACACACACACACACACACACACACACACAATGGAGTATTACTCGGCAATCAAAAAGAATGAAATCTTGCCATATGCAACTACGTGGGTGGAAATAGAAAATATTATGCTAAGTGAAATTAGTCAGAGAAAGACAAATATCATATGAGTTCACTCATGAGGAATTTAAGATACAAAACAGGTGAACATAGGGAAGGGAAGCAAAAATAATACAAAAACATGGAGGGGGACAAAACATATGAGACTTAAATACACAGAACAAACTGAGGGTTGCTGGAGGGGTTGTGGGTGGGGGAGATGGGCTAAATGGGTAAGGGGCATTGGGGAGGACACTTGTTGGGATGAGCACTGGGTGTTATACATAGGGGATGAATCACTGGAATCTATTCCTGAAATCATTATAGCATTATATACTAATTAACTTGGATTCAAATTAACTAATTAATTAATTTAAAAAATAAAAGAGAAAAATTAATTGCCTACAAGTAGAATGGATAAATTAATATTCCATACGATGAAATATAATACAGCGGGAATAATGAACTAAAGCTGCATCTATCAGCATGGAACCCCCCCATATAAATAAATAAATAAATAAAACAAAATAAAGTGATACAAAAAAATGCTGTTTACCAAGAAAAGGTTGAACTCATTAAAAATTTAGGTCAAAAACACTAACTTCTCAAGGTTCCAGACTTTAAAGGTATTTCATCTAAAGCAAGTGCCATAGGGAAAACACTTTGCCCCTTTGCTCCTTAGTACTTTGTGGAAGAACTACTTGGAAAATAATGGTTTTTGGGTTTTTTTTTTTTTTTTGGACTCTCATATCAGCTTCAGTAAAATCACAAATTACTTATCTGGAATATATCCTAATAAAAAGATTGTGCCTCTTTGGAAGAAAATACAGATTTATTTTTGGTATACCAGGCACTGGAGAAAATGTTTTTGCTCTAAATGGTTTCCACATGTTGTCTTTATTCTTATACTTCAGATATTCATAATTCTTAATGATTGAAGTGTCAATTTGAATTTTCTCACTGTCAAAATAATACACTTTTTTCTCTGTTGAGCTTGAGGTAAAGATTTTCAAAAAAAATTTTTTTAATGTTTATTTATTTTTGAGACAGAGAGAGACAGAGCATGAATGGGGGAGGGTCAGAGAGAGGGAGACACAGAATCTGAAACAGGCTCCAGGCTGTGAGCTGTCAGCACAGAGCCCGACGCGGGGCTTGAACTCACGGACCGTGAGATCATGACCTGAGCCGAAGTCGGACGCTTAACCGACTGAGCCACCCAGGCGCCCCGGTAAAGATTTTTTTTAGCCATTATCTGAAAAAAAAGTTCTCTTGGTGAGCATATCATACGGCAATTTCTTAAAAATCATTATCTCTGTCATAGAGATGATTTGGGGGCCACTTATGCTTTATAAACTTATGCATGTGTGTTAGGCTCTTACTAAATTAGTTTCCAATAAAGACAAGATGGAGTAAGTGTAGGAATATATATCCTGACAATGTTATCACTATATTGATGACAAAAATTATCTGATGCCAAAAGGAACAGCTATGAATGTGTAGTGTTACAGAAGTCAAGAGGGATTGTGTGGTAGTCTCCTACCAGGAAAGCACCAAAGCAATGTAAGTAAATAACATGATAGGACATAATACAATTGAGCTATTACAAAGCAAAAACCTTCACATTTTAAATGTGAAAGGCAAATGTGGTCCTAGAGCTGGGCTCTTAATAATTCTTATCCTTCTATATTTTGTTCAGATGCTGAAGGCTATGAATGCTTTCTGGGTTTAAAGCTGATGTTCCTAGTGAAGTGCTCACTGATTCATCCCTTTGTGTGACTTATGTTCCAGTAGTACTTTTAGCATTCTCGAATACAATGTACTTGGGAAATGCAAAGTTTTAAAAACTGTTATTGTTGAGACGATTTTGGAGCAGGAAAAGTGCCTATTTTTCATGTTTGGGTGGATGAGCAGTCACTACAAAGGAACATGTATGTTTAAGCACAAGAGTAAATACGTGCTTTGACAGTGACGGTCAAAGGCTAACCACTGTACCTATAATAACAGTGGACATGATGAATGTTCACATTTAGATTCATTACTTAAGTACAGCATTCAAGATGTTAAAATGTGCACTGAGAAACCTGGGGACAATCTAAGATAGGAGATTTGGATAGGGGCTATTACAGGAAGCAGGGCCATGTAAATTTTTGTTGGGAGTTGAAGGTATCATGCCATTTCCTGTCACATGCGTGCATGCAGAGAGAGGAGGCTCACTCACTCCCAGGATGCTCTCCTCTTCCAAGCCCAGCTTGTTTAACCAGCTGACATTTAACCCTGCAGTATACCAGCAACCAGATAGCAAGGCTCACTGTCTTCCCATTCATTCATTCATTCATTCATTCATTGATTCTTTCACCAAAGCTTTGTTGACATTATCTTTTAATCATGGGGATGAGGGGCAAAAGAGGATCCGGTCTCCTTCCCTTAGGGAGCTTTCAGGCCAAAGGGGTTTCAAATGAAAAGCAGACAGTAATAAGTGCCACAAAATTTAACAAGTAGAATCTGGGAGCAATTAGCCAGAAATGAGCATCTTAGAGAGGTTCCATGTAGAAGGTAACAATTAACCTGGGCTTTGAAAAATGAGTGAACAGAGACATACAGAGATGGGACTCAGGGACAGAGGTGGAAATTGGAAAAGTGCATTCTGGTTTAGCCCAGGACAGACTGGAGATAAGCCCAAGGACCAGGCTAAAGGGAGATAAGAGATACGGCTGCAGGTTCTGTGTAGATTATAGATGGCTCTATATGCTAAAGGATTTAAACCTAATTTTTAGATTCAAGGAGTCACTGAAAGACTGAAAAGGGTGATGATAGGGACAAAAGAGAGGCTTAAGAATGATCCAGTGAGCTATTCTACTCCCCACTTTGTCAACTCAGAATTGAGTCCTAATGCCTTAAAAGTGTCCACACTATGTAGTAAATTAATCTCTCTCCCATGCACATAAAATAGTTCCAATTAAGGACCCTGCTTGGGAGAACTGAGAAGACTATGACCTAAGTGATTAATAATCAAATACTAGATATATCATGTGAGTCACATGTCTTTGCAATGGTGTACCCATTTTCAGCCCAGTCATTAAACAACAAGAAACTCTGTCTTTCAAAAGAGGGTTTTAAAAGGTCCACCTAAGCCCCTAAGAGATTCTAGAACAATGAATATTACCAGCCCCAACCTGAGTTCCAAAACGATCTGAAACAGACTCAGGCTCATTCTGGCTAGGAAGACAGAGAGCTGTAGCACCCCCCAGCCACTGTCTGCATTCTGCTGAATATATTGGAAGGAAGCAAAGATTTCATTAAAAATCAATTGGCAAGCACTCAATTCATAAAGGTAATACTCTGAACAAGTGTATAAGCAAGAGCAAAACCTAGTTACTAAGGACCCTAGTTACTACGGACCCAGATTTAAATGGTTTGGAGACAGACTACATGTAAGTTAAAAAAAACCAATCCAGACAAGATTACATTATTTCCTTAGAAAGGAGGGCTTGGAGAGATATTGGTACCCTGGGAGTATCATAAATGATTTATTATACTTAAATGCATAAACTATTAAGCCCCAGTCTTTCATAGCAGTGAGTACAAATATATTATTTTTCAGGGCTCTTCCAGTTATCAATGCTTTGATTCTCAGGAAACCAAATTTGGAAGCCTCATCTAAATTGATCATTTTAGAAATTAATTCTCCCTTTAGGACAGGGGCCTGTCTCATTTAACCAGAGCTGCTACATTCAGCTTTGCTGTCCCATCTTTTTGGAGTCATAGACCTTACCATCATTTTGCTATCAACCACTGTTGCTCTGCTGCCCCCAACTGGCTGCCAATAGCATACCCATAACATTGACCTCTATTTCTCCGCCCTTCTGATGCTCTTCAACCTAAGGTGAGCAGGAAATATCTTTCTGAGTTTCATGACCACTTATGTGAGATGGTTTTTGCACCAGAGGGCTGGAGTCCATAGTGTTACAGCGCCCTGCCCCCCCCCCCTTTTTTTTTCCACAGTATCTCCATTCCGCTCTGCAAAGTGCCACCAGAGGTCTCTCTATCTGATTCCAACTCTGGGGTAGGTTCAGGTTATTTTCCATATGACTTATTGGTACTATGCACCTGAAGAAACACGGCTAAGTACCTATTTAGTGTTTCCCAGACATTCCATTCCCTTAAATTCTCCCAAACACATTGTAGTAATGGGGAAACTGGATGGCCCAGCACACCTAAACAATCTACTAGTGGTTCAGTTCTTGCTCCTCTAAAATACCTTTTTTTGAGTCATATACTTATCTTTCCAACTCTCTGTCATGGGTGCATTCTCAAAAAATCAACAAGTTCATTCTTTGTAACTGCTGACTTCATCAAATCCTGAGTTAAAGAGGAACTTCCAGGTTTTGTATATAAATACTCGGACCTGATGGTCAAGACAGTCAAAGTCAAGAGCCAGAGTGAGAACCTGGATGAGGTCAGTTAGTCTTTGTGACTCTGCTTTGTTAGCACTGGACTGAACTCTCCTTTATAAGATTGAAATTATAAGTGTTCAGCTCTATTCTGCCTATAATGGAAAAACAGAAAGAGTAGAGGGTATCTTACCATAATCTTTAGCAGAGACAGAATGAAGGTGGCTTAATAAATGATTGTTAATGGAATGCATGAGCCTTCAAAGATGGCCCTGAGTTCTCTATCCTATCTGACACAGAGGATGATGGTATTACTAACTGATCAAGGGAAGACAGGGGCTGCAGTAGACTTGGGAGTAAGAGTGATTAATTCAGTTTTTGACATGCTGAATCAGAGATTCTCATGGGTCATCTAAGTGGAAGTACCCAGAGTCCATCAGATTTAGGGAACTTGGAAGAGAAGTCTAAACTCAGGACATACATTTGAGAGTCATTCCTGTTGACATGATAGATGAGGCCATGGGTATAAATAATTTTAATTCACTACCTTGACATTCAGGTTGGGTATGAGAAGCAGAGAACTGGGTGGGCAAGTGAGTGCTCTTGGCATGTCTCACTTCATAATGAACAACTTATAACTATTAGCGATAAGCAGGACAAGAAAAGCAAGGAAGCATGGAATTACTAGACAATCTCAAAGCCCACTCTAGCCTTTACTGGGACTTCAAACTCAGGTAGCAGTGGATTAATTGAGATTCACAGTTTTCCATGTCTGCATTCCTTGTTTTTTATTGGGAATGACTCTAAATAAGTAGAAGTAGAAGAGATAACCAGATCCCAGAAAAAATCCTGGAAAGCCCTACCTCTCATTGAAATGTAGCCAAGAACCTATTGCAAGATTCTATACAATCTTCAGAACAAAATCTGCTAACTTGGCTACTGAAGGATGCTGCTTTTAGCATTTTTTCCTCCTAAATCCCATGCGATTCAGACAGCTATTAGTTCCTATAAAGCATAAATAATAGAACTCTGAGGTGCAGAAAAATGATGGCCTGGATTTTTCTAAATATAGAGTTCTAATTTGAATTATGATGTAATTACAAAAAGATTCATTTATTCGTCAAGTATCAACTGAGCACCAACAATGTAGCAGCTTTGAACCAGATTTAAGGATTGCAAATCTGGCTAACAGAATTATACAAAAAACATAGTCCTTCTCCCTCAAGAAATTCCCAGTAGTATGGGAGACAGAGACACATAAAAATAGTTATAATTAAATGTGCCAAAATGCTATAGTGTTATATGAATTGCTGCAGACAGAGACACAGATTAATTCTGACTGAAGGATCTGGGAAGGCTTCTAAGAAGAAATATGATTTGAGATGGGTCTTGATGCTCAAAGAAAATGGTGAAGGCAGGGCTGGGTACTGTAGAACAAGGGAATTCTCCCTGCATTGATGAAGAGTCCTGGCAGCTAACTGAAGGAAGAAGCAAGGGATATGGGTGCAGGGCGTAGAGTGAGTTGCAAAAAGGATTATAGAGGAGGCCTGAGAAGGTAACTTAGAGCCAGCTTGGGCAAGATGGACCCTTATGCTGAAGCAGGCAGTAGCAAGCCAAGGAAGAATGAGGAGTTGCATCAAAAATATCAGTGAAAAGTGACAAAGGTAAAGATTGTAAAGAGAAGAAAATGTGAGACTTTTTTGAGATAGAAGAACTTATCAACACATGAAATGGAGGTTGTTCTCAGGTTTCTATCTTTTAAGACTGGGCAGTATGGCTGAGAATCCCAGCAACGTCCAATATTTTTATTTCTCCCCTTCTTAGGCACACAGCTAACTTCCATTTCCCAGACCTTTCGGGTCATGTATCTGAGGTTTGCCCAATGGCACGTGGGCAGAAGTGATATACATAACACTTCGACACCCATGCATTCTCTCTCTTCTCTACCTGCAGTAAACTTCCAGGTAAGGTGTTGAAGAAGCCATACCACAGGATGGCAGTCTGGCTCTAAAACATTCTTGGGGCAGAATTTCTCCAGCACCCCACCCCTGGAGGATGGCAGTGGACAATAATATCCAACAGACTAAGAGTAAGCAATCAAGTTTTATTGTGGTAAGCCATTATGATTTTATGGTTTTTCTCTTCTAGCAGCTAGCGTTACTACCTTGAGTAATACTCAGGAGAAAAGGGAGGAGTAGTGTGAATAAGCGAGAAGATTAGGAAGAAAATAGTAGGCTTAATTTCACCTATGTTGAACTTGAGGTAAGTGCAGGGCCACCAAAGTGTAACAAAATCACCAGAAAAACGGGCTTAAAGCTTAACAAAGCAGCTAAAGCTAGCCTTGTTGTATTTGGAAGTCACTGTCAAACAGCTATGCTTTGAAGTCTAAGAAGTATAAAGGACCACTCCTGATGAGTATAGGCTGAGATGAGAACACAAAGGCAGAACTCTGGGGGCAATGCCAGTATTTATGGTGTGGGAAGGAGAGGAGACTTCACCAAAGGAGTTTGAGAGAAGAAAGATGGGGTGGGTGGGGAAAGAAAGGGAGAGAAAATTTGTGTGTTGTTTTAATTACTTGTGATAAAGCACACTGTTGTGTGCTGTGTTTTTTAAAATATAACTTACCAGGTGCACTCCCCCAAAACCCAGTGAGATGGACACTTCTCAGCCTGTGGATTACAGAACGGAGGCATAATGAGGTATCCTTATGGTAACCTTATCCATAATGGTATCCTTAAGCTTATGTAGCTCAAAAGTGAGAGAATAGGGATTTGAATCTATGCACCCATCTGTTCCTGAAAAGTACAGCAGACCTAAAGGATGGCTGAGGGAGTGAGCTGCTGCAGAGAGAACCAGGAAAAAATATGCTATGTCTCGTGGGAGGCGGGGTGAGCAGAACAGAAAAGGGGTGCCGTGACAGCCAGGGAGCAATGAGTGGAAACACGGTCAGTGTGCGATGCAGGATGTGAGGTTGTCAGGCAGGCAAAGCGGTGCCAGGAACTCAAAGACAAAACAAGATTTGAATAAGGGAAGGCCCCAAACTATAGCCGCGTGTAGGAGTTTAAGGCTGGCAACTGGGGAAACAATGAGTAACACTTTCAATTGGCACGTGCTCAGCACTTAAAGAGTGCCAGGCCTGGGTGCTTTGTCACCACGCTGAGGCATTCCTATAAGATTTGAAAACTGGTGCCCTGATAGCTGCACAGGACTCCCAGATATGTTTTGTTTGCTACCGTGGAGTGTCTTTAAAAGTTTAAGTCAGTTACCAACATTTAAAAATGGAGGGGCTCCTGGGAGGCTCAGTTGGTTAAGCGTCCAACTTCAGCTCAGGTCATGACCTCCCAGTTTGTGAGTTCGAGGCCCACATCGAGCTCTGTGCTGACAGCTCAGAGCCTGGAGCCTGGAGCCTGCTTTGGGTTCTGTGTCTCCCTCTCTTTCTGCCCCTCCCCTGCTCATGCTCTGTGTCTCAAAAATAAATAAATGTTAAAAATATTTAAAAAAAAAATTTAACATTTATTCATTTTTGAGAGATAGAGGCAGAGCATGAGCAGAGGAGGGGGAGAGAGAGACACACACACAGAATCTGAAGCAGGCTCCAGGCTCTGAGCTGTTTGTTAGCACAGAGCTCAATGCGGAGCTTGAACTCACGAACTAGCTGCGAGACCGTGACCTGAGCTGAAGTCAAACTCTCAACCGACTGAGCCACCCAGGCGCCCCAATGTTAACAATATTTTAAAAAATAAAATAAAAATAGAAACACTGACATAAAACTTCAGATTTCGAGATTCTTTTCAAAAGTTAGAAGGCCTGAAGAGCCTGGGTGACTCAACTGGGTAAGCATCTGACGCTTGGTTTCCACTCAGGTCATGATCTCACAGTTCATGGGTTCAAGCCTTGCATGGGGCTCTGTGCTGACAGTGCAGAGCCTGCTTAGGATTTTCTCTCTCTCTTTCTCTCTCTCTCTCTCTCTCTCTTTGACCTCCCCCCCCCCAAAAAAAAATAAATAAACTTTAAGAAATTAGAAGGCCTGGCAGTTCTGAGCTACCTTTCCACATGGCACCTATATGTGGGGTGAGAAGTCCACCACCTTAGAGGGGTCATTTCATTTCCAGCCACATTCACTCTTTTTCATTCCCAGTCAGACTTTGTAGAATTTCAGTTAGCAGACAGTGTTCTACAACAATGGGAAAGGGAAACTCAGGCCTCGATGGCTGTCATGATTCCACTGAACTGGCCAGGTGGCGGCTTGTAACTCAGCCTTACTTTTAATAGGTCAGGACACAGTTGGGCTTGTTTTAGTCCTGAAGTTTTGTAAGGAGCCCCAGACGCTTCACAGAAGCTCCAGGGTTTGGCATTTGGTATTCAGGTCATTTGTGATGCTAGCCAAGAGTATTTTCAGAAGAGTGGTGGGGGCATTAAACAGATGGGACTACACGAAGACCGAGAGAGTTGCAGTCCTGAGGGAACCTGCCCATTTGACTAATGTGGTGGCAAATGGAAGGATCCAGTGGTGGTATTGCCTCTCCCCTGGATGACAGCAACCACTTCGCAGCCATGATTCCTCTTCCCTCCTTTGCCCCCTTAATTCACAACACAGCAGCCAGTGCAATCCTCTTAAATATGTCAAATCATGTCATTCCTCTGCTCAAACCTTCCCAAGACCTTCCCAATTCACTTGGAGTCAAAACTGAAGCCCTGCTTGTGCTTGCTTCAGCAGCACATACACTAAAAACCCAAAGTACTGCTTTACACTGAGCTGCAAGGCCCACAGGACCTGGTTGCCCTGGTTTTACATTCTCCTACAGGCCCCTCTCCACTTTGCTCCAGCCACAGCCATCCATGTTGTTCCTTATTGCACTAAGAACACTCCCACCCTGCCACAGGACCTTCACACTGGCCATTCCCTCTGCTTTCCAGGCACATTTCCCCCATGGCTTACTCCTTTACTCCCTTTAAGTCTTGGACTGCTCTATTTAAGAGTGTCCCAGTCCCTCCCTAGTACTGTCCCTTTTCCTGCTTATTTTTTCCCCCAAGGCATTTGTACACACCTATTTTTAATTTATTTGTTTTTCTCATTAGGATGTTATCTTCCTCCTCTCTATTGTGGGGCCTAGGTTTTTTTGTTTTCCTCCCACTGATATCTCTCCAGTACTGAGAGTAGTACCTCATGTTTTACAGATGCCCAGCACATTCTAGCTGGATTGGACTGGACAGACAGCCAGAGACCTAAGTATGTATGTGGGCTGCAGAGAACAGTGTGGAAAAGATACACAAGGTAGGACATAAATGATAGAACCTGACCCTGGGACACGGGGGGCTTGGGGGGGAAGGTGGGCAGATGAAATCAAGAGCCTTGGCAGGAGGGGTCTGGCCTTGAAAAGGCAGAAAGAGAATTCTCCCTCTACAGTCAGTGTGAAGAAAGCAAGGGTAGGTCCAGATCCCAGGTCAGGAAGGAAGAGAAACTGATAAATTCACTAATGAATGAATTATCCACTCACTGATTTACTGTACCCCTACCATGTTTGGGGTGCTATTCTAGGGACTAGGGGTGCAGAGGTGACTTCCTCCCGAGATAGGAGCAAGGTTCATAGCTGAGAATGAGGAGAGGCTTGGGGAAAATGGCGAGGGTTGGGAGCAGCTGTTTGGGGCGCCAGAAATGGAAGGTGGTGAGGATGCATGAAAGGACTGCTGAGTAGTATGAGGGCCCAGCTGAGGTTGTCCTGCTGCCAGTTGGCATAGGTATCTGATTTCCTCCACTAGCACTTGCAGCCTGGGCGCAGAAGCCGAGAAAAGCAGATGGTTGGAATAAATTGGTCCTGGGGATTGCTAGAGGAGGATGTTGTGGGAGGACCAAGGAATGGGGGGAAATCAATGGATCAGCCCATAAACGTAACCAGCCACTGCCTCTTCAGTAACCTTGGTGTTGCTCACCTGATTTGGAAGAATGACAGTCATTGACAGCTGTCCTCTTTCCCCCCAGGAATCAGTCCTGGTCCTAACCAGGTGTACCCAGTATAAATTTCTACACAAACTTTGAATAGTGGAAATGTTGAAATATACTCCTTGGGGCTTCTCTTCTCGCTCCTCATGAATTATCCAAAAGGGGTACCCATCTGACTTCTACACAATGATGCTTTCAAAGCTTATCCTTTAGTATACACAACAAATATTTCTGGCCCACTCTGTGGTGAATCCTTGCTTACTGAGCTCTAGAACAGGCAGCTGCAGTCCTTTGAGGGACAAGGACTCTAATCCAATTTCAAGTTCATTTCAAAGAATCCTTATGTGAGTTCCCAAGGACATGCTTCTACTAATGGAGGAGACTTTCTCACGCATCTTCCTTTATACAAACCCCTATTTGCTGTAACTTTTGGATACTAATTAGAACAGTATGTACTCTCTTCTGAGCCAAACCTGTAGCTGGTTAGTCCCTTGGCCCAAGGCTCACCTTGCCTTCACCTCTTCACTTTTATTTCTTTACAAAATACTATTAAAGCTGAGCCAAGTTGGCTTATTCCACTGTTTTCCTGTCCTTCTTAGGACTTCATCTGAAATATTTATGACTACTCTCCCAAGTACATAGTATGAGTCTGCTGCTCTCTTGGGAGAATATCTTATGTAAAATTCCAGGTCGGGATTGATCAAATGATGTATGCATTTATTAAATTCCTGCTTTTGTTGGCCATCCCTCCTTCCTACCTGGAACTTGATATTCTCACCCTTGGCTCCACGGCACTGTGAATGCATCATGATCTCTTTTTGTCACTTAAAAATGTTTTTCTTCTGCATTCTGTCTTTTTATAGAATGGAACTATGATTCAATGGAACTATGATGCTCCTACCTTACATAATATTTGAGCAATTTAGGATTTTTGATCTATGAATTCTAGAAATCACGAGAATCCAAAGATTTAGATCATTGTGTTGAAAATGAGCCATCCAGACTAGTTAGAAATGTCTAGAGTCCAAGGCAATGAGTAAACGATAAAACCAGAAGACAAAAAAACATGAGCTTGCCCTTTCATCTGTTCTGTTCTCATGATCATGAAAGGACTTATCTCCATGGAAAGAATATTCTCTAGAGACTTGGCTAGAGCTGTTCACACCCATCCCTAGTGGTTGGAGAGAGCTACTTTAGTCCCTTCTTGTGATCACACCCATCCCTAGTGGTTGGAGAGAGACTGCTGTACTTCAGTCCCTTCTTGTGGTGTCTTCTCAATAAACAGACTATCTTCAGTGTTGATTGTTTGCTCTTCTATTCTAAGGGAGAAGGAGTTAAATAATATGACCTCCCAACCATCCTCCCTACCTTGATCTCCAACCACCCTTCTTCATGTGACTCTATTTTGCATTCTATAATCAAGTTCACATTCTTGAAGCACTATTTTGATCCTGTCAGTCCTTTGCTTAAAAACCCTCCCTACTTCCCTATTGTTAACCGTGTATAGTGAATTCTCCTGACCCTGGCCTTCAAGGCTACACTTATCAAGACTCTGCTTGTATCATGCTTACTAATGTTCCATTACCCAACAGTGTTTCATATGGCCAAGCCTAGAGTGAGCGTGAGGATACCATATGAGGGTATGACCACCAAGAGGCACTGTCCGTCTGGCTTCACCAGTGCAACAATGGATCATACTTCTGCTCTACTCAAGCTGTATTCCATTATTGCTCCTTCCTATTTCCACATTATAAGTTTGAGTTTCTCAAACCTTCTCTTTTCTCATAGTGCTAACAAACAAGATTACAGTACTTAGCCTTCAGATGCTGACTCTTCTATTAACATCTTCCAGAAAAAGGAGGGGGGGGGATATTTCCACTTCCTCTGCAGTCACAGATACTCAGAAAATATTTTGGCTCATAAAAAATAATTTTGAACTTCACAATATTCCCAAGAATATTAATCTTAATCTCTGGTCCACTGAACAGAATTGTGTAACTAACCATCACCATTTTTCTCTCATCTCTGCTACTTGAAAACCTGTCCTTGCAAGCATTATTTGGAAAATAAAAGAGTTAATGAGCACAGCTGGCCTCTAGAAATGTTTGCTATGGCCCAAGAATTCTAATCTTAAGATTCTAAAACTTTGAATATCTAATTGTTTGCCCTGCCGATCAATTTATTGTGAGATAATATTTAAAGGTATAAATACTTGCAAATTCTTTGAACAACCAAGAAGAGGAGCTTTCTGAGTTTTTCTCTCCTTCTTACATATAGTAAGTATAGTAAGATACAACAAGCCTGTGATTCTAATGGGTTCTTTCATCAAACTAAGAGTTTTGAATTTTTTTGTCTCATTTAAATCACTAATATTTAGTTCAGTATTTATTTCTCTCTTGACAAATTGGAATCTCCTTTAAAGAAGGACCTGTTACATATGTATATCTGTGTTTATGTAAATTATTAAATATATATGTACATTTCATCTTCCTTATCCAACATCTAGCATTATCCTTTTTTCCAATAAGCAATTGTGGAGTTATTTTTTAGTAGCTTACTCATCATAATTTTAGTCCTTATGAAGACATATGCATGATATCTAACTGATATTGTCAGAACAGGAACAGTTGATACCGAAATTGAAGTTTGGCCTTTTCATGGTCGGATCATATGATAGTGAGACATTTTCATGTCTCTGTGGGTCAGACTACATGTACAGTGGAACATGTACTCTCTTATAAAATGCTTTGAGTATTCATTAAGTAATTTTGAATCATTCTTTAATTAAAAATGTATATTTATTAATTATTCTGTGACATGTATGCTTTTGTGTGTGAACATATGTGTTTCAGTCTATTCCAATCTATTCTTTTTTTTTAACTTTATATATTTTGAGAGAGACAGACACAGAGGCAGAGACAGAGTGAGTGGGAGAGGGTCAGAGAGAGAGGAGACAAAGAATTCCAAGCAGGCTCCTCACTGCCAGTGCAGAGCCTGATGTGGGGCTCAAACTCACAAAACCCAGAGATGACAACCTGAGCCAAAACCAAGAGTCAGATACTCAACTGGCTGAGCCACAGAGGCACCCCTCCAATCTATTCTTAAACTATTTGGTTTTATCTTTAACTGCTTCTTATGAATTTTATATAAATACTAAGAAGGTATAAAATGACATGTTTAAGGTAAAAAAGAATTATGATGATTAACTATAATTAATATTAATTATAGACCACATTTGAGCTGAACTGTGAGTATGGTAAAATTTGCAATAGCTTTTAAAATTTTACTTCTTCCTGCTGAAGATCTGGAAATCCATGCTCTTTAAAGAAGGCAAACTATAATAAATAAAATGCCATTTATTGAAGAATTTTTCTTATAATAGTTTCAAGGAACATTATCTTTTAGAAACCCTAAAATATAAGAAACATCTCATGGAAAGAAGTAAGCCATTTCCAGGAAAACATGAACTGGATTCAGCCTCGCATCAAAGCCCTGAAGAACTATATTTCCTCTTTGTATTTTGTCAGTCGTCCAGAACGAGCACTATTCCAAGCTGTTCCACTGATTACTCAGCTTCCTTGCCAATATCATTTCTGGGTTATAGACAGTGACTTCTTTCCACTCTGCTTGAGAAAATGATTTGAATAATCCATTAGCAAGAGAGAATACCTAACAGTTTGCTATACTGCACACATCTTATCAATGAGTCATCCATAAGGTAAGAGGAGGGTGGTTCATTAATTAAACATCCTACTCTCACCTCAGGGCAGAACATATTAATAATTACCATCTTTATGCTTCAATAATATTATTCTGTATTGAAGTGAATAATTAAATTACATAGAAACAACCCAGCAAAGATAATTATAATTATCATTACGGAATGGAGAGCAGCATCATTGTCCGTACATTATACTTTTTCTAAACTAGATATGCCTAAATTTATTTTCACAGAATGTGATTTTAAGGTATAAGGCCATTTTTCATGTGACCTAGCTGCTGTTTTTCATTAACACCCTTCAGAACTTCATATTTTATCAGAAATAATCTGATCAAAATACTGTATATTATTAATATTCCTTGGTGGAGGATATTAAATGTAAATTACATCTCAAAAAATCTTGCAGATGGTTACATTTCTTTTAAAGAAACACGCATAAACTATTTCACTTCTTGGCAGAAGTTATACATGAGGACGCAGCTGAAGAGCAGGCTCATAAAAGTGGGAAGAAATAAAAAGGCCCAAATCTAATAAAATTATGCACCGAAAGATTAACTCAGAATTCCAGAAGCTTCCTCAAATCAAGTCAAACTCTGAAAATGCTTCTTTTCTGAAAATGCTTTTTTTGTTCTTTTGTTAAAGATCGGGTTGTCTGGATTCTCTTTAGATTTTCAAGCAGATGTGCTTTCCCAATGTCATCTAAAGACAGAACCCGGGGCGCCTGGGTGGCTCAGTTGGTTAAGCGTGCGACTTCGGCTCAGGTCACGATCTCGCGATATGTGAGTTCGAGCCCCGCGTCGGGCTCTGTGCTGACTGCTCAGAGCCTGGAGCCTGTTTCAGATTCTGTGCCTCCCTCTCTCTCTGACCCTCCCCCATTCATGCTCTGTCTCTCTCTGTCTCAAAAATAAATAAACGTTAAAAAAAAATTAAAAAAAATAAATAAATAAAGACAGAACCCAAGGAAAAGGATGGCATGCATTCAGCACCCCTTCCCCAGTCCTTGCTAGCAAGGAAGCACCAAGGGGCATGTTCTTTGAAATTTGGATGCTAATGCCTCTATATTATATCTCTAACCCTGACCTCCTTCCTGATACATACACTCAAGTATCTAACTGACAATCCTCATCTCTGCTTAGATATCCAACTGAATATATGAGGTATCCAAGATCTACCTGCTGCCTCAACCCTCACCCTGAATCCCACTGCCCACCAACGCTGACACTCCATCTTCCCCACAGTTACTGCTGCCATCAGCTGGCCAGGATGCAGGACCCAAATCCAGGATCCATCATTCTTGTTGTTCTCTCATCATCAAGCCCTGCCTTGCTTCCTTCCAGTATCTATTTTGAATCTGAACATTCTCACCGGCAGTCTGCAGTGCCACTGCATTGGCCCACGAGTATCACATTAAAAAAAATTTTTTTTAACATTTATTTATTTTTGAGAGAGAGAGACAAAGCACAAGCAGGGGAGGAGTAGAGAGGGGGAGATACAGAATCTGAAACAGGCTCCAGGCTCCCAGTTGTCAGCAGAGAGCCAACGCTGAGCTTGAACCCACGAACCGTGAGATCATGACCTGAGCTGCAGTCGGATGCTTAACCGACTGAGCCACCCATGGGCCCCATGAATATCACATCTTACACAGACTGTGGTCACAGCCTCTTAATGGTTCCTGGGTTTCCTTTCATGGATTCCCACACTCACACACAGCGAGAGTGATCTTTCCAAAATGCAGGTATTATGACACCACCTGGGCTTTCCATCACACACAGCCTGAGGTGCCCTCTGATCCTTGTTACCTCTGACTCTCCCATCCTTGCTGTCAGTGCTCCAGCCACACTGGCCTTCTTGCCGCTCTGCGAGGCAGCAAGCTCGTAAGTAGTTGTGCTGCTTCCGTTTGCTGTTCCCTCTGCTCCTGTCAGTCACAGTCCTGCTCAACTGTCACTCCTCAGACACGGGATCTAAAAGCTCCTGGGCCACATCCCTTAACTCAGCTCTATTTTCTTCAGAGCTCATATCACCATCTGATACTGTATTAGTGATTTGTTTTTTGTTTTGATTTGATTTTGTTATTTATTTATCATCCACCTCTGCAGCTAGGCCTGTCTGTGGCAGGCGCACTGCAGGTACTCAACAGTTTTTTGCTCACTGAATGACTAGCCGGTCTACCCTACTGAATAGAAACACAGCGAATGCATTTATGAAATGAGGTTCAGACAAAGTCGAATGGAAACTCTTGTCCGTGGTGCCAATGTGATTATTACACAAAAAGTCACGGCTGAACTCCAGTCTTTCTACTTTGGTTCTGAGTCACCCGCTATGACTGCAGCTCCCCACTGGATGCCCTGTAGGGTTCAAAGTCAGCATACTCCCGACAGGTCTCTGCCTCCATGCTGCCCTCTCCCCTCCTGCCCTGTGCCTTGCCCTTCCACTCTAGCCACGGCCTCTTCTTGTTGTTCACACAGGCTCACGTGGAGGCCTTGCCCTGTGTGCTTGAATCCTTTGTCCCAGGGGCTGGCTCCTTCCTGCCATTGAGAGTTCATCTTCAATGTCAGTTCCTCAAAGAAACCGTCCATGACCACTGAATCTAAAGCAGCTTCTCAGGCATACTACTGCCTCATTATAATTTAATTTTCTTTATAGCCCTTATCACTAGTTTATTTTTCTCCTTACTACCAGGCTCTAAGTTTCAATGTCTCTCTTGTTCCCTATAGTATCCCCAGGCCTGGAACAATGCCTGGCATGTGGTAGGTGATTAGTAAATATTTGCTGAATACAGATATGACCCTGGTCTAGCTTAGGGCCTTGAATACAATGAATACATAAGAAGCACTAAATGAATTATTAGCAGAATGCATATCTGCCCACCCCTAAGTCTCCTACGGATGGGTAAAACGATGTTAGTCTTGCTTTGCAAAAAGAAAAGTTTCTCTTTTAACCCAAATGTCTTTACAGACTCTTTTTCTAGCAGTTGTGCCACAGTATAATTTCTCTTATTTGAAATGAGCAAGGGCTGTGTTTTATTTATCTGTTTGCAGCACATAGCCGAGTGTCTGACACATAACAGGTGCTCAGTAAATATTTATTGAAGAAATGAATGAATGAAACAAATGTCTAGAATAAAGCTAAGGATCTGCTGGCTGGGTGCCTGCCAAAACTATATAATGGAACAAAGCTAGACTGCCTGGCAACATCTCAGCCCACCTTTCAGAACTGAGCATTATCAAGTGAATTATTTTGGCCTCATTTCTGAGGTCTGGCAGCCTGAACTCCTCCAGTTCACTGTAAAACTGCATACCCCCTTTACAAAAGTGTTGGCCTATTGTGAGATCAGTGAAGACACACCACAGATAACTCTGCTCTCTCATAAGTTAGCAGCACCAGGAGACCCCACCTTTCGCTGACAGCCAGAGCACATCACTGACCCTCACCTCCCTGAGGGTGAGGAATTTCTAGGGCAGAGGGGTGATTGCCCCTGTTCTAGGCCACTTCTCACACTGTATGGTTTTGGGGGCCTACATTCATGCTTCAGATTCAGAGATGTGGTCCTCAGTTGCCTGAAGTCTATTCCCTACGTCTTCCTCAGACCCCATTGTGTCTGGGCCCCTCACCTGATGTTTGGAATCAGCTCCTGCCTGTGTCTCCTGGCTGCCATGACCTTCAGTCTATCAGCAGGTACATCCGAGCCTGTGTTAGTGTGTGTTTCCTAACAGCTATGTCTTACTGCATTTGGACCTCTGCACCGAGCCCTCATCTAAGTCTGCAGGCTCGGAGCTGGGCTATGCCTACTTTCTAGACTCTGAACCTACCAGTAACACCTGATTCACGTTGCAGTCTCACTATAATATTCATGATCATCTACTCTTTCTTCCAGAAATGCCAGAATCTCTGGATTTCCACCTCTTCAGTTGGTCATTTGCTGCCTTGGATTGAGCATTAATCGTCTCATATTTGTATCTGATACTACAAGGCAGCTCTGTGTCTGGACTCTCGCCTGGGACCTACGGTTTTATTTTAGGACTTTATTTCAGTCCTATCTTTTGATATCATGTTCATCAATCAATGGCCAATTAGGTAAATGTTAGAGGATGTGCCCACACAGTGGAATTGTTTGTGGCTATCAAAAGGATGATGCAGGCCTAGAGTGAAATGGAAGTAACTCCACAATACATGTTTAAACCAAAATATACGGTTACAAAATAATGTGTCAAGTAGTATGACACTCAAGTCAAATTATGTATCTGTATATAAAGAGAAGCATAAAAGTTTCTTTAAGAAATATTGATGGTGGTGAGATTACAAGTACCTGTGCTTTCTTCTTTCGATGTGGCACATTACCAACATTTTCCAGAATGAGTAAGTACTATCTTTGTAAAGAAGCGACACAATTTAAAAAAAGGAAAGAAAGATGAGCCTAGTGGTAGGGACCTATTACATAATCATTTCTTCTCTGATCTACAGGAAAGCAAGTCAGAGGAGAATGTGAGCTGAGCAAGGTGAAAATGGAACAAGCCACGCCAGGGAGAGTTTAATAGGTCCAGGCCTCCAAAAGCAGGCTGCACCCTGGGCCTGTCGGCACCTTAGGAGCAGAAGGGCCTGGCCTACTGAAGCTACAGTGTTAGCAGTCTATTTGTCATCAACCTTACTTTTTCCAAACAGTGCATGATCCTTAGTTTTTAAATCAGATTCTCTCTTCCTCTTCCTTCTCCTACTTCTCCTTTTTCCAAAAGTGTTCCATCTTTTTAGTTGCTTTTGTTGGCAGTTTTAAAAAAAAAGTCAATTGAATTTCAAAATGTATCAAAAATATGTTTTTTTTTTCAAAAAAGGAAGTGCTTGAAAATAAGAACTATGATATGCATGGCAAAAATGGACCCCTAAGGCCAATATTCTTCTTAATGCTTCTTTTTGTTAGGATAAAGATCATAATACATAATAGAAAGGAATATTACTGAAAAGAAAACTGGTTGATAAAATCATCCCATGGAAATATTTTACCTTGAAAGCCCCCAAACTAATAGCCCCAAATATAAGACATTTATTCCAGAAATGGGAGAAAGATAGTACAAATGTCCCAGGTAATTGGTGGCAGATTTTCTTAAAACCAAGGTGAATAGGGGCATGTGGGTGGCTCAGTTGGTTAAGTGTCTGACTCTTGGTTTTGGCTCAGGTCATGATCTTGCAGTTTGTGGGTTCAAGGCCTGGGCGGGGCTCCACACTGATGGCACGGAGACTGCTTGGGATGTTCTCTCTCCCTCTCGCTCTGCCCCTCTCCTGCTTGCTCTGTCTCTCTCTCTCAAAATAAAGATATAAATAAACTTAAAAAAAACAACAACAAGAAAACAGGGGAATAGTAGGATGAAACCAGTACTACCAACATGGACAAACCAAGTTATACACTCATTTATAACTGGAAGTTTATGCTCCTTTACCTCTGAGGATCTTCCTAATACAAGCAACTCTCTAACACACTGAATGGTAAAGAATATTCTAGGTACTACTTTAATAATCTCTTTAATGGAAAATGGCTTCATGTATACCAGACCCTTTTGTAGGCATGGGAAAAGAGCAGTGAACAATTAATACTCTGGAAAAAAAAAAAAAAAGTCTCCTGGGCTGGCAGTGATGTCTCTCAGTGAGTGAGAACTAGCACTATGGAGAAAACAAGTCCTGGGGGGTACCGCCTGCAGAGTCGTCTCCCACACAGGCCAGGAAGTGCACAAGGACTCTGCTTGGTTCCTTGCCTCCAGCACAAGCCTCCACCCACACAGAGCAGCTGCTTTCTAAATGCCAGGGTGCAGCTGAGCATATTGTCCTGCATTACAACCTACGGGCCCAGATCATAGCCACATGGATGAAAACTAGGGTCAGAAACATCTTCAGGGTGTGAGTCCTTTTAAACTTACATGGAGGGGAGATTCTTTGTCCTCAGGTTGAGGGAGAATGAAAGGCAATTGCTCTCCTCTCTGAAGTTTGACCCTGTTTCTGTAGCCTTACAGAAAGAATTATGGGTTGAATTCTACAATGAAATTCTAAAGCTTGATATATGCCCCCCCCAAATCTGGTTTATTTTAATGTTACCCCACTGGTTTTTATCTTACTTTTAAAGGAAATAATTAAGGATAAAATCTCACCCCATCAGAGGGACATGACCCCTTTGGGGCAACCAGAGAGAGGCTTCACAAGGATAAGTAAGAGTCAACAGTGGAGCTGGGCGCTGATCATGACAGTCTTGACTTGCAATTCATTGCTCTTCCACTACTGCCACCTGCTCCTATAAGGGACTTCCTATCACTTCCAGGTGTCCTATTAGGGTGCCACCAGCCATTTCTCTCTGTATTAGCATATCTGTAGTGCCTTTGCTAAAGAAAACCAAATGCCTTTCTTCTCTAAATCGCTGTGCTCTTCTTTTCTGAGTTGTGGGGAAAACAAATTTTTATTAAACATCTATCTTGCGAACCAGGGAGGTGGCAACTTCCTCTTTGGTGGGAGTGGAAAGAGAGTGGTAAGTCCCTAGAATGTGTAAGAAGGTTGGTCATCTGTTCCTTTGTGAGAACCTGCAATTTCTTATAATATGTGTTGGGTGACATCACTAGGAGGGCAGGAAGACTGGTTTCTTTGTGGGACCTTCTGATGTTTCCCTCTGTTTCAGTGTCTATGGGGTGCGGGTGGGGGGTCCAGGTGAAAATACACTTTTGGAGATCTATCTTGCAAAGAATTGTATTGTTGGAAAGAGGTTTAGCAAACATCTAATGCCATTCCTTGTTTTATCAATGAGCAAAATGAAGTATAATCTCTCTGACTTTCCTAACATTACTGTATAATTTGGGGGCAGAGCTGGGACTTGATGCTTAGGTGGGTTTGAATGGATTATCAGATCCAATAGAGATACATTTTAGTTATAATATTTTATAATGTGGGTTCTCTGGATTTATGATTTTTATATCTTTCTCCTGGTTATCCACTGCCCCCCTTTACTCAAGATGTTCCATAGATGAAGCTAATCTCAACTAATTTAAAATAGCAACTTTTTATCATCTAAAATGAAAAAAAATTTAGAAGCAAATAGTAAGTCTAAAGACAAAATGAGGTAAATTAATACGTTTAATTTTTAAAAATTATCCTAGTTTCCCATTACAATGGAAAATCATAGGTAGATATACCAGTTTTAAGGCACTTAGAACTTCAAATAAAAATAATTCAAGGGGCACCTGGGTGACTCAGCAGGTTAAGCGTCCAACTTCAGCTCAGGTCATGATCTCACAGTTTTGTGAGTTCGAGCCCTGCATTGGGCTCTCTGCTGTCAGCACAGAGCCCGCTTCAGATCCTCTGTCCCCATCTCTGTCTACCCCTCCCCCACTGATTCTCTCCTCTCTCTCTCTCTCTCTCTCAAAATAAACTTAAAATAATAATAATAATTCAATAAAATACTATTTTAATAGTAGGTGTGTAAACAGACATAAAGTTTAATAAATGCTGACAGGTTCCAGTCATTAGAGATATATTCTGTATATTCATAATATGTTATATCCGTATCTCAACAAAATATAATCAATAAAAGTAAAATAAGATTTATTACTTTAATACGTAAAATATCTTTTGTGTTTTCATGGATAACTGCATCATCTATAGCATACCATTTTGGGTTATCAGATTCTAGATGTATTCACCATCTTTGAGCTGTTTTAAAACTCTTTGTAAGTTGTAAATAACTGATAAATGTGTAAGTTCTGTCCTACCTGGTAGTGATTTAATTGGCTTCTTCCCTCTTTTGGAAAAAAAAAAAAACAAAACAGTTTTGTCCCCATTTGCAACTCATCTCAACATGGCTGTACTGCATATAAATTTTATTTTTGACTTTTTCTTTGAAGCAGTTATAACATCTGCCTGTTTCCATCATACTATATCAATAAAATAGGTTTTCCAACATGTATTCATTTTATATCTGTATGAGAGAAATGACTTTATATTTTTCTGAAAATTGGCCTTTTAACAGATACTAAGGAAGAAATATTTATATTGTGATCTCCCCAGAAGGCTAGCTATTGGTAGGGAAAACTCACCAAAGGGTAAATACTCATGAAAAGTGGAAATAAAATATTTTCCATTAAAGAAGGCAATTGGACATGTTGTTTATGAACTAAATTTCAAGAAAGAAGGAAAATCCTGCAAAATATGTCTTTAAATATCCCAGGGGTAAAATTATAAGTTTTTATTGTTTTTTTTTAAGTAGGCTTCATGCGCAGCACAGAGCCAACATGGGGCTTGAACTCATGACCCCAACATAAAGACATGAGCTGGGATCAAAAGTCAAATGCTTAACCACATGAGACACCCAGGCATCCTGATATACTAACAGTTTTAAGGAAGTGACAACCATCATGGAGGTCTCTGCCATTGCACTGTGGCTACTGCAAATTGAGATGTCCTGTACCTATGGTATACACAACACACTAGAAAAGAGGACAAGAAATGAGAAATATCTCATCAATAATCTTTTATGTTGATTATAGATTGAAATAGTAATATTTTAGATACATTTGGCTAAAAAGTACTTTTAAGGGGTGCCAGGTGGCTTAGTCAGTTAAAGGTCTGACTTCAGCTCAGGTCATGATCTCTGAGTATGTGGGTTTGAGCTCCTCATTGGGCTGAGCCTGGAGCCTGCTTCAGATTCTGTGTCTCTCTCTCTTTCTCTCTCTCTCTGCCCCTCCCCTGTTCACACTATGTCTCTCAAAAATGAATAAACATTAAAAAAAATTTTAAGTACTTTCAAAAATTAATTTTACCCAGTTCTTTTTGTTACTTAAATGTGGCTACGAGGGAATTAAAAGTTACATCTGTGGCTAACATTCTATTTTTCTTGGATGATGCTGGCATAGAGAATTAAACAACAAAATAATATTATTTTATTAAATATTATTGGCATATTCTTGGTTTTTGGTGGTTATGCTGAAGAAGAACAAAACAAGAAGAAAGATCACAAACTGAAGAGCAGTTACCTGGGGATTCATACAAAATTAGTACCATTTCTCTATAAATGATCACAGAACATTTGGTTGTCATCATTTACAGTTTACAGTATAAAGACAAAAATATAATAAAATAACTGAATTAAATGGATTAAAGATCAATAATCATATATTGAGTTTTGTTGTACCTTTTGTCCTTGATGGAAAGTAAGTATAGTCAGGTGTGTTCGTGGTGTTGTGTGTGTGTATGTGTGTGTGTGTGTGTGTGTGTGTGTGTGTGTGTGCGCATGTGTATAAGTTCAAGGTTTCCACAAGAAAATGAAAAAAGCCAAGCCCTCAAAATGAAGAAAGAGGTATAAGCTTGGCTAAGGTTTCTAGAGATCTGGTTGGTTACCTTGGAAACAGTCTAAATTCTTACATCAACAAGATCCTGAAGTTAACTTATTTCTTTTTAGAGCAAATAACATATGGGTTTAATGTATTTATTACTTCAAAATGAAATTCAAAAGTATTTATGGGTATTGCAAATGCGTACATTAATTAATGCACAATTTTCAGTTATATTGAGAGAACAATACAATATAATTATATAATATAATGTAATTATATATAATTATCAGGTTAAAAGTCATTAATGTGAGATAAATTGAGTGTTTTCAGGGATAAGGAATTTTTTAAAAGTGCTAAGTAGCCTCCATTCCTAGCCCCAATCCCTTTGTCAGACATGTCCACAGATAGCAGTTTGGTATATGTCCTTACAAATGTATTCTTGCTGTGTGTGTGTGTGTGTGTGTGTGTGTGTGTGTGCATGTGTGTGTAAGACAAAGACAGAAAAAAGAGAGAAAAAGACAGAAATAGGGGTGGTAAGAGAGATAAGCTCATATAATTTGTTGTTATAAAAACATTTTTTTAAGTGTACTTATTTTGAAAGAGGGACAGAGTATGTGAGCAGGGGAGGGGCAGAGAGAGAGAGGGAGAGAGAATCCCAAGCAAGCTCTACACTGTCAGCACAGAGCCTGATGCAGGGCTCAAACCCATGAACTGTGAAATCATGACCTAGCTGAAATCAAGAGTTGGACATTTAACTGACTGAATCACCCAGGCACCCCTAAACTGCTTTTTTAATGCATGAATACTGTCTTTGGAAAGTTAAGATGTGTAAGCAATACTCCCATCTAACTGGGAGTCCATCTAACTGACAGCCTCCAATGCCTATGGTGGTAATTGTTTGACTTGCTGCCCTGATGTTTTCGGACATGTGTCCATGCCATGTATCCATTAATTAGACTGGAAGCTCCCCGAGGGCAGAAATCAAGTTGTTTTTAAGTGCACCAAGTATCTACCACACACATGTGTCCATGGTGGGCTCTCAAAAATACTTCCTCAATAATAGATATTTCTTGTTTTTATCAGCAAATATTAACTGATTACATAAGATATCCTACCTAGGTCCTAAACACCAGATAACAGGCAAATTGCTTCGTTATTAATAATCGCTCACATCTTAACAGGGAGAAACATTCAATTTAGTCTAGGTTTTTGGTGATCCCATTCTTGAGAATCATAATACTTAAAGCAGGCTTAGAGAGCATCCTTGGAGTGAATCACCACAAGTGCTTTACATACATTAATTCATTTAATACTCACAACAACAAGTGGTATCAGTACTCCTTAAATTCTCATTCTACAGTGAGGAATCTGATGCAAAGTATTAAGTAGTGGCTCTGAAAACTGAACCCAGTTTCAGAACTCATACTCTCAATCTCTATGTTATACCATGAGCTTATATTCCCAAAACTTTCATGACTTTTCCATACGGTCATGGCAGACAAAAGTAACGGGCTAAATTTTTTATACAAATAGGCACCAAAATCCTATTAACTCATAAATTCATTGCACATTTATCTTGTTCATTATGCTGCCATTCACTGGCTCACACACTCATCACATTTGAGCGAATGAAAATGTGGGAGGGTCTCAAGTAAGGATTGGAGGGGCTGGGAGTCAGGACAGGATAAGGTCTCTTATCTAGGTCAGAGAGACAGAAAAGGAAAAAAACGCTTGACTTGGATTCCCTTTTCTGCCTCTGCAAGTTCCACTCTGGTAGTGACATTTCTAATAACAAAGAGCAGATTCGTGTGCATCGCTCCTCTGTGGCCTAATTTTCATCCTCTAAATTTGCCATCATGTACTTTCTGCTTTTATAAGGTAAATGACTCATCACTAATTAATCAGTACCATGATGCTAAATTTTGACCACAAGACTGAACCAAAGCCAAGTCAACCTGGCTTTCAGTTAATTGGAAAAATTAAATGAGTGAGGGAAGCCAGTTCTTCTAGGTGTTAATAATATGTTCTACAAGTCATCTATTTAAAGGCATCAGCAAAAATATTTTAATACCAACAGACTCTAATAAAACTTTCCGACTGTCCTCTTCAATATGTAATTAAAGGTATAGTGTGGCTGTAAAGTTGATAGTACAGAAAGTGGAATCTTACACGATAAATACTATGAATAATTTTATGTTGAATGTTATTAAGGTTCTCTTGTCTTCTGAGGATGAAATATCCCTTATGCTTGCCCCCACTTGCTCTTTGCAAAATTGCTCCCACTGAGTGTCAACTATGTGCCACACACTAGGGATGTAGTGGGGATGTTGTTTTGTGATGTTGCACATGCTGTTTCTGCCACCTGGATGCAGGAAAAAGCTTTAGTCTCTGGATGACGTGCACCATTCTTTAAAAAGTATCAGCGTCCCTTCCTCTAGAAACCCTTTTCTGTCCACCCGCCTCACCCCCACTGTGTCTGGGTTAGAATCCTTGTCTAACCTCCCTTAAGACCCTGTACTTACTACTGTGCTTATGTTTGTCAGCTGCCTTGCCTACCTATGTGTTTGTCTCCTTCACTGAAATCCATACCCCAGTGAGAAGGGGAGCCCAAACAAAATGTCTATCTTGTCCACCATTGTTTCCCATGTCTGGGCACACAGTGCATTATTAAGTATCTTTTGACTATTTGAAGGATGCAGTATTTAATATAATCTGTCTTGGCATGGCTGTTTTATCATTTGTGTCCTGATGTACAAGTTATTGGCATGTCGTCACTAGTTTATAAAGATCAAATGTACAGGCTGGACCCATGAAACAGGCAACAGCAAGGATTTGCTCTGTTCCTCCTCAGGAGGCTGCTGCAAACAAGCTGGAGGGTCATGGAAAAGTACCAAAAAAAAAAGAAAAAAAAAACTTCACTGAACATCCACCCAGGGAAGCACCACTCAAACATTCATGAGAGATCGTGATGAAGCCATCATCCCAGATTTCTTTTAATAATGGCTGGCCTCCATGGTCCCTCGGTAATCATCTTCTATCTTAACTCCTGTTTTCTCTTTCTCTCATGGCACTTCTTGAAACCTGCAATTCTTTTCACCACTTACTTATCCAAACTTTACTTTCTGGTTGACTTCTTCCCCCATGTGACTGTAAACTCCCTGAGGGTAGAGATCTAGCCTATACCCTCACTTCATAGGATAGTTCTCAACACAGGTGGTTGATAAAAATGCTCTTCTAGCTTATAGCTGTCTTCAGACATCTGTACATAAGTACAGAAAAAACATGTCTGCATATATATCTATCTGTTTCGTTCACAGTTGTGTCCCCAGAATGGATTACAGGGCCTGGCTTACTGTAGGCAGTAAACCATTCAATTACAATTGTATTTCAAGTTATAAACCAAAATTAGAAATTTACTGGGGCACCTGGGTGGCTCAGTTGGTTAAACATCCGACTTGATCTTGGCTCAGGTCATGATCTATCTCATGGTTCGTAAGTTTGAGCCCCTCATCAGGCTCTGTACTGACAGTGCAGAACCTGCTTGGGATCCTCTCTCTCCTTCTCTCTCTGCTCCTCCCCTACTCTCTCTCTCTTTCTCAAAATACATACATACATACATACATACATAAAATTTAAAAAAAAGAAACTTACAGGTCTGTGTTAATGATAAAAAGGTAAGCAAATAAATAAACGGAAGACCTTTGTTTAAAGTAGCTTAAAGTGGAATGTCAAGGGGTGCTGGCAGATGTGGAGGGAGTGCTGAAAGTGGAAAATCATAACGTTGTCACCATTTTATTAAAAAATTGGATTAGGCAAGAGTCACCAATGGATGCTAAGACTAGAGGGAAATCTTGATGAGGAACTAGCTATTAGCATGGTTTTAAAGTGTCTCCCCACAGACTGCTTATTAGTTATAGGAGAGAAAATTAAACAGTAATTACCTAGTGGAAAAATCAGAAACCACTTGACTGGATGATTAAAGCTAACATCATCAATGAGGGACAGATGGACTTTGTGCACCTCCAGATGTGATACACAGAGAAAGACACAATTATCACCCACGCAATATTCCTACTGAGAATGCATGACCTGATGCTGACCACAAATAACTATCAGACAAATCCCAATGGGAAATGTTCTATCTTAAAAGGTGTGTGGGGGGAGGTGATATTCTATATTTCCGAAGTATCAATGTTAGAAAAGGCGAAAAAAGGCCGCGGAAATACTCCACGTCAAAAGAGGCTAAATAAACATGCCAACTAAATGCCATGCCGGACCACAGACTAGATGCTATAAGGAAGGAGGCAAGGCTATAAAGCACATTAGTGGATCAGTTGATACAACTGAGATATAAAAGGTAGATTAGAGGATTCTATCAACATTGAAAATAATCCACTATTGCTAGGTAAGAGAATATCCACAGGTGCCTGGGTGGCGCCGTTGGTTAAGCGTCCGACCTTGGCCCAGGTCATGATCTCACAGTTTTTGAGTTCAAGCCCCGCACTGGGCTCTGTGCTCTCTGTGCTGACAGCTTGGATACTGGAGTCTGCTTTGGATTCTGTGTCTCCCTCTCTCTCTGCCTCTCCCCTGCTCACTCTCTGTCTCTCAAAAATAAACATTGAGAAAAAATTAAAAAAAAAAAACAAGAAAGGCTTGAGAATATCCACATTCTCAGGAAACGTATACTAAAGTCTGGGGTAAAGAGACATGATGTTTGTGCCTTACCATCAATTCCTTCAGAAAAAAAAAAAATATGTATATAATCTATATGGAGAGGAAGAGTCATAGAGAAAGAGTGCCCGCAAGTCACATAGACAATAGGTAAAATGTTGACAAGTAATTAATTCTGGGTAAAAGTTATATAGGCGTTCTTTGTACTGTTTTTTTTATATTTGCAACTTATCTATAAGACTGAACTATTTCCCCCCAAAAAAAGAGCAAAAAAGAAAGGTGGCTAGAAATATGTCATAATGTACCAATAGTCACAATAAATAAAAAAATTACTTTATTATATAATACTTGCCTGAGTTTTAATAATTCATCTGCTTCAGAATATCGCATTCTTTTAGTTTATACATTTGCATGCTAGAATTTCGTTGAAATGCAAAAGTGATAGTATAATGTCAATGATGATGTGCAAGTGTGCAAATTACTGCAGAGTGTTCAGCAGTCCCCACACTTAGCAGTTCTTTGGGTTCCAAAATGCCGCTCAGTGGGAATTTTGGGGGACAGGAGGCTCCCCGCTGCCTTGTGGCTGGACAACAGCATCACCAAGGAGCAGCAGGTTCCTTCCTCCCAGCATCACAGACCCTGTCAGGAGGCATTCCCCTCCCTGGATGCTTCAATCATCCAGAGGCCATCAAGGACTCCTGCCCTGCCCTGCCAGCTCCCAATCCTGACCTCTCGTCCTGTCCAGCCTGCAGCAGTCTCTTGCAGTGGCCCAGGGAGACAGACATTCAGATACGCAATAATAAGGAGTAACTTACAGTTTATAACTGTACCCCAAACACAAATCGAACACAAACACAAATGACTTCACAATTTGCAGACCACAATACACAAAGTATATTCTGCCCTGAGGAACAACAATCTATGTCAGATGAAAACAAATAGTCAGATTAAAGGAAAATGTTAATTGGAAATAGCCAATTAAGCTTTTATTACATCAGATTAGTTCAGGCTTACAACCACATTAAATCAGGACATCAAAAGGCATTGCCCTAGAATAAGAAGTCAGAAAGTAGCAGTTTCTTCTGGAAATTATCTATCTGTGTCCTTCTGTTATCCTCCTTAGGAATACAGCCCTCTTTGTCACAGCCTTGTGTGGCCGCCTTCTTTTGGGGTTGTGTAAGCAAGCAATCAGAGAATGATTTCCAGTTGATAATGTGTCAGCTGTCAGCTGCAACTTCATGTCTTAAATTCAGCATATTAAAGCCAATCTGATTTTTTTTCTCACCTTTTTTTGGTTTCCTTGCCTATGTTGCTTGCAATTTAACTTGGGCTGGCATAAAACGTTTTATTGATTTGTGCAGGAGTAAAAAAAAAGGGGGGGGGAAGAAAAGAAAAAAGAAGAAAAGGAAAAAGGAAAAAAAAAGGCCAAGAAAACCCACAAGCTTTCTGGATGAATGCTGGGGGACGGAGGATGGAGAGGGTCACAGGCAGTGCTCAGCGTAACAAATACTAGATGGTGAAATTTGTTATTCTGTTTTTTGTGCTTCAGTTTTGTGTCTTTCAAGAAGGAACACACAGTTAACATATTGAACATGAAATAAACATTTCTGGTTCCTCTTTGCTGTTGTCACTCTTCATGACTAGTACAGTTGTATGAATATTTGTCTGGTTTACTCTTGGCTGGGGTAATTACCATTGCTGGTGTGTTGGGCAGTGTGTGTTGTCCCCCACCCCCAAAGACAAATATTACCTCTCCTTAGTGTCTTCCTTACTAACTTGGCTCTGGGCTATACACATACTCATGCTGTGGGTCACATCGACCCTCACCTCTTTTCATTTGGGCAAGCATTTTTTTCACATCTACTATGTGTAAGGTACCTGAGTTGGAAAAGGTTGAACTAGAAATCATAGTAAGACATAAGACTGAGACTCACAATAGCTTGCCCCTCTGACAATGGTATCTGGATCACAATCGTTAAATTGCTCTGCTTACATAAATTATTTAGTGAGTTTCCACGGGACCTTTGTTAATAACATGGACAGTATAACAACTGTGCTTGAAAGTGGAAGTTTCAACCAGGGAGACAGGGAGTAATTGCACAGCTCACTCCATATAACACAAGGATGACCATTAACCCTCTAAGTGCCAGAACTGAAATCTTATGATGGAAAGTGTCCACAAAATATTGTGTATATTTTGCTCCTCTCTTGGAACCAAAGAATTGACCTGTCCCACCTCTACCTATCCCCAACCCCAACCCCAACCTCCAGGCCTCCTTCACCCCTCCCCAAGTTGAAATCTAGCACCTGACAAATTTTCTCTACCACTGATGGAAAGTCACGCTTCTTCCTCTATCCTCAACCAAGAAAATAAAAGCTTTCAATGCTGAAATATTCATACATTCAAACATTCACCACATTTTGGACAGGTGGGAAGCCGAGGGTTCCCAAGGGGTCTTCCCTCCCTCCCTGTCCAGTCACACACAGCTGTCCATCAGCCCCATGATGCCCATTTTATCCCTGACACCACCAACACAACAGAATTGTTTATCTGCCTTTCCCTTTGTTCCAGTTCTTCAATTCTTGCCTCTTATCACTTCTCCCATGCTTCATGCCTTTGTGCCTTTTATGAACAGGATCAGTGAGCAAGGGTGCTCCTTCCCCTCCCAGCCTTCCCCTTCTCATCCTGGGCAGACCAGATACTGATCCAATGTCTGAGCATCTTTTTAGTTGGCTACATCTCTCCTTAATGCTGACTTTTCCAGATGCTCAGGAGTCCCTTCTTGCCTTAAAAGCCTACTGGAGATAAGGGGGATAGTTGATGGTATAGAATTATTTCTGGATCTGAACAATTTCAGGGAAACTGGAGATTCTGGGTAGTTGAGGATTTACCCCATTATAAATTGATAAGAATTTACTAGGCATTTCTTAAAAGTTATTTTTAAGAAATGACTGCTTAAAATCTATGATGATTCAGGAATCAGAAAAAAGGCATGTGAGATCTCTGCCCCCACTTTGTAAAATTCTTATATCTTTTAGGTAAGAAAAAGTTAAGTCTATAGTTCACTTAAAAGATGCCTCTACATAAAAATCAAAATGATAATCTCCACTGGTTTCCTTCACACATTTCAAAATAAATGCAGGCTCCAGACAGGACACCCACCTTAGCAGATAATTTCGTTCAGCAGCAGAACATCAAGCTTCAAATAACTAATTGATTCAATGAATATTTATGAATCTTGGAGGGTGTTTAAACAGGCTCAAAACATCCTATTAACCGCTTTTGCACTAGGAATGTAATTTTTTTTAAATGATTCCTTTCCACTCTTGAAGGTCCAGGTTAAAACTGACCCTGCCTGCAATCCTGAAATAATGGCTTCTGCAATAAAGCATTTAGCCTAATTCCTTACATGTAGTTAAGTCGTCGACAACTATTTTCAGATTGGGAGTAAATTTCCATAGTATAATATTTTGGCAAGCTGGTATATGATTATATTATTCAAGTAACACACTGTATTTTAAACTGATGAATAAATATGCATTTTAGGTAGTAGCTGAAAAGTAATAAAACTGAGCAAAGTAATATGAAGGAATTTCAGAGCTCTATACTTCCCCCAAAACTCTAATACCTCTGTCTTGTTTGCTACTTCACTTAACAGCTGGACAAATCCATCAGGAATCAATTACCACTTGGAGTCACACAAAAGAGATAAGTGCTGAGAATTCTCATTAACTGGAAATGCTGGTATATCACAAAACCTTAAACATGAACAGTTTAAGATGAACATACCCAAACGTTCCACTCGGAATATACATCATTCCCTTTGAAAAAATCTTTTTTGCAGTTGATTCAATGAGTTTTCTACACTGTGCTACCTGAACTATTCTTTTTTTTTTTAAGTTTATTTATTTTTTTTCAAAGAGAGAGAGCACAAGCAGGGAAGGGGCTGAGAGAGAGGGAGAGAGAGAATCCCAAGCAGGCTCTGCACTGTCTGCTGACCTGAGCTGAAATCAAGTCAGACACTTAACCAACTGAGCCACCCAAGCACCCCCGTGACCTATTCTACCCAAAGCAATCATAAAGAAGATGTGATACACACACACACACACACACACACACACACACACACACACTTGGATGTTATGCAGTCATTAAAAAAAGAAAAAAAAGAAAAAGAGATCTTGCCATTTGTGACCGCATGGATAGACCTAGAAGGTATTATGCTAAGTGAAATAATTCAGACTGAGAAATATAGACACCATATGATTTCACCCATATGTGGAATCTAAAATGACAAAATAAATGAATAAACAAACAAACAAAACACAGAATCAGACCTGTAAGTACAGAGAACAAATTGATGGTTGCCTGAACTTCTCCTTACAAGGATATTCTTTTGGGACACTGTCCTGTTGGGAGTTTTCAGGGTTGGCTGAATTCCTAAATCCCTTACAGCTTATTAGGGGCTGATATTTTGGTCTTTCCCCAGCAATGAGATACAGTTCTATTATTGAGTTATAGCAGAAGTATTTTGTGAACTGAGCTATTACTTCTGGTATATCTTCTGGTAGGGGATACCGCTGAGCTGACAGATTTGGTCCTGCATACTGCATATTTACAGAGTTTAGGAAACTGGCAGTTACTAAGCAAGTTCCAGAAGTGATTTCATTATGTAGTTATCTGGAATTTCACTTACATGCCATAGTTTGAGTAAAAGAAACTTCTTTTTTTTCTAATGTCTGGAATAATTTTATTACTAGTTTAAGAAAAGTGTGGAGTTCTACATCTGTTTAACATTTCCCTGAGTCAGAAAGTACTCACAGTAAGCACACTTGAGTCTGAAAGCTGATTTCATATTTATTTTTGCATATTTTTGCTCCTAATTTTGCTATTTTATTTTGAGGTATAGCTGAAAAGACAATGTTTGAGAGGCTTCAGAAGAAGGCAAATCAACAGCAACAATTCTGACCCACATTTAAATCATTAATTTAGAGCTTTATTTAAAAACACTAAAATGGCAAGTTTAATTCCATGTTCTGAAAAACAGTTAAGTATTTCACAAATATAAGGCCAAGCAAGTCTAACAAACTTGTCATCCACAATCACTAAAGCCAGGAGGTTGGTCTCCGTCTCTCAGACTTATCACCATGCATGGCTTCTGTCCAAGCCTCTTGCTTTAATCTATCTTGCGTTCTGCTTCCGAAACGTGTCTCCAACTCTCTGACTTAGATCAATGATTATTCCTTCAGTGAGCTGCTTTGCTGGCTGTGACTCATGCTTGATACCACTTCAATCCCTCAACAAATGTTTACTGAGCGCCCACTATGTGTCTTCAGGCACTGCTCGAGTACTGGAGATACGCTGTGAACAAACAGGCCCTCTACAATTCTGCCTGTGGCTTTCTGTGTCAACTATGATCTAGACCAAACTGAGCAATGGTCAATATCTATATATGATGGCATAACTTAAAAAAATTTTTTTTAATGTTTATTCACTCTTGAGAGAGACAGAGACAGAGGGTGAGCGGGTGTGGGACAGAGAGAGAGACACACACACACACACAGAATCCGAAACAGGCTCCAGGCTCTGAGCTTCCAGTCACAGAGCTGCGGGGCTCGAACTCACAAGCGGTGAGCCATGACCTGAGCCAAAGTCGGATGCTTAACTGACTGAGCCACCCGGGTGCCCCATAACTTTTTATTTTAATAAATACAGCACCTCTTTCAAACCTAATCTAGTTTTAAATCTTGTTTTTCAAAGAAGGTATGGATTACGATGAGCTACAAAGGTAAAAAGTAAAAGTTTTGCAATGTAATTAAAAAGACTCTACTGGCTGAGGAAATAATTTCCATATATATTAATAGAAACCAGTTAATTGCTTTGGAGAGTCAGAGACCTAGTTTCTTCTTCTTTTTCAAAGCCCTTTTAACCTCAGAGTTTCAACTTTTTCTAATAAATATTTCCTAGAATTTCTGTGTCTATTACAAACAGCTGTTGAATGCAAGTCTTCATCAGCTGATCTTTGAATAGAGTACGTGGCCTGCAAAGAAACAAGCCAAGACCAGGTAATGATTCATTTCAACACATACATCACACATCTATTCTCCAAGGCCTTAAAATTGAGTTACAAAGAAGAACAAGATCTCTTTCCTTGAAACACTCACAATAACAAGAAGTAGAAAGTACCAAATATATAACTTATTATTTCCTTTTTTTCCCCTAACTTTCCCAATTTCTTCTCATTCATTTTATGGGTTTTTAAACTTCCAGCCTTCAGAAACCAGTCCCTTGCCAGAGTGAACATTATATAAAGCTGGATCAGTGAAAGGGAAGACTAACATTAAGGAACTGGCCACTTATAAATAACAATATATTATAAAGCGCCAGGTGTTAAAATTACAGGATACAAGTTCAAAATACAAGACTAGAATGACAGAACAGAATAGAGGTCCTTGGAATGGAGCCAAGCCTATATGTTTAATAAATTACTATGTGAAATAAAATAATGGACAAATAAGTAATGATTAACAAACATAGATTAATCATGGATGAAATAATTTGTTGTCATACACAACCATAAATTCCAGATGGACAAAAGAATTTAATTAAAAACAAATCCTCAAGCCTAAAAAAATTGTAAATGAGCTCATGAGGACTGAGCAAAAGAATAAATTATTAATGGTAAAACTAGCAACTGAAAACTTTGCTCACCAAAAGCCTCCAAATAAACAACGTACAGTTATTCCTGATGAATATGATCAGTTTTAATAAGACAAACCAATATCGTTTTATAAAGAGTAATATCCTCTGTTCACTGTATAAATGGTTAAAAGATGTAAACAGTGACTCAT
Source organism: Panthera pardus (assembly GCF_024362965.1). NCBI lineage: Eukaryota > Metazoa > Chordata > Mammalia > Carnivora > Felidae > Panthera > Panthera pardus. Next base: position 112,131,182 of record NW_026526765.1, read on the forward strand.
ATCCTTTGGCAGACCTTATATTCATCCTCCAAGACTAGCTCAAGGTCACCTTGCTCTCTGAATGCTTCTACTCCAAGCAGAGACAGCATGGCTCCAAGTGACTACTCATAAAGACTTCATGAGACTCTATTTTTTATTCTGTTCCATTGGAATTTATCCTTTATATGTTTGTTTCTTTTGATAACTCATCAGCTAATTATCTTTTCATTCCCAAGGCCTCACCGGATGCATGCTCTACTGAATGAGTGCTAGATAAATGTTTCTAAAGTGAAAAGAAAATTCACACTGAACCATTCACTTGGAAAAAAAAATTTTAAGAGTCAATTTCTCAGTACTGGGACTTTTCGAAGCACTATGAAGGAAAGATGGGGAAGGCAAACTATAAGAAGTAATAGTCTGAACAACCGCTTCTAGCATGGACAGAATAGAAAAAAAAGGGAATAGGTGCTAAATAAAATTCTACCAATAAATGATATTAGTTAGGAGGGAGGCTACTTTCTGAAGCAAATAAACCTATGGCACAAACATGATAGAAATTTATGCATTGTACACATAATGTCCAAAATGAATGTGGCTGATTGAGGAGGTCGGGGGAAGCTGTCTTTCCAGGAGCGATGTCTAGAAACCCAGGCACCTTCCATTTTCTGGCTGTACTGCCTTGACCCTGGTCTCTAAGATTCTTCATCAAGCCCACTCAAAAAGGAAAATAGGGATGCAGAAAAGAAAAGTAGCACATACTACCTTAGCTGGCATTCTGCTGGTGAGAACAAATCACATGGCCCACCTAGGTGTAAGAGAACTGGGAAACGCAGTACGTCACTGCACCTATGCCCCAGTAACTATGCTACCTGCAGCATAAATCTGATGGAGAGTTAGCCATCTCCACCTCATAAAGATTCTCTACACTTTCTGGTGAATTCTTTCTAAATGGATATCTACATACACACGCATACATATATACATATATATTTCTTTATCTATGTACAATTAAGTTCTGAAAGATACACACACTCATCCACACACACAGGACTTACAGATCTTTGGGAAATGCCAAGTTGGGGCTACAGGCAAGCCAACAAAGAGGTATGATTCCTCCCATGAGAATGTTGAGTAGTTGTACTTAACACTCTCAGTTCAATTACATTCTATCTTAGAGCGACATTCCCAGACTTTTTGAAATAGCTACTCTTCATACTATGAACCAGGCACTGCCAAACAATGGCAACACTAAAAAAATGAGGCAGGGTTCTTATTACCTCACAGGAATTACCAGTTTAGGGGAGAGAAAAGACACAAAAGCAGGTAATTATAATGTCAAGGATAAACACAATGACAAAAAATGCATAGATGATAATGACTAAAAGAATTAATTATCTTTATTGTTCTTAGTATTTTTCTAGCATTCTCTCTGGATTGATAGATAATTTTACTTGAAATTCCTTCCAGATAATGTGGAATAGCCTATGCCTTTTAAAGAATTTCCTAATCTTTATATTAACAAGTGTGAGGGCCGGCATAGGGGTAAAGTTCTCTACCTTTCTAACATCGTATGGTGTTATATGATGGACACACGCAGTGACAGTAAAAGCTCTTTTTTGTTTTCGTCAGAGATGACTCTAAATGTATTGTTTAAAGGCCTGAAAGAATTAAAGAGTTTATTTAATAGAAAGGAGGACTGGACATAGACAATATCAAATCTCAGTTGGAACCATTTAAGCGCTAGGGAGTTTTTTAAGATCTTGATAGTAACGCTTGCTGTAATTTTTAAAAAATGTTTATTTATTTATTTTGAGAGAGACAGAGAGAGAACATGTGCAAGTAGGGTAGGGGAAGAGAGAACCCCAAGCAGGCTCTGCGTCAGCGCAGGGTCTGATGTGGGTCTTAATCTTACAGACTGTGAGATCTTAGCCATCCCAGGCGCCCCAAAACACTTGCTGAAATTTAAAATAAATGTTTAGTGAGTATTTACAAACTAAATTACTCGGAGCTGAATATTGTTAAATTTATAGTGATTTACTTTATGTTGTTCCACACTAAAGAATTTCATAATTCTATTGATAGCAAAAGGGATATTTAAACAACAAGGTGATCACATATATATATATGATATTTTATATGTTATTCACAAAAACAACATATCAATAGAATGGGGTGGGTGCCATGGAATGGGTACCAGTGAACCCACGTTATGCTGTTTTCTTTATGAAAGTTTCCCACCTCAGCCTTCAGACGTTCATACTCTTTTGCCAGAAATAATAAATATTTTGACTAAATAACAGCAAGCTTTTGGCTACCAGCTGTGACCTCTAGAAAAATGGAAGAAGCAGATGGCAGAAAGCAGGGAAAGGGAAGTTTAATGGAGATGTGTTAGAATGTCAGTGTTTTAAATTTTTTTGCACTATATTCAGGTTGTCTACATATTTCTAAAGAACAGGCTAGCTGGATAAAATACAGGGTGCCCGGTTAGATGTGTTCAGATAAACAATAAATAATTTCTGAATATAAATATGTCCCAAATATAGCATGGTAATACTTTACTTAAAAAGTATTCATTATTTACCTGAATTCAAATTCAGCTGGACAGTTTATACTTTTATTTGCGAATTGTGCAACCCTACTGAAAGTTCCAGTACAGATCCTTTACATGTCAGCATAATACATGTCTCTTGTTGCCTTAAAATCTCATTCAAAACAGATTTGATCAGAAGCAAAGTTAGAAGGTGTGCCTGGGTGGCTCAGCCAGTCAAACGTCTAACCATCCAACTTCAGGTCCGGGCATGATCTCATCATGGGTTCGAGCCCCGCATTGGGCTCTGTGCTGACAGTTCAGAGCCTGGAGCCTGTTTTGGATTCTGTGTCTCCTTCTCTCTCTGCCCTTACCCCACTCACACACTATCTCTCAAAAATAAATAAATGTTAAAAAAAATTTTTTTAAAGAAAGAATGTTAGAAAAAAAATGGAGATTTTGATCGTAGGTGAGGGATCAGTGAGAGCTGTACCCTCTCGCAGTATGGCTTAATGCCTGAGTGGAGTGAGATGGCTTGGTATTTCTGTCAGAACAATCACAAATGTCAAGTCCACTGCTTTAGTTTTCCCTTCCACTGCCCCCTTGCCAGCTTTTGTATGTGTCGCCTAAGGGGCAAATTAACAAGCTCAAGGAACCAATCAAGCAGTTTTCTGATACAGAAACAAGGGCTCGTGAAATAATTATCAACGATAATAATTAAAATATAAATATCTTTATATATGCAGAGTGTTACAGCTTCGGAATCTTTTCAGAATCTATAATCACATTGGATTTGAAAACTGACTTTGTGAAACACCTTCCTATTTGAGACTCTAGTGACACTGAAGACTGAGCATGGTGAGATTAACATGGAGATGATCAAGATGATTTGGCAGAAGAGGGGAGACTCTCTCAACAGCTAAGTCCAATAGAAGGGTCTGGAAACCCGAGCTCTTGGATGAGAGTGACTTCTGACCTTCTTGCCAAGAGACCCAGGCAGATTTAAACCCATTTGTAGGTCAATGAGAAATTAAAGGTTAGGAAGGGAACATAATTTGTTGGCTAAGCCAGATGGACTCATTGTTAAAGAAGCAGTATCTATTTCTGCTTTAGCCTCCTGTGCATTACTGCGCAAAGCTTAAATAAGAATCAAAGGAAGCCTCCCTCCCCCACTAAGAAAAGATATACATGAGACTCTTGATTCCAGAAAAATTGTGTGAATTCCCTCTGCAGCTGCAGAAGTGGCGTGAAACAAATATTGCTTTCCATTCTAGCTGTCAAACACGTACCGTATGGATGAGTTAATTATTATGCAAGATGGTACTGAATCACAATGATGTGTAGTGGCTGCTAATGAGAAGTCATAAATCAAAGTCCTTAATGTTAAGCTCAGGCTACAAGACGGAGTTCTTTTGAAATGTCATAAGGACAGCTTCGTGTATGTGCATATATGCGCAATCACTAGCTCTCAGAAAGTTGGCTGCTTCCTGATACCCAGTTAAAATATTCAGCATATAACCCATCTGTCCTTTGTCATGTCTCTGTTTTCCGTAAGTCCCACATATAGCTGAGCTCTTTGCAAAGGTGATGAGAAAGGGTGGGCAGTAAGCAGCCTTAAAATGCCACAAAATGATTCTGGCTCCATGTGTTTATCCCCTGACAGACTCTTTACAGGAAGCAAAGCAACTTGCTGGAGAATGAGAGGTTGTGTTTTGTTTGTTTTCCTAGCCTCAGAGGGTAAGAAAAAGGCTCCCCTATCTATATTCATCATAAATCCTTTATAAATTGGAGGCCAATTTGGAAATATAAAATTCTCCGTGACAAGTGCAAATGTTCCCATCTACCCTAGCAAATCAATTATCAACTTACATATTCTGTGAATTGTTTTAATCTGATTAGTCCCTGGAAAGTATGAAAGAAATTAGCTAACAAAATTTGTTTAGGGAGGGAGAAAACCCTGTAGAAGAGGGAGTTATGTAAGCGAAGGGTGGGCATTTGTTTTCCCATTCATTCATTAATTCATTCATTCATTCATTCATTCATCAATTGTATATTGGTTGAATGCCTACTAAGTATAAGGTTCTTTGAGACATCCTTGGGTAATAGACAGATAGATCTAATTCATTCTCAAAACTCAAGGACTTTATAGCATAGTAGTGTAAACGAAGAGGTAAATAATGATAACATAAGGCAGGATGAAATAAGTGCTTATAAAATATATAAAAGGCATTGCAGGGGAAGCCCCTGGGAAGTAACTGATTCTGGACCAAGAAGTCTGGAGGAAGGAAAGATAACCAACATTTAACAAACACCTAACTCCTGGCTGGCCTCAGTTAAGACATTATCTGCATTATCGAGGAGTAGGATGTATGTGAGTTGACTTTTGGAGGAAGAACAGGACTCTAGAGATCTACAGTAGAGACCCTGATTCTGATGGAACAGTAGAAGTAGCAAGGGCACCGCACATTTGACTAATGGTCCGTGGTCTGGTGTGGCTGGAATGAAGATAGGTACACGCAGTTATTACACCTCATCTAGGTTTGGAAGAGCAGACCCGGCAGAATGGGGCCTTTGGAAATCGTAGGGTGTCTAGCATAAACACCCTGGCCACTTGGAGAGCACAGAGGGAAGGCAAGAGCTGAGAGACTGGCCGAGAAGTCAACTCTAGGGTTAAGGTTGATTCCATAATAGTGGCCTGGTGACCAGAGAACTAGCTACATGTCTTATTTCCCCTGAAAGACTCCAAAGTTTGTGAGGCATTGAAGTGACTGCCATGCAAAAACCCCTAATTGCAAACAAAAGAGAAACAAACAAGAAACAATCCTCATTGGTTGCAATGAATCTTGTATGCTATATTCAGCATACTGTGGGCTTCATATCTAAGTTTTTAAATGTATATATATAATGTTCACAGGTGTCTGGGTGGCTCAGTCAGTTAAGTGTCTGACTCTTGATTTTGGTTCAGGTCATGATCTCATGGTCGTGAGATCAAGCCCTGTATTAAGCTCCATACAGAGCCTGGAGCCTGCTTGGGATTCTCTCTTCTCTCTCTCTCTCTCTCTCTCTCTCTCCTCTCCTCTCCTCTCCTCTCCTCTCCTCTCCTCTCCTCTCTTCTCCTCTCTATCCTCTCTTCTCTTCTCTTCTCTTCTCTTCTCTTCTCTTCTCTTTCTCCTCTCTCTCTCTCTCCCTCTGCCCCTCCAACTGCTCATGCTCTTTCTCAAAAATAAATATTATATATAATATTGATATATATTTACATATATTATATATACATAGTGTTTAGAAAGCCACAAGCCTGACTGTATCCCTGTTCGGCTTGCTTAGAAGTTCAGAGTCTGGCCTCACCTCTTCTCTGAGTAATCATCTCATCAAAGAGAAAGATGAAAACCTGAAAAGAGATAATATGTACTTGTCACCTCATGACAAATCAGCAACCAGGTGCTGCTGCTGCTCCCAGACTGAGTTCACCGGAAATGCCACACAGGGCTGCTAAAACATGTGACTAACACACATTTGATGAAGTGTTTACCACAGGCCTACTGAAGCCCTTTCCATTCCTGTCCTTTGGCCATTAATGAAACAGTCAGTGAATCCTGGGCACCTTTGCAGCAGCTGCACTGATGATAAATCTTAGATAGGAAGTGCTTACTACTTGTCACTGCATCTCTTGACCCCTTCCAGGGGAAACTCCTTGATTTGACCCATGGGTTCAAGCTTATGTTTCTCACACTGGGAGGAACTCTAGAAAGAGCCCCTCCCTCAGAACACAGCTGGCTCGGCTGTAGGCCCTCAGAGGACCAGGACTTGTGGTCTGAATCCTTCTTTGGTTTGAATTACTGATCCATATTTAGACTCGGTGCTGTGCTTTGACCTGAATCACAGAATTTCTGAGGAAAAAAAAAAAGCCTAGCAAACAATGTAGCATTCAGATCTAGCCTAAACTGGAAATACGTGGGATAGAGTTGTCATTTTTAATGGATTGGTTTTAGAGGTAGGGGAATTAAAAATCATTCTGCAAGGGGTGCCTCAGTGGCTCAGTAGGTTAAGTGTTAGCTTCAGCTCAGATCATGATGTCATGGTTTACGAGTTCAAGGCCTGGCTCAGGCTCTGTGCTGACAAGGCTGGAACCTGCTTCAGATTCTGTGTCTCCCTCTCTCTCTGCCTCTCCCTCACTTATGTGCGTGCACGCTCTCCCTCTCTTTCAAAAATAAACATTAAAAAATTTTTAAAATCATTCTGCAAAATTTAAAAACACAAGGGTTAAGAAGTTATATCAGATACATTTATGTATTTCCCCAGAATGTTATTATTAATACATGTGTGTCCAATTCCAATAATATGTGATGAAACAATTGTCTTGGGAAAAGCTCTCATCTTTCAGTGTAAGTTCATACTCCAATCCCTTGGGGAGACTTTTTTTTTAAAAAATCCTGAGGCTGGGGTAACAATGGCCGAAATTCTGATTGAATTACTGAATAGGACAATATACCTTGAAAAGATGTCCAAGTGATTCTAGTGTGCAATCTGGACCGGAAACTACTGTTTGATACAGATTGAGGGCAACATAAAGTCCCTTAGTGTCTACAACATGCTAGGTACATTAGATCTTCTCCTCTACTCCTCACAGCCATCTTGTAAGTTAGGAATCCTTTACCTCTTTTAAATAGAGTCAAGTAAGCTCGAGGAATTTTAAGCACTGTGAAAGTTCCAAGGTTATACAGTATTTTGGTTTGTTGAATTTGTCTAACTTTGAGGCAAGGGGCTTTCATTAAGGGTCTGTGAAGCTCTCACAGCTCTCCTCACCAGCCTGAGTCCTCAGCTTGGCACCTCTTGCCCTTCTGAAAATGGAGACTTAACCAATAATCCTGCCCCTTCTTACTGCCTTTCTCATTTCCTCCCCAGATCCCTGTCTCTGTTGGTTTTAAATTGAGGGAATTAAAAAAAGAAAAGAAAAGAAAAGAAAAAAAGGCAACTTTTCCTCCTGGCTTAAGGAAATTTCTCTTAAAATAAGCTGTTTTATCAAGCTACATAAATTAAGTCCCCTTTGGTACTTTCAATATATATGATAAGGTCATAGGATATAAAATTCTGTGTGCCAGCAATTCAGAAAGGACTCATCTCCAGAATATAAACTCTGAAGGCAAAGATTTGCATAAATTACCATAGTAATATACATATTCAAAGTTCACAGTGTATCAAAAACAGAAAGGAAATAATCTCAATTATGGGAGAGCACTGATTTTTTTCATATTCCTTAAATATTTGATATGCAATTAGGAAGTGCTGGGTTGTGGAGTGGGCACAGCTACTTTTTACTATACTTAACTCTTTGAATGGCAGGTAACAAATCTATCAAAAATGTCATGTTTAGGATCAGGTCCAGTGGAATTCAGCAAAGGTGTGAGGTTGAGAGAAGGGGTTTGATAAGAAATGGGGTTAGGGATGGAGTAGGAGGTAAAAATATTTGTTGTTCTATTTGCTCATAAAAAGAATGCTTTGACATTTTGACATGGGCATTCTGATGAGGGCTATTTCCACAAAATCCGGTCATGTTGGCCTTATCTTCAGTGGGAATGAAACTGATTTGGATATAGCAAAATTTGGAAAGCCAATGAGGGCAAGAGAAAAAAAAAGGATGCCAAAGGGAAAGTGAGATGCAAATAAGAATCGTGGGAGGGCCCGGGGAGACCATCTGGTGACGGTGTGCCCAGGTTAGTCAGCCCTGCAGGGCTCCTTGGCGAGGCTGCTCAGGGCAGTTTTCCAAGAAGTGGTCTTCCACAGTAGTGCTCTAATTTTAAGTAGTGCACTAAAATATCTCTTTCCTGACTCGTCAGTCATTTTAGTGACTTCTCAAACCTAACAGTAGTCATGGGAAACCCTGAATTTGTAGCCAGCTGCTCAGAATAGCCCTGGAGACGCCCAAACTGAAGTGAGGCCAGTTTTGTGGAGGCCTATGCCCTTAATCTTGAGTCTGGCTAACTCTGGGTAGACATATGTCAGGCTGACTACTCAAAAACTTTTAATTGCTGTGAGTATTTTGTTAAAAAAAAAAAAGCCTGGAAACCACTTAGGAACCACCTTGGCCTTTTGACATTTCTCCTCTCATCTGCCTTCTGTTGCTTTCAATATGCTATGGGAAGGAAAACTGTAGAAACAGCCAAATTCATTTGATATTTTAAATTAAAATTAGGTTATAGGATATAACAGACTTTAAGTGAGAACCATCCTAAGTGTTATTATATAAGCAAAGAATATGAGATTGATGGCATGAAGGCTGTGATATATGGTTGGGCTGTTTATACGTCCTTTTAGTTACACCACGATTCTTGCTCTTGCTTTGGAAATTGATAGTGCAGAAAAGGAAAGGTATTGACAACACTTAGTATGGGCTCTGCCTAAATTTAATGGAATCAGACATTATACACCATGACCCAACTTCTGGTGATAAAATATAATCCTCCCATGATTAATATTGTGTTATTTTTCTAATTTTCTGAATAGTTTCCTTGAATATTTCTTTATGTCTTTTCTCCCTCTTCCTTCCTTCCTTTCTCTTTCTTTCTTTTCCTCCCTTCCTTCTTTCCTTCCTTCCTTCCTTCCTTCCTTCCTTCCTTCCTTCCTTTTTTTGTTTTCAAGGAGTGGGTATGTAGGAGGTTGGTTTACAACCGATAATTAAGATAATTATATTAATGAACTGAGTTGCAAAGATAAATGACCAAGCCCGGCCCAATGGTAAATAAGCAAATGAGGCTCCAGAACCCTCCCACTAGAGTAAGGAGTCCTACACTAGGCAAACAATGTCAACTATTTAGAAATAAGTACAGATTAGACTGGAGTTGTATCAGTTTAGACATAGAAGACTTGGCCTTTCCACTCATTTCACAATGCTGAGTGCACATGTATTTGCTCATTGGGAAATTAGAAAATGAGGATAAGTAATAGGTATCAGGGAATACTAAACATATTCACTGAGATTAGAAAGTAGATTTGGAGGCCATATGCATGACAGACCTGAAAACACTAGTAAGGTTCAAGAAAGCCACAGGTATAACTGTTCCTTTTAATTTTATTTTTTTTTTTATTTCTTTTAACGTTTATTTATTTTTGAGACAGAGAGAGACAGAGCATGAACGGGGGAGGGGCAGAGAGAGAGGGAGACACAAAACGGGAAGCAGGCTCCAGGCTCTGAGCCATCAGCCCAGAGCCCGACGCGGGGCTCGAACTCACAGTCCGTGAGACCGTGACCTGAGCTGAAGTCGGACGCTTAACCGACTGAGCCACCCAGGCGTCCCAATAACTGTTCCTTTTTAAAGCCTAGAAATCTGTTTTCTAAATCCAATCACCAACAGTCCCACAGACTTGTTTTTAAAAAATAATAATCAGCAATACCACCCAGACACCAAGATGAACATCTACACCTGGAAAATAGGCTCTTACCACAATCGCCTTCCCTCAGGTGATACGTGACAGGTATAATTATTGTCCTTCAAAACCAATCTATTCCCCAAAGGCAAGCAACTAATTTCAAAGAAAAGAAGGTTTATTAAAATAGGTGGAAACCAAGAAAATCCTATGAGAAAATACTGGCATTTGCAAAAAGTAGAGTCACACAAAACTGCACAAAAGTAGCTGCCAGGAAGTATATTTTCAAAGTGCAAGAGAAGCAGAACAAATAGCAATCATGTTTATATAGTACCTTTTATCCAAGAGCCCAAGTCTTTTATTTAATCTTTATATTCCCGATATAGGCTGACTGGGGTAAGGCTGCAGCAACTAGAATTTAGCTTCTAGCCTTTAGGTTAGCATTAATATTTACAGAATAGTAATTACCACCTCTGAGTACAGTTGAGGTTAGGTGGATATCAAAACACAAAGTCATACGGGCTAGGCTCCAGTCTTCAAGACTTTTCTCATTTCCTAGGTCACCAGAAAAAAAAAAAAAAAAGATTCTTTTTGACCAGACGAGGAGCCCATATTTGCCTTATAGGTCTGGAGAGATATTGGGTCAAATGAAAGATCTTAATGAAGATCTTTAATTCAAAGCTTTACATTTTGTAGCGTGTCTGTATTCTTCATGCAGCTAAGTTTTATCTCAGTTGCCAGCCTGGGGAATTCATTGAGACAAGCCAGGACCAAGTGCAGCAAATGAGTGAATGGAAAAAACCAACAAAGAAGCAAGAAAACCCAGAGGCAGACAGTGGTTAATTGGAAACAGAAACAGTAAGAAAAAGTTTGAACTGATGAGCAAATATTTCCCATCGGGTTAGATGACATTTCTCATTCTTTTTAGGTGTCCTGAAAGATGTGCTACGCATTTGTTGTGCTAACTCACTCCCCAAATAAGTTCTCCCCTCCAAAAAGAGAGATACAAACAAAGAAACACACCAAAACCAAACCATCATAGGGTTAGAATGTATTACAGAAACTAACAAATTAACTTCAAGCCACTTTGCCCAACATACATACTAAAACTTTTAATTTCTCTTTATTAATTCTGCTCACATATATCCTCTCCATATTACTGAAAAGCTGGGGGAATTTTATAATAAAGAAAAAAAATTGGTAAAATAGGCATTACCTCCTTAACTAGATTCGAATTGAAAGTATTGATTTATTTTCATCTTAACTGTCTGTTACTATTCTGACCCTTGTCATCAGTTTTCTGTTGGACACATAACTGATAAGTGCCTGGAACTGTGCTGCACTACAAAGACAGAAAATGAATAAGACCTAGTCCTATATACTTCTCTTTCTGTTATGCATGCATTCATTCACTCAACAAATATTACCTGAATACCTAGCATGTGCCAGAGACTGTTCTAGACACATGACACAATAATGCATAAAAAGAACAGAGATTGCTGTTCTTTGGAAATTGCATTCTTGCTGGGGAGACAGACATGATAAATAAGTAGGTTATAAAATAAAAAGGGTTGCAATATGAAATAGAGTGGGGGAGGAAAAGGCCTTGCTGAGAAGGTGATATTATAGTGAAGCTAAAGGAGATGAGGGGAGAACCAGAAGGATATCTGGGAAAGAGACTGCCAGGCAGTAAGAATAGCAGGAGCAAATGCTCCGGGGAAGAGTAATGTCTGGCTTGTTCTAGGCATAGCAAGGAGGCTGTTGTGGCTAGACCAGGCTGCAAGAGGTCAGAGAGGTGGTAAGTCAGTTGCACCGGATATCATAGGCTCTATAAGGGCTTTGGTTTTAATCCAGGAGAGATGGGAAGAGTGACATGATCTGATTTACAGTTTGTAAAGCTCCCTCTATGTTCTGGGAAGATTCTGGGGGCTGGGACAGTGGCAGAAGAAGGGTGACCAGTTAGGCTACAGCGACAATCCAGAGAGGAGAGGATGGTGGCATAAACAACGTGGTGTCAATGTGTTATGGCTTGAATTGTATCCCTCCAAAAATGTTGAAGTTCTAATCCTAAGAACCTGTGAATGTGGCCATATTTAGAATGAGGAGTTTGCAGATGATCAAGTTGAGATGAGGTCATTAAGGTGGGACTTGATCCAATATTACTGTATCTTTATAGAAAGGATAACTTTGGGCACAGAGGGAGACACATACAAAGGAGAGATGATATGAAAACACAGGGAGCAGATGGCCATCTACAATTATAGTATGCCTGAGGCTACTAGAAACTAGGAGAAGGGTCCGGAACAGATTCACTCTCACAATACTCACTCTCACAGTACCAGTATAAGACCTCCCAATACTCTGATCTGGGACTTAGAGACCCAGAACTGTGACACAATAAATTTCTGTTATTTAGCTAACCAGTCTGTGGACCTGGCTATGGCAGCCCTAGCATGCGAACACACAGGGGAAATGGTGGGGTAAGGGGATTTTGGGTATACAGTTGGTTCTCATTATTCATGGATTCTGTATTTGCAAATTTGGATTCTGTATTTGCAAATTTGCCTACTTACTGAAATGTATTTGTAATCCCAAAATAAATACTCATGGCGCTTTCACAGACACTTGCAGACATAGGCAAAGTGATGAAAAATCTGAGTGGTCTGATTCCCACATATTCCCAGCAGAGATTGTAAAAGGCTATGCTTTGCCTTGTTTCGGTCTTCTCCAGTAAATAATGCTTTTCACAATATATTTAGCACCGTAATTTTCACATTTTGTGCTTTTTATTGGTGATTTTGCTGTTTTAAGTGAGCTCCAAGCATAAAGCTGAAGGGCTAGCTGGTGTTTGTTAAGTACCAAGGGGCTTGTATATGCCTGTGCAGGAATACATGCATCAGATAAGCTCCATTCAGGTATGACTTTGTTGATGTTGGCCATGAGTTCAAAGCTCATGAATCAAGAATAGATATTAAGTAAAAAAGTGTCTTTAAGTGGAAACATACCTAAAACCAAGTGTGTATTGACCAGCAGGCAAAAATGTGGCCTGAGGCTCACAGCAACCTAACCCTGCACTTTCCCTAGGCAGCAACAATTCAGTAGTCGCTAAATGAACATTTTTGGTGATTTCATAGAGCATAACAAACTTGGACAACAAAAGTAGACAGTATTTTGAAATTAGAGCCAAGATATAACAGCAGTTTCTGAAGCACTGGGTGTCGGTTGTCAGAAAATAAAGAGTTAAGATTAACCCCAACGTTTTTGGCCTGATACACCAAACAGGAGATGGAAGAGACAGTTGAGGGAATAGACTGTTTGTTTACTTCAGTATTTTTGTTTGTTTGTTTGTTTGTTGTTTGTTTTTGGAAGGAGCTGTGGATTAGGAGCTATTTATTCTCTAAATGTAAACTTGAGCTTGAGTTGGGTTATCCGTACAAGAAAAATGGTTTTTTTTGTTTTTTAATTTTTTTTTTAACGTTTATTTTTGAGACAGAGACAGAGCATGAAGGGGGGAGGGGCAGAGAGAGAAGGAGACACAGAATCGGAAGCAGGCTCCAGGCTCTGAGCCATCAGCCCAGAGCCCGACGCGGGGCTCGAACTCACGGACCACGAGATCGTGACCTGAGCTGAAGTCGGACGCTTAACCGACTGCGCCACCCAGGCGCCCTGAGAAAAATGTTTTAAGGCTGGTTCAGAGCAGCACTGAGAGACTGAGCCAGTAAGATCCAGGGAGAGGAAAGACTCCTTGATGCCCACTGTGCAGTGGTGGGGAGCCTTGGGCTCAGATGTCTGTGCTCTAATCCCAAAACTGTCCCCTTTGAGCTGTGACAGAACTGATTCTATAGTTGACAGGACTCTTGAACAAGATTAAGAAGCCCTGAACAAAGGCTTATCTTTGCTGTTAGTATCAAGCTAAAATTCATATTTAATATGATAGCACCTTCATTTAAGACCATTATATGTTTTTGGATTAAAAAAAAACAAAGAAAATTGCAGAGGAAGAGAATATTTGAAGGTGAAATTTCATTCTAGTTCTAGCACATCTGCAATGGTACCCTGAACGTCATAGAAATGAATTATTTAAAACTGGTGGGAAGACGGTGTTAGACTTTTATCCTCACTCTGGTGGTTTTTTAAAAAATATCAATCTGCTCACCATATTTCCTGCCTTAAAAAAAATTATATTTAGAGTTCCTCATTGTGTCATAAAAAGCCGAATGTAAATAAATAAGGTTGGAGGAGATAAGCCAGTGACATTCTCCTACAGGAAATACAGCAGCCTGTGGCCATGCCATACTTAGAACAGAAATGCATTTAAAGTCAGGAATGAGAAGATTTTAAGTCAAGTTGAAAGGCACTGCAGTTGGCATAGATATTTGAGTCTTAGCTGCTGGACGTTTAGGAAAAGCCAGGACAAGAGATCCAAGTTCCATACACCAAGGGCCATGCTCCAACTGAGACCCAGGAAACTTGTGGGTCACCACTCACTCACCTGAGAAATATTTCAAAGGCAGTGAAATTTGCAGTGGTGATTTTGGGTTTCTAGAACTATTTGAATCTATTTGGTACCTGTTTCTCTAATAAATTATTTATTTAAAAAATAAATATTTTTAAAATATTTATTTAAATATTTAAATTTAAATTTATATATTTATTATATAAATATAAATATAATATAAATATAAATATATTTATTTAAATATTTATAAAAATTTTTAATAAAAAGAGGTAAGCTCTATTTTTTTTTTTTTTTTACAGCAATGGAGCCACTAAATTCCTACCCTTGACTTTGCAACTGCACACAGTGTTCTCCCTAACAAACTGCAAGTTTAAGCAAATGGGGATCTGGTCAGTTAGTCTACTTACTGACCATGATTTAGACATATTTTCACCATGTGGACAAATCCAAAGAACCATTGCAAGCCTCACTGCAGTTCCCAATAGGGTTGTTTACAGCCACCTTACCTTATCACATCTTTTTACAAAATACTCCAATCAATTCAATTTTTTTAATGTTTATTTATTTTTGAGACAGAGACAGAGATGAACAGGGGAGGGGCAGAGAGAGAGAGGGAGACACAGAATCCAAAGCAGGCTCCGAGCTGTCAGCACAGAGCCTGATGCGGGGCTTGAACTCATGGACCATGAGATCATGACCTGAGCCGAAGTTGGATGCTTAACCAACTGAGCCACCCAGGTGCCCCTCCAATTAATTCAGATAGCCCCACGAGGTGTACATGTTCCATGCAGGTTTCACTCACTCATTCAATAAGTATTTCTTAACCAGCCACTCAGTGCCAGGCCCTGGGGTAGGCCCTGGGATGAAAAGGTAAAGAAGACAAGCAAAGTACTTGTCTTTAAGGAACATGGAATTCAGCAGGAAAACAGAGAACTAAATAAACACTTAGAATATATTATAAGACATATGTGTGATAGTGTTTTGAAAGTATACTGCAGAAGCAGCTAAAAGAATCTGGTATTTGAGAAAACATCAGAGAAAATTATGAACAAGCTGAAATTTGAAGGATGAGAGGAAATTGGTTTGATCTGCGTGGTGGTTGGAAGGATGTGATTTCTTATAGAAAGCAGAGCATGTTCAAAGGCCCAGAGGAAGAGAATCCCAGAGGTATGAGAAGTTCAAGAGACTAAAAGAAGTCCAAAAACTAGAAAGACTTGTTAACACTTATAATAATAAAAGGTCAGTATCTGTAATCCAAAATATTGGATGCAGTATAATTATCTGAGGCCCTCTTCAGAGTGCATAACCTCACACTCTCTTCTACCTAAGGTATAAGATAGAAAAATGTTACTTAGGGAAGACAGTCTAGATAGCATAGAATCCAAGTATTCACCTGAGAGGTTACCATTCAATTCTTGGATTGTTAGAGACTACAAGAAATCTATGTGTTCAGATTGTAGTATTTGCCTAGCTTCTCAGAGGGCCTTCACTGATATGCTCTAATGTTTGCCTTCTGTGTTTTGAGGGCACTATAAAAAAGGAGTTTTGTGAGGTCTTTTTAGTACTAGTTGTAAAAAGCCATTGTTGACATAAATCCAATGTGCCTCCATATAAAAGACATTTCCATCAGAATTTATTTCAAAGAAAATTTTCTTTGTCCTGGGGCATTAGTATGGTATTCCCCACCCCCCTGTAATGAGAGCTATATAACACACTGTGTTTACTTTTTTCCCCCCAGCTTTGATTTTCACCTTGATTTCCAGGAATTTCAGAACGAAATTTCATCTTAAATATAGTAACAATTTTATCTTTGTGATTTCCATAAGCTTTGTAAATTCTCTGTCAGACACCTTTTATGTGCTCTTTCAGATCTTGCTTCACCTGTTTGAGGTGACTCTTGGCCACTTGTGTCATTGCTCTTGCTAAACACTTCTGCAAGAGCTCTGTTGGACGATCGCCTGTGTTATCAATACAAGAAAGGCATAACCCAGAGTAGCTCACCTGTGGCCAATACCACAGTCTCTTGCCTCCCACACCGAAGCTTCCCTCTTCTACTAAAATGATTCATCCATGTGTGTGGAACTTGGACTCCTCTCTCTGGCTTCCCTGAGACTGTATACTTTGCAAGAAAATATTAACATGAAAGCTTTTTCCATCCTAATTCCAGGGAATGAGGGCTAAAACAATTATCCTCTCCTGATTCTTGAGTGTGACAGAATTAGTTTCATTAACCATACTGTATATGTCTTTTATGTGTCCTTCCTCACAGTCTTTTTGAATATTTGTACACTCTATATAAATTTATACATAAGCTCACAGTGAGTTTTGTTTTATATTAATTTTGTAGAACTTTGGAATTTGGTCAAGTTAAAAAGGATTTTTTTTTAATTTTTTTAATATATGAAATTTATTGTCAAATTGGTTTCCATACAACACCCAGTGCTCATCCTAAAAGGTGCCCTCCTCAATACCCATCACCCACCCTCCCCTCCCTCCCACCCCCCATCAACCCTTAGTTTGTTCTCAGTTTTTAACAGTCTCTTATGAAAAATGATATTTTTATTTAATTCCTCTAATAAAACTCCAGTGGAAAATTGAAAGCACAGTCTAATGTGTTTTCAAAAAAGAGATCGCTGCCATTTCCTCAACATGACCTGCTAACTTATTGCTATTTTCTCTAAATCTCTATACCTGTCTTTTTAACAGATTAGAATTTGTGTGTAATGAAATTATAAAAAAAATTAACACTTAATCTAAATTTCCCTATAGTTGGTTTAAGAATTTTACTGGGATCACAGCAAACAACTATTGTTTTTTCCTTTTGGTGCAACTGAAGAGCATTTTGTTATGAGAAAGTATTAGAAACTTCAGCTGCAAATCACTTTCATTTAATTTCTTATTTTTTGCTATAAATGTTTTCTGTTTTTTGGTTTTTTGTTTGTTTGTTTGTTTGTTTTTGCACCCATAAGATAAGCACTTGGAGACCAGTAATTTAGAGAATATGTTCTTTTGTGCTTGCTTTTTTTTTTTTTTTGAGAATACTTTATTTCCTATTGTAGAAAGTCACCACTGAATATTACGAAGCTCCCTCCTTTCCCCATTGTTGCTTAGTCATGGCCTATATGCAAAGCAAGCTTGAAATGCTGAAGTGGATTTTTTTTCCTACACAGGTTTTTTTTCCCTTACTATACAATTCTGTTTTTATTCCTTAAACATTTTCCAAGGTTTTTGATGGGTCAATTTTTCAATGAAGAATACTTTTTAAAATACCTATTTTGTGATGGTAACTATGTTAAATAGGGGACACAAACAAATAAGATAGTATTTCTCTGCAAATAATTTATAATCTATTAAGCACTTAAGACAAGTAGATACTTCAGAATGATAAAAAGTTGACTATAAATAGTGCCATAGCAGCAATATACGTAACAATATTAAACTTTTTTTGGGGGGGAGGAAGAATAGAACCATTAATTGCAGACTATGGCAGTCTGAAATAATTTTATATCTTCTTTTGGGATATTAACAAAGAAAATGCTTGCTTCTCTATAGTTCTTTGGATTATCCATTCAAAATATAAATTGTACTATTGTACAGTAATAGATTACTATGACTCTACTTATATGAGGTACTTAGAATAGTCAAATTCTGGCAACAGTAGTTGCCAGAGGCTGAGGAGAGAAAAGAATAGGAAGTTATTATTTAAAGGGCATAGAGTTTCAGTTTTGCAAGATGAACAGTTTTGGAGATGGATGGTAGTGATGGTTGCGACAACACTAAGAATGTATTTATTACCACTAACTTTACACTTAAAAAATGGTTAGGGTTGTAAATTTTGCTATGTATATTTCACTACAATAAAAATTTAGAAAAAAATTGATAAGATTTACTGTCTTCAGTACTAGAGAAAAAAAGATTAATGAATTCACAGTTTAAATTTTTTTAACGTTTTTTATTTATTTTTGAGACAGAGAGAGACAGAGCATGAATGGGGGAGGGGCAGAGAGAGAGGAAGACACAGAATCAGAAGCAGGCTCCAGGCTCTGAGCCATCAGCCCAAAGCCTGACTCGGGGCTCGAACTCACAGACCGCGAAATCGTGACCTGAGCTGAAGTCGGATGCTTAACTGACTGAGCCACCCAGGTGCCCCTGAATTCACAGTTTAATACAGAAGAAAAAAACCTAATCAAATAACAAGAGCCTGCTAGGTTCCTAATGTGATCTGTAGAAAATATTAGGATAGTGTGGATGCAGAGATAAGGGTGTGAGTAGTACTGTCCCTTGGGCTTGGAAAATGGGGTGGATAGGAAAGGGGGGAGCAGTATCTTCAAAAGCTTCATAGAAGAGTTGACATTTGAGCTAGTCTTAAAAGGTGAATGAGTTGGAAAGATAACAAAGAAGGTATTCCAAGCAGAGGAATTGAGAAAAGTTTTCTGATTGAAATAAAGAGCCAAAGGAGGAGAGTGGCAGGAGATGATTTTAGTGAAATAGATAAATGGAGGCTACACTGTTTAGCATGTTCGGATTTCATTTTGAATGAGTGGCCTTAATCAGAAAGGGGCTTCAGGATCATTCATGAAGCTTTCAAAAATATATATAGCCAAATAAATATATATTTATCACTGAAGATGTGGCTTAGTATGTCCAGAGTGAACCCTGGGCTTCTTCATGTTGTCAAAGCTTCACAGTAATTCAGATGGGCTCTAGGGATCACTATGATAGGTAATAAAACATTACTACAGATTTTATTTTTAAGACATGTTAAAGTTCACTAGGTCTGATGGCCATATGATATAGAATGTGGGGTGAGTAGGACCTAATGGTAAAAAGACAAGATAGAAGGTTCCTAAAGTAGATGAGAGCTAATGACAGTCTAGATGAAGACAGTAGCAAAAGGGACATAAGATAAGAATAGATTTGAGAGGCATGCAGAAAGTCAAAATATTGGACTTGGTGGTCAATGAGCTGTGACATGTAAAAGAAATCAAAAACAGTGCTCAGACTTCTATATCAGATAACCGGGGGATGTGAATTTACTATCCATTAACTGGGATAGTAAATGATGGCATAAATAAAATGTCCGGCAGATTGTCAAAAGAGTGGGTACTCAATAAATATTTGTTGAATGAATAAGAAAATTCTAATAATAATGATCATACAATTGTGGATGAATAAAAATGAGTAAGTAAGGATTGGTTTATGGATGGACATGGGTTTTGACAGACCTACATGGTGTAGAGGCAGTAGGCTGTGAAAAAGGTATGCAAAGCAGGTGTGACATCAAAGGAAAAACTGACAAAGGTTGGAAAGTTTAGGCTGTGTTGTAGAAACAGTGAATAGATCATTTGAACTCTAGGATAGTGAGAAGAAACTATAAAGACATAGCGGATCCATAAATGTGGTGTGTCTGAAAGTCAGGCTGAAGAAACTTTAATTAATTAAGTAGGTGATGGTAAGTCAAAAATTTTGGGCAGGGGTCTTCCAGTGATCTTTAGGATCCTATTCCTTTGGAAGACTCTGATAGCAGCAATGGGATAGGATAGCTTGGGACAGGAAGAAATCTAAAGGGAGAAAGATCAGTTAGAAAGGCTACTATGAGGGTAGAGGGAAAAAAAAAATTAGAAGAAGCAATGATGGTCACAGAAGGAATGGAAAGGCAGAAGCAGAATCAAAATATATTCAGGAAAAATTAATATTCAAGATCAAGTTCTAGATTAGGATGGTTGGAAGTTAGAACTGGATTCAGGGTGGACCGCGGGTGACAGAGTGTTGTGGTCTCAATGAGAAGAAATAATGATGTCAGGCAGGTGAGCAATTTCAGGCAGAAATCATTGATTCTGAGGCACCAGCAGGATATCCAGGTGAAGAAATATTTTGGGCACCTGGACATGCAACACAGCAGCTTAAAAGATAGACTGGAGCCAGAAATGTAAACTTGGGAGCCATCTGGTGTAAGTGATAAATGATGTGTGTGAGTGGATAAGATAGGCAAGGAAACTAAAAATGAGCCCAACTGAACAAACCATGGGGGTACACTTACCCTTGGCTGAGTGAGGGAAATCTTGGAAGTAGAAAGGGAAGCAGTCCTAGAGTGAGACAAGAAGAATCTGGAAAATACTCCTCCCCTCCCCCACCCCAAAAAAGGAAACAGAGCTTCAAAAACGAAGAGTGAGTTAAGAGTCAAATAAGGAGTTTGAGGAAGAGGAAGACTGATGTAGCACAGGTAGTCTGTTGACAGGTGAGGAAGCCTTGGTGGGGGAAAAGCTGGGTTGACTGGAGTAAGTGGGGGAAGGTGTGGAATAGGGCGTATGGTCACTGAACTTCTCTACATCATTTCTGATACTAGAGTCAGGAGTATAGAGAGCTTGGGCTCCTGGCCTTATTGCCATTTGGTTTTAATGAACTCAATTCTTGAGGGTGCAAACAGCATTTGGGATCCTGAAGTTTGAAACGTGATTCAGGAACGCTTCCTGCCTGGGACTACTGGGTCTCAAGATTTCCTGGAGGAAATAATCAAAGTTAAAATGACCATTTTGCACAGCAGTATGTGTGCTGGAGCTGTGTGTGACAATTAACTAGATATCGCCACACTCATAATTGAACCAGCCTTTCTGTCACTGATTTGAAATGGTACTTTCATCATAAACTAAATCCCCATATGGATTTGTGCCATGTTTGGACTCTCTGTTTCCTTCCATTCTGTACCAAACCTACTGGTATTTAATTGGGATTGCCTTTAATTTAAGAATTAATTTGAGAAGAACTGGCATTTTTACAATATTCAGTCTACTAAAAAGAAGAGTACTTAGGCCTTCTTTTATGTGCCTCAGTGGAGGATCATTACTTTTTCATATAATCCCAAACTTTCCCTTTTCAGTTTATAGCTATATATTTCCTTTTTGCGATGCTATTGTAAACGTATCATTTCTTGCATTGTGTGTGTGTTTATGTGTGTAAATAGAAAAGATGTCGGTGTTTTCTCGTATGAAAATTAAAATGTAAAAGAAATAATCTAAAGTAAGTTGAAGATTTTAATAGCATCCAACCTTCATTGAGCTAATACACATGTAAAAAAAATCACTTTTGGGTACCTGGGTGGCTCAGTCAGTTGGGCGTCCAACTTTGACTCAGGTCATGATCTCACAGTCTGTGGGTTCGAGCCCTGTGTTGGGCTCTGTGCTGACAGCTCAGAGCCTGGAGCCTGCTTCAGATTCTGTGTCTCCCTCTCTCTGTCCCTTCCCCACTCATGCTCTCTCTCTCTCTGTCTCAAAAATAAATAAAAACATTTAAAAAATTTAAATAAATCACTTCGGATTATACTATCATTTAAAACAGAAAAAAATACAGTTTATTTCACTTTTAAAGAAAATATTTCTGAGAGAGAGTGCACACTCAAGCAGGGGAGAAGGGCAGAGGCGGGAGTGGGGGGAGATAGAGGGACAGAGAGAGAGAGACAGAGAGACAGAGAGAGACAGAGAGAGAGAGACCCAAGCAGTCTCCACACTAGCACAGAGCCCAACGTGGGGGACAATCCCATGACCCTGGGATCACAAACTGAGCTGAAATCAAGAGTCGGGTGCTCAACCCAGGTGCTCCAGTTTATTTCACTTTTGTATAGCTAATGCTTCCTTGCAGAAGACAAGCCATATTTTCAGTTAAAATATGGTATCTGTTCAGTCCTGGTACCAGCAGCAGGAGCTCCATTTTCCTCCCAATACCACACAAAGCTCTAGTGAGACTCTGGCTCTTTCCACAAGAAAGCAACTCTGCTCAGACCTGCTGCTTGAATCCATGACCGTGACCATCAGCTCTTCCATGTCTCCTCCCAAGGTGCTGGTAGAAGAAGCTGAAGGAAGCTGCACCCAAGGGCACACGCTCTCCACTGCAAACCATACTCACCACGGACAGAGGGGTTTTCATAGAGATGGTGTAGCCATGGGTCAGAACATGCTTTGGTTTTATCTCTGCATTTATCTCAGTCCTTCAAAACTTTTCAACTTGAAGAAAAACTGAAAACTATTTAACAAATCTAGACAAGGGGTCAGCAAGCTTTTGCTGTCAACAGCCGGATAGAAAAGGTTTCAGGCTTTGTGGGTCATATGGTTTCTGTTACAACAACTTAATTAACTCTGCTGTTGCAGTGTGAAAGCCATCACAGGCAATAAGAAAATGAGCATGGCTATGTTTAATAAAACTATTTACAAAACAAGCATTGCGCCAGATTTGACCTATGGTTCTCAGTTTCCTAATCCCTATATTAGACCAGTAAACTTCCAAACTATTCATTATTTATATTAAAAAAAAAAATCAGAAGTCTCCATGGAACTAGGCATGACAGGATGCAAAGCACTGGAAGGTACAAAATGTAGAAAAATCACCAAAATGACTTCTTCTCAATCCCTAAACAACAGCTCTTAGCATAGCTAGTACATGTCTGCTTTATGAAGCATGAGGGAGATCACAGTATACAATAAGTACACATATTACATTGCAGTGTGGTCAGTGCTTTGAGGAAGAAGAGAAAGTTGAATGAAAACACCATTATGATTAGTGATGGGAGTATTTGCTCCTACTTACCAATCCTGTACCGCATTGAAGGATTCTTCATTTGTGATGTCATACATCAAAATAAAGCCCATGGCTCCACGATAATAGGCTGTGGTGATAGTTCTGTATCTTTCCTGGCCTGCTGTGTCCTAAAAAATAACAATAATGATCTCTCAAAAAATAAGGCAATAAATGTTTTAGGAAGTGATTAATTATTCCAAAAACAGTCATAATAGAGAGTCTAAATTGTGCTTGCAATGTATAACTATATATCTTTTTAGTCTTGTTTTCCCTAATGATTTCCAGATAGCAGCTCTACAACATTATGAAAAATTATTTTTTTGGTAGAGATCTAGCTCAAAATACCCCTTCTACATATGTTCACTCTATTAAACAGAAGATCACTATAGAAAATAAAAGAAAAAGAAAGATTATACATATCAGAACCCTGTAGCTTTTTGTATAGTTTAAAACCAGAAGAGTTCATTAGCTCCATCATTATGTATTTATAATCTAAGCAGAGGCCACTGTGGGGGGAAAATAATTTTATGAAAATTCCCTGCTTTTAAAAACATACAGTTTAATCTCAGCTTATTCAACTGTAAAATGAGAATAAAAATATATGCTTCCTGTGGATGTTTGAGTCAAGAGATTTGGGGTTTCTGTCTTCCTGTTACACGACTAGGGGAATGTGGACAAGCCACTTAACCTCTCTAAAGTCTAGCATGTTTGTTAGGATCATGTAAAACAGTATATGTGAAGTGCTTCACACAAAACCTGGCATACAAATAGTGGTCAACAGATGCCAAGTACTGGCTGTTGTTTTTGATGGCTGGGGAGTCAAGGCTAGCCCAAGAAGGGAGGTAGCAGCTTACAAATACAGGGGTTCAGGGCCTGCAGAAGAGATGGCATGCTATGGTGAAACCTGGGAATCAGGCAGATACATCAGTGAAGTCACCTGTATATGTCATGTATACTTTAGTGTAGCTCAAGAAATAATTCCTCAATTCAACTGTTTCTTGCCCCTTTGTCTTCATAGGATCTAGGCTATCGCTTATGACACCATGCTCCCAGGTTTACTCCTTCACTGTCTTCCCGGGCGATCAGGCTCTGATTTCTCTTTCCTAGTACTCTAGGTGCTGAGCACTTTGGAAAGAAATGTTATCTTCCTTCTGACTTCAGTCTGGATCGTCTTTCTCTTCTTCTCCCAGGAATGTCTCCATTGCACATGGAGTATAACCCAGGTCGCCCTAATAGCCCTTGTAGGGAAAGCTGATGTGTTGGATGACACAAGAATAGGATCCTTTGTCATCAAAATGAAACAAACATCTGAGTGTCACTACAGGGATGGGCTCATGTTGGAAATGCTATTCCTCACCCACAGGTATTCTCCTGTTTAGATGCTTACACCCCACCATAGACTAACCCTAAGAAACATGACCCTGCTTACAATTTTCTCCTAGTCTGTGTGGTATATTTTATTTGGCCCCTGCCATTTCAGAGAAGGGTGATCAAAAAAGGCTAAGGAAATCAGCAAGTGATTCCAGGAGAACTTGGGGATATGAAGAAGTTGAGAATTAGCCAAGCATGTGACTTTTCATGAAACCAGAACAAGGACCAGGGAGATGTTTATGAGATGGTATTAGGGAAATACGGTTCCAAAGATAGGATGAAAACAAATTATGGTACCTAAAATAGCAAAAATAGAGCAAAATCTGTGGAAAAGATCTTTCAGAATGTATCAACATTGGCTGAAAACAAAAAGCTAAGTACAGACTTTACTGGATGAAAATTTGACAATTCCTTGAATATAAAAAAGGTATAAATCAAATTAAAATGATACATAATCAAATAAAGTGGGAAATATATTTTCATAGTACCAGAATACCAAAAGTTACTATCTTTAATATGCTAAGTAGTATTAGAAATCATTAAGAAAAATGTTAAATAATCTAATTTAAAAATCATTTATATATAGGCACATAAATAGCTAATTAATCTTTAAAAAGAGTTGAATCCCAAGCATAATAATGCCACATAGGTGCATGCCTCCATAATAGAAGTTCCCTGGAACTTACGTGAATGTTTTATTTTACTTTGCTTAATATTACATAAATATGAAAATGTAGACATACAAGATAAACATTAATATCATCAGCTGCATATAATTGAGATAAATATACAAATTTATCAGGCAGAAAGAAGCCAATCTTAAGCTTATGTGGATGTTCTTAGATATATGTTGGATTTAATTCAGTTAACATCATATCCAATTGTGAAATAAAGAAGAAAGAGAACCAAATTCCCAAAGACTATGTTTACAAAGCATGGTATAATCAGAGATTGTGTAATATATTTTGGCTGTTTGGGGAACTAAACTCCTCATAATTATTTTAAAACATCTACTTTCATCCTGGGTTCCTATTTTCTAGAATATGTTACCTATAAAATTACTTTTTTTTTTCTTGTGAAGTAACTTTAAATGGTTTTCTAGTCCTTGGTACTGTAATGTTATTGTATGATGACAGATAGTAGCTCCACTTGTAGTGAGCACAGCATCACACATAAGACTTGTTCAGTCAAGCGTTAGGGTTAGGGTTAGGGTTAGGGTTAGGGTGTTATATACCTGAAACTAACATTGTGTGTCAACTATACTCAAAAAATTTTTTCTTAAGTTACAAAATGTGTAAAAATTAAAATGATAAAAATCCTGAAGATAAAAAAAGCTTTCTAGCATTGAGTAGTCTTCTCATAGGTTGGGGACCCCATTCCTGCTGCCCTCTCTATATAACAGACAGCTTTCCCCTGATTTTTCACTAGGAGAAAACAGCCAATACACCCAAGGCACTGCTAAAAGGTGACCTAGACTCTTTCTGTCAAGCATGTCTTCAACACAGACACTGAATAATGGTGTGCTGGAAAACTATGACATCCCCTTCTTCTTGACCTCTTCCAGTGATGGCTTCTCTTTTCTTAAGATGTTAATTTTATTTTGACAGTAAAGAAACCAGTTCTAGCATTATAAAACATTCATTTCAGTCTCTGTGCTGTTAATCTTTGAGAGAGCAGAAATCAAGGCCCTATTGTATTATGATTGATATGTTACAGGGAACCACACGGTTGGATAGCCATTACTAAAATTTAAAAGTAGAGAGAGGGGTAGCCAGCTTAAAAAAAAAAAAAAAACAGTTTATAAGAAAACCAGCTTATAAGAAAAAAAAAATAGAACCTTTCAGAAAGCACTCAAGTCACAGCAAGGGTCAGGGCCTTCTACTCCATTCTGATTTGAACCCAGAAACACAATCTAATTAGAGGTAGTTGTCACCTAAATGCTCTTAGGAAGAATAAGAACTTCACCAAATAGGGGAAGTGTATTAGGAAATCTTCCCAAATACAAAGATAACAACAAAAAGAGTAAACTAAGCTAAAAAACCAGACACCAAGTTGGTTCTTCATTGGTTTTGAGCACTGAAAACAGCTTCAGAATTACAAACTCATTAGCATGTTCTTTCCCATGGTATCAGGAAGAAAAATAAGTCAGAAAAACACTTCATTACATTTGACATTTACTAATGATGATAGAAGGTTATATTTTTTTTTTAATTTTTTTTTTTCAACGTTTTTTTATTTTTTTATTTTTGGGACAGAGAGAGACAGAGCACGAACGGGGGAGGGGCAGCGAGAGAGGGAGACACAGAATCGGAAACAGGCTCCAGGCTCCGAGCCATCAGCCCAGAGCCTGACGCGGGGCTCGAACTCACGGACCGCGAGATCGTGACCTGGCTGAAGTCGGACGCTTAACCGACTGCGCCACCCAGGCGCCCCAAGTTATATTTGAAAGAAAGAAACATTTTATAATGTCAAGTGCCACTAATGTAATTAAATGTGAGCAGTCTCAGAAGGTAACTGGCTACAATGGTACCTCTTCTCAATTTGTTCAGAAAAATGGCTCCCAACCTTGGTTTTGCATTGTTCCTCTGCTCAGTTAATTCTGATAACTGGGGATACCTGCTGATTTTCTATAAATGTAGAGTTCCTATAATTGAAAAAACACAACTGGAAATCTCTTACAGAGAAAGTGAAGGAAAAATATGACTAAAACTGAAAACTTTCTTCCATGAAGGTTAGCTGTCATTTTCTTCTCTTTTAAGAAAAATAAAATGATTTTAGTTGGCTTAAATATTGTGATTTCTCATCCACATTTTTAAGAGGAATTTTTGGCTTTAATGATAGATTTGATTAGCAAATACTTGAGTGCATGTCAAGAAAAGAACTGTAAAATATAAAACATTAGCAGCTTGATAAGTAGTAGCTAGGAACATTTTCAGTTTGAATTTTGGCATTTTGATTCTCTGTCTTTGCCTTAAATTTTTTTCTGGTGAAATAATCTATTTTTTTTAATAACTGTATGTATTGCATTCTCAAACCCTTTGGACTTACGCAGAGATAACATGCAGCTTTAAGATAAAGGAAATAGCTTTCCATTGTAATTTGATTTTTGTTTTGGCAGTTACTCCTCTCTGAACTGGATTAAAAGGAAAATAAAGTAAACATTAGTAAAGGAATATAACTCAGATAACATCACCACAACTAAAACACATTTTTTGAATGACTAGACAGGGAAAAACATATTAAAGGATCCGAATACATGATAAAGTAGGCAATTTTACATGTGAAGAAACGCAATTGAACACATTGATGTTAGTTGATCAACAAAAGTAATTTAATTAAACTAGAGGATATAATATGTGATATTATACGCGTGATATAATGCGTGACTTGTGACAACTAAAGAGGTTTTGTAAGCAGAAATGAAAGAGGAGGATCCTGCAACCTAAGACATAGACACACTTCACTAAATTTCCAAACAGACACAAAGATATGAAAAGGAATAGTCAGCAAGCCTCCAAGCAAGTAGTAATCTCTTGCAGGAATTATTCTGAAGCATCAAATGAAGATTAAACGATGCTTAATACAGTTTAGTAACAGTGTAGATTGATTGACCCATTGATTCTTTTGTTCATTCACTCAAAAAACATTTCATGAACACATATTACCAGTTAGGGACTGTGATTGGTTTATGTTAAATTTATTCTACCTATTGGAGACATACTTTTATAGATTTCAAAATTCTACACATTAAAAGCATTTCACTAATCAGAATATCATATTCCCTACATGTCTACGAAAAATTAGGTAAAATCATGAAAATACCATTTCTAAAGAACTAGACAGACTAGAGATTCAAAAATGTAAATGAGACCACCTCAGTGGTGAGGTTCTCTCAATTCATAGCCACTGTATGGGGTGTAGTGGGTTCCCTCCAAAAGATATGTTGAAGCCCTAACCCCCAGAACTTTTGAATCTGACTTGGAAATAGGGTCTTTGTAGGTGTAATCTAGTTAATATGAGTTCATTCCAGGATAGGGTGGGCCTTAATCCTACGACTAGTATCCTTTGAAGAAGAGGAAACAGAGACACAGAGCACACAGAGAAGGTCATATGAAGGCAGAGGCAGAGACTGTAGTGATACATCAAGGAGCCAAGGAAGCCAAGGGTTGCTGGCAACCACCAGAAATAAGGAGAGAGGGATGAAATGAATTCTCTGCTAGAGCCTGAGAGAGAACGTAGCCCAGTCATCACCTTAATGAGACTTCTAGTCTCCAGAACTGTGGGACAGTACATTTCTATTTTTTTAAGCCACCCAACTTTCAGTACAGCATTGCTGCTGGAGTCACTGACTCCAGTCTGGAATCCTCATGATCAGGGCAGAAGCAATATAAATTTCACAGCTACCCACATACCCATTTACTACTTTACAAAAGACAAAATACGGAAAATTAAAGGTAGCCTTATTGAGGAGCCTAACACAGTCTTGCTGCCTGAATTCATGAAGGATGCTATGCTAGAGTGCATTACTATATTCCACTTATGTAAAACTAATTCTGGGGGTGCCTGAGTGACTCAGTGGGTTGAGAGCCCGACTCTTGATTTCAGCTCAGGTCAAGATCTGAAAGTCGTGGGATCGAGCCCCGGGTGGGGCTCCGCGCTGAGCATGAAGCCTACTTAAAGTTTTCTCTCTCTTTCCCTCTGCCCCTCTCCCCACTTGCTCTTTCTCTCTCTTTCTTTCTCTCAAATAAAATTTAAAAAAATTCTGTTCACAAAAAGGTGAATTGATATACCTCTGGGATTTTAAAAAGTAGACTTTTATATATTTGCACACACATACATATATGAAGGAAAGAACAATGTTGCTTGAAATGACAAAAATTATATATTGCTTCATGTTGGTATTTTACCCCTAAATGAATGACATGCTATTATAGAAAAATGCAAAGTCATGAGGTATTCTGAGACATGACCCTCCAAAACAAAAGCAACAACAAAATGGTGATAATCACATATCATTTTTGTTTGTTTGTTTGATGGTACTTTCCCTCAAGGGTTAGGTTATTTTTTCATTTTCATGAACAGACAGGCATTAAGGAGATTGCATATAGTCTCATAAATATAGTAAGCAAAACAAGAAGCTTAAATACTTTGTTTTCTTACTGCATATTTATTTTTGGAATGAAGTAAAAACTTTTTTCTTAACAGCAGTTAATCTTCTATCAAAAAAAAAAATTTACAAACCACTCTTCTCTACTGACCTGGTACAAACAGTACCTTTCAATTCATTTACACACACTTACACAATCATCTGTAAATCAAGCCCACATTTTAGAAGACGGAACTAACAAACTGGCCTCTAAATAGTTCTTCAATCAATTTAGATGTCCTTCCTACCAACTGTCCTTTATCCATCCTTCTTACACTAGTTTATTGATCAGATTTTCTTGTCATGATGTTTAGCTTTGAAATACCCAAACCTTCATTTTATAATGGCATCCACTTCTAAGTAAAACCTAATAAAATAAGCCTGAGGCAGAGGATAAAACTTGACCTATTATTTCTTGGCAGTGTTACCATAGCAATTCATCTTCCCTGGAAGAGAGGAACAGTCACATATAGCTCTTTTATTGGCAGCCTTTGACTCCATTGTCAGGAAGACCCTAACATATCAACCAATAGTATGTTTCTGCTCATGAAAGTTAAGACACTTTCACTAAACACTAACCGCTCTTGTGAACTCTTTAAGACCTAATAAAACTCACAAAGCTGTGTAAAACGCATCTTCACTCATTTTATTTAAGAGCTTGCTTTCTAAGAATGATTAACACAAAGACAGAGAAAGATGCCATTTTTGCTTTCTTTTTAATTAATCTCTTTGACATACTTCTTCCCAGTGGGATTTTGATTATGCTCAATTTTGTCAAAACCTGGGGCATAATACTCAAATGCAGGCATGCTCAAAGCTTTTAGTCAAGATGGTGATTGTTTTTCTTCACTAAACACGATTCAAAATGCTTACAATGATCAAATGTTCTGTTTTAAAAGATAACAGGCTTTTCAGTGGGAATCTTATTGTTGTCCTAAAATTGGCAACAAGACTCAAACTAGACTCCTTGCAAAGGGATGGAACTGTCACTCACAAAGCCACATGCCAGTTGGAGTGGGTTGGATGGGTGTCTGTGTAGGCAATGGGAGTACTGATCTGCACTTGTGTGGGGTTCCTGAGACCTGGAGAGAAATGGCAGGGTAGACAGGGAGGCAGGAGGGAGGTCTGACTTCCCACTGGTTAACAGGTCTAGGCTATGTGAGTTTCTCATGGATAAAGAAACACCAAAGCAGGTAGCTGCATTTGAGACATCTTGCCATTAACCCACTTTGTGAGAAGACTGTCTCCTGGATGACGTGCATGAGTCTAGTGGTATACTAACAGGGAAAGGAGGCAGCTGAAGGAATGTTAGAAGGGAAAGGACCCTGAGCAAACTTCCATGTCATGGCACTGAACAGCAGGAGATCCCTGAAGGGCTCCCTGAACATCCTACATTAGAGAACCAGCATTTGGCTATATGTTACACAAAAGGTGTGGACAACAGGACAGGCTTAGCTGGCGAAGCTAAGAAAGAATTATAATTCATCTCCCATTAGATAAAGCTGTCTGCCGTCTCCCTGTCTCCCAGCTCTCCTTCCACTTTTGACATGGGAAGAGTAACTACAAAAAGGAGGTACAGAAAGGGTAAAAGAGTGGGTCAAACCCCTTTTCTTATTACACCACCAGTCCCTAGGAATATAGCCAGGATTATGATAAGGAAAGAATCTGAGTATTAAATTGGATGTGACAAGCGCATTTTAAACTAAGCTCTGGGCTCAGCAATACTGAGTATTTTTTGTTTTTGTTTTTTAATAAGCCTTATATCTTTTAGAGAATTTTTAGGTTCATAGTAAAATTGAGTGGAAAATTGAGAGTTCCCATATACTCTCTGCTTAGCCTCATGCATAACCTCCCTCATCGTCAACATCTCCCACCAGAGTAGTACATTTGTTGCAACTAATGAACATACCTTGACATATCATTATCACTCAGAGTCCATAGTTTATGTTAGGGTTCATTCTTGGTGTTATGTATTCTGGGTTTGGGTTTGGACAAAATTATAGTGACATGTATCCACTGTCACATTATAGTACCATACAGAGTAGGTTCATTGCCCTAAAAATGTCTGTGCTCTGCCTGAGCTTTTCCTTTTAAATAGGAAAAAAAATGACTGGAAATGGTATCTGTTCAAGTTGTGGTTTGAGGATGGACATAGGACATTGAGCACAGTGTGACTGAAACAGGATTTCGATAGACATAATACTAATGTGTGATATTTAACATCAACGGATTTAGACTTTTCACCAGAGTAACCACCAGTGAAATAGAACAATGA
This sequence comes from Panthera pardus, assembly GCF_024362965.1. NCBI lineage: Eukaryota > Metazoa > Chordata > Mammalia > Carnivora > Felidae > Panthera > Panthera pardus. The sequence goes on from NW_026526765.1 coordinate 112,162,869, forward strand.
CAACATGAAGAATGGAGACATTAGCAGGACTTCATACGTTTCAGGGTATATTCACATTTATCATTTTATTTAATTATTCTGAGGTAGTAGACCATTTTATAGATGGTAAAACTGAGAAATAGAGAGGTTAGCCACCAGTTCTGAGTCATAAAAGTATTAACTAACAGGAATCATACTAAGGCCAACCTTTTCTCACACACGATCTACTCCTTCTCCCAAATTTTAGGTTGACTATTGGACAATTCGGATTTTTTTTTCAGTCTGGCTCTATGTTTGATGTAGTCATTTGGCTATTTAACAATTGTTTCATGTATGTGCTTTTTGATCTTTGTCAGCTTCACTTTTTCAAACTCCATTCATTCTTTCACCAGTGGTAACCATGACTGGTCCCAACACTCTGCTAAAATGGTTCATGCTAAAGTAATCAGTGACATCCTGACTGCCATATCCAGTGGTTTAATTTCTGTTTCTCATCCCAGTTGTCCTTTATCAAACATGTGGTACCAATGACAAGTCCTGATTTCTTTAAACCTGTTCTTCCAGAACATGGTTCTCTAATTTAGGGTGTAAAAAGTCAAGATAGTATTAAGCGTGGAACAGTGCATAACATTGTTATGTAGAGTGGGAAAAGGTAGCTGTTAAATTATTCTAAGTATTTGAGTTTGGGGAAATAAAGATATTAAATTTTTATTTTAAATATAAACTGTGGAATTTTAATAATCACCTTATATATAACAGATAAAACTTTCAAACTAATAAAGGAAAGAATGAAATTGGAGAAAATAAAAGCACTCAACCAATCCAAGAAAAAGCAGGAAATAAATAAATAGAATCAGGATGGTCAAGGCAAAGTCATAAAATAAGATGGCAAACATATAACCATATATAGTGGTAACAAGGTAGATATTAAAGGGCCAATTTCAACAGTAAAAAGTTTCTGATGCACTAGATCAAAAATCCTATAAGAGGGAAAAATGTATTTAAAAACATTCTGTGAATTCAGAGCTGAAACAGACCTAGAACATTTAGATTCTCATTTACAAATCAGGAAATGAAAGCCCAGAGAGGCCAGTGAGATAATCAAGTTCATGCAGTTTATAAGTGCCGAATAATCAGGTGCATGGGTGGCTCAGTCAGTTAAGTGTCTGACTTTGGCTCAGGTCATGATCTCACAGTTTGTGACTTCGAGCCCAGCTACGGCTCTGTGCTGACATCTTGGCGCCTGAAACCTACTTGGGATTCTGTGTCTCCCTCCCTCTGTGCCCCTGCCCCACTCACATACTTGTCTTTCTCTCTCTCTCTCTCTCTCTCTCTCTCTCTCTCTCTCTCTCTCTCCCTCCCTCCCTCTTCCCTCTCTCTTTCTCTCTCAAAACTAAAGAAACATTAAAAAAAAATTTTAAGTGCCAAATAATCAACAATAACCCAGATTTCCTGACTTGAAATACAATTCTCTGTTAAAATATAGTTTTCTGTTTTTAACAAAAATGTACCTAATCTTTATAGACTAAGTTCTGTATGCACCTTCATTCTTTCTTGAAAATACAAGGTCTACGTCCCAGACTACTGATATTTTCTCCTAGAGGGTAGAGAAAACTGTGATGAATAATAAGGGTCAAAATATGACAATTAGGGGTGCCTGGGTGGCTCAGTTAGTTTGAGCGTCTGACTTCGGCTCAGGTCATGATCTCAAACAGTCTGTGAGTTCGAGCCCCAAATCGGGCTCTGTGCTGACGGCTCAGAGCCTGGAGCCTGGTTCAGATTCTGTGTCTCCCTCTCTCTCTGCCCCTCCCCCTCTCACATTCTGTCTCTCTCTGTCTCAAAAATATTAAAATAAATAAATAAAAATAAAATAAAATAAAATATGACAAAAATAATACCACAGGTGATCTTTGCCTTGACCTAGCCTTATGAATAAACAATTTCTTGTCTACTTATATTTCTTTAAACGTATGGAAGTGAAGTAATGAAGGATGAGAGAGAACACTGGATAACTTGATTTTCATCGTGGAAAATTTGTGAGTTTTGATGTTGTAATCAAAAGATGAAAAACACCAGTGACACACGAGAGAATTAATTGCCTTTAGTTTTTTGTACAAGTTTGACTTGAGATATCTGTGTTACAATGATGGGAATGTGGTTCTTAGACACAAGAATGTGGCCAAGGTCTCCTAGGAGAGTGGAGCTATTTATAGTTTCCCTTTGAAACGATGAAGATAGGGTGATACCCTGGCACAGGAAGATGAGAGAGGATGAAGATCAGAGGGCCGTGCAATGCCTTTCAGAGCTAAGAAGCAAAGGCGAGGGCAAACCAAAGAAGAAAACTCAAAGACTTCCAATTTTCTTTTGAAAAATTAAAGAGGAAGGTTACAAATCCCGTCTGCATTGTTGTGCGGCCGCAGAGGGTGGGGGCACCTGTCCTTTCTGTCTTGTGTTTTCAAGCCCAAGGGAACTTCAAAAAGAAATAAAAATATCCTATCAAATGGCCATTCTTTTATTCTTCTGGACTATTTTAACCAAGAATAAAATGAATTCTTAACTTAGCCCAAGCAATTTAGTGCCTAGCCAAAATGAACATTCGGGCTCAAAATTTATATAAGGAAAAAATCAGGTTGTTTTAACTAATCAATATTTTGTCTGGGTTGGGGCGCCTGGGTGGCTCAGTCGGTTAAGCGTCTGACTTCAACTCAGGTCACGATCTCGCGGTCCGTGAGTTCAAGCCCTGCGTCGGGCTCTGGGCTGACGGATCAGAGCCTGGAGCCTGCTTCCGATTCTGTGTCTCCCTCTCTCTCTGCCCCTTCCCCGTTCATGCTCTGTCTCTCTCTGTCTCAAAAATAAATAAACGTTAAAAAAAAAATTAAAAAAAATATTTTGTCTGGGTTAACTTCTTGGTAAAAACTAACCAAACAACATAAATCTATATTCCTAACATTGGGCTGGGTAGTGAAAAAAATACAGAATAAACATCCATGAGAGGCAATATCTAAATCAAATAATTTGCATTTCCAGTAAACTGACAAAATGAAAGTTGTAAAAGCAATCTGAGAAGCTGGCTGTATTTGAAGAGTTTACTGTGTGATGGGTGAAATGTGTTCCAGGGGAATCCAAGAAGGGAACTGGAAAAAGCTCCAAGAAAAGGTAAGGCAGGTTCCCCAGTGACAGGTAGGTTTTGAGGGGCTGAGAGGAGGTGGTCAGCAGACAGAACCACAGTCAGGATGATAGAGAAACTTGGAGATAAAGCAAGGAGTGAAGAGACTGGCACTGATGCTCTCCTTTGTAAATTTCTCTTTCACTAGTCCCCAGTGGGGACTAAAACAATATTTATCCGTAAGTACTATAAAAGAGCTTGTTCTGCATCTGAAAATTCACCTGGTGATGTAAATGGAAAGAAGAATGCCCTGTTTCCCTTTTAAACTGTAGTGTCTGGTAGGGAAAAAAAATGGAGAACAGATTCTTATTTCTTCTGTAGCAGGATGCACAGTCTGAAATGGAAGAGAAAAAAATGTCATCTATGACCCAGTACCAGCTGGGTCAGGTAGTTAAACCCCTCTGAATTTTCACTTTCTTTTTTTTTTAATTTTTTTAAATCTTTATTTATTTTTGAGAGAGAGACAGAGTGTGAGCAGGGGAGGAGGAGAGAGAGAGAGGGAGACACAGAATCTGAAGCAGGCTCCAGGCCCTGAGCTGTCAGCACAGAGCCCGACTCTAACTCCTGAACCGTGAGATCATGACCTGAGCCGAAGTCAGACGCTCAACCAACTGAGCCACCCAGGTTCCCCTGAATTTTCACTTTCTAGCTAAAAGAAAGATAATATGATCTACCCCTTAAGGTTGTGGTAAGGATTAAGTAAATTCATACATCTAAAGGTTTCTTGCACACACTAGGTGCTCAATAAATGGAACCTCTTTTATATTTTTCTCCCGGAAGCAGCAACATGTGGAGGACAGAGCAAGGGCTTTGGTGTTAGAACAGCTGGTGTTCCTGCTCTGATATATATACTGTGTGGCTTTAGAAATATCACCAGACCTCTCTGAGCATCAGCTGAATGATTTCCAAATTGAAATCTTTACCTGATACTGAGTTGAACTGAAAGCTGCAAGTAAGAAAAGTACTATGCGAGCTATAAAATGCTATAGCTAGCATCATTATTGCTTGTGTTAATGATGGTAAAGAACTGAAGCAAGCATGTCAAATTCTAAGAGAAAGTGTCTGTTAAGATGCAAATGGACTGCTCAGTAGAATATTATTCCTCACTTATCCCACCCTCCACCCTCGGGAAGGAGCGGAAATAAAGATACGAATCCTTCTGAATCACCCAGAATCCACATGCCCTCTTTTTCTCTCTCCATGCCCCGTTACATAAAAATGGAACAGATTTCAAAGAAGAAACACACAATGAAATCTCTATCAGGACTATTATCTGATTAGGCTCACAAATTTCTTTAAAGTCCTCTACACTTTCTTATTTTTGTGAGTGTCTTGACCATCATTGAGACAAAAGGCCTAATGAATCACAACAGTGTTTCAAGGTTAAAGTAGTGAGTTCCACATCTCAAACTACGGTGCACTGAGGTAGATAAGAATCATTTCACAATGAGTATGATGTGTGATGAATGAAGTCTCTAAAACACACAGGGAGACAAAGGGAAATGAAAATGTAGAAACCAGATGCTACAGAAACAGAAGTCCCGTAGCATCTCATTACGTGCTCCACACAGGGAAACAGCAAGCTCGCAGCAGGCAGCTGGCCGTGTAACAGACATGGGCCGTGAGAGGATAAAATCATTGTCTGTCTTCTGGGGAGCACTGGAAAGCCAGAGAAAAGAGATATCAGGGAAAGGATGTTTCCTTTGGAAAGGCTTCTGGACCAGAAACAACATCGCTATTACTAATGGCATACATTTCTCTTTTATAAGTGGGTCTAATATATTTGATTCTTTATGAATAGCCTGCAACGTAAATGATTTTTAAAATATAATGTGATGATATTCCTTCCATCCACGTGGAATGTCTAAACATCAAAGCAATCCTGAGTTGCTGACTATGGTTTCACAAGTTGTTGAGTTAGTGGAAAACATTAATCCTATTGACTGGCATTTGGGAAACAGGGAAAGTCACACCCAGGCCTCATACAGCATGGGGCAATTTCACCCATGACCCCATGTGACATAACATTTCCATAAGAGGTTACATAGGATTCAATTTTATAAGGCACAAAGTCTTTCAGGGCCTCCTATAATAGAGGATAATTGCAAGTAAGGCTTCAAGATCCCATAACTAAGTAGGTGACAAACCTGGGCTTCTTTGCCTACATTTTTTGGCTATGTTGAAACCATCAAAAGATGGCTTCAATTGGTATTTAAGCAATTGTCTCTTTTCTGTTCTATTCTGATCAGATACCAATGCAGAGCTGAATCTGACGTTCGGCTCTATAATTGGAGGAACTGAAATCAGAGATGAGGTCAGAGGCCAGCCACAAAGATGATAGAGTTAATGAGAGATGTGCTCATGGAGAAAAAAAAAAAAAGCAAGGAGGCTTTATTAAGTCTCAGGAGTCTGAATAGTGACTTCCTCCAAAGATGAAGATATACAAGTCTTTCTGATACAGCATGGGAAACAGATTTTTTAAAAATAAATCTTTATTCAAGACAGGAGTGGACTTACTGGTGGGTGGGAGGAAATAGGGCTGGACACTGGCTGCAAGGGCTGGGGAAGCTAGGAAGGCGGACCCAGTGCTGAGGACTGACTGTGAACAGTGGACTCTCCTCTGGAGAGGGAAAGGGAAAGAGGCCAGTGTGGGGAGGGAAGACAGGCCCATGGGCACTAAGGGCCCCTTTACCATTGTTACTATGCAGACTGATTTCGAAAGGGATAAAATCTAACCATAGCACTGTATATAAACAAAATCTCAGGGAGGCCAAACTCATATTAAAACTTGATACGATCTAAATACAGAATAACATCCACAGAATTTATTCAACCTGAATTCCATTTAAGAGTTGAATCTTCTACTCAGTGAGAAAAAGCAAATTTCCAGAACTTATTATAAAGAAAGCAGCCACTTTATGTCTCCAAATGAAATGAAAAAGAACCTGTATTGAATTGCAGCTCCATCACTTACTAGAAGTATGTTAAACACTCATACCTTTCAAATGTAAGAAGAGAGGTTAGCTAAGACAAAGAAAACCACTGTTGATGGGGAATAAAACCTATGGATAAAGCAACATTTAGTTTTTATCTTTCATAGTAAAAAAAGTTACCAAAATCACTGCATTACAAATAGATTAAATAGACCTAAGTCATTTGCCAAACAATCTGGCAGCCCATAAAAGCATTTTTCCCACATTTAAATTTCACTGACAACATGGCTGCTGGCATGAGAAGCCTGAAAGGGCATTAGCATTCTGACTATAATTCCGTTTTTTACTTTCAACGCAAAAAGTTCTTTTGGGGCTTGTATGCCAGACAAATGTATTTTTCTTACCATGCCAACAGACCCTACTGCTCGAATAGCTTGATAGCAGAGTCAGAGAGCAGATGTACTGGCATCTACCAATTCTTTCCTACAGGAAAGACAGAAAGTTGTCCAGCTGGGTACCACCCAGGCTGGAGTATGCCAGGCTTGATGCTCATGCTGTGCTAATAAGGTCAGGGTCTGATCCCTGTGAGTTCTTTGTTCTGCCTGACTACATGCTCAAGCTGGCCACTCATTTCACAAATGTGAGGGAAAGGTGGATGGGCAAGGCAGTAAGGCTGGATTTGCACAGATCCCTCATCCTTTACAGAAAGACGAATGAATGACTCTTTACACCTAAAGACCACTTTAAGCTGCTGAAGAACATGACCACTTGGGTCAGGGTTTCTTCCCTTATTTTGCTATTGCCAACAGCAATAAATTCTGATGTAGCTCAGACTGGTTTGTATGGACAAATAACTGGAGCTAACCTCACATTCAGGGAAGTTTTAGGAAACCTCTTCTTTTGGACAGGCTTACTCATAAATTATAGTTGCTGTGTTAACATAGTGCCACACTCTGAGAGGCTCTCCTTTAGTATATTTGGTGGTGAACTCTGGGAACTGACACTGTCTCCAAGCATGCCTGCCTTGGTCATTCTGATGCTGGTAGTGTGACTAACACTGGCTATCCGTGAAGAGTAGGGACACTGGGGTTAGGTGACTGGTGTTCACACTCTGACTCCATCACTTACTATGTGATCTTAGAAAAATCAGTTAACCTCTCTACACCTCAGTTTCCCCAACTGTGAAATGGGGATTATGATTGCCTACCTCCAAGGTTGTTATGAAGAATAAATGAATGAACACAGGTTAATTGTTTAGCACAGGCCCTCAGCAATACATGCTAAATATTACTACTCCCAGAGGCTCTTTCATCTTTTTTTTTAAGTTTCTTTCTGAAATGCAATGTTTGATATAATAATATGTTTCACATATAATTCATATATTTTCTCTCTCAAAAATAAATAAACATTAATAAATTAGCATTAATAAATAAACATTATGGTTTAGGTTTACAGAGTTGCTACAGAAATTCATATGTATACAAATTCATATACACATATTACTTGGATTGTATTTTATAGGTATTATAGACCTAATTCTTGTATGCCATTTTTTTTCAAACCACTGCTAATCACTCTTATTTAAATAAAATGATAAGTGGCCAAGAGGTAAAGATGTCTTACAAGTTGTCATTCCGCAGTAAAATAGGATCTTTTCTTTTTTTTTTTTTTTTTTTCAAATGGAAATGAGATTACTGCTATGGTCTTCCACTTTGCTTGAAATTTACAGGCAAAAATCTCTCAGCTTTAATATTTCTTTCTGCCAGGACAGCAACTTCAATATGAAGTGTCCAAGGCAATTAAAAAACAGAGACAAGCAAATAAAAATTGGCAATTGCCATGGAAAGAAAAGCAAATAAATAATGACTAGGATGTTCCTTGGGACTTTATCCAAGTTGGGTTTTGCAAAGGGATAAAGCCCTTTGCCTCAATGGTTAAAAATGATTGGAACTGTATAGATTGTGATCAAAATGGAGAACCAACTAATACAGAAATCAGTCACTTGATGTATTGGTGATTACTTCATTTCTGGACATGTTTGAACATAGGTTTTGTGAGCCATGTCAAGGATGATTCAGAAAAGAGTTAACACATTCTGTAAGGGATTAAACTATACAACAAGATTTTAAGAAGAAAGTTGTAGATGGTGCCTAAGCTCTAAAAACAGAGCATTGGAAGGTTAATGTTTTTGATAACTACCAAGAAGCAGAGGAGTTACTAAACATCTTTAAAAAGATAAGGACCTCAGATTTTATACATGTTTTATTTTTTTAGCCTTAGGTGGAAACTCCAGAGCAGAGATGTTTTAAAACCAACAGTCTATAAATAGGTGTATCCTCATTATATTACAAATCTGCATTTTCTTCTAATAAGTCTTTTAGATTACTGATTTTCATTCTTCCTATTGTACAAGTTTAAATGATTCCATAGGGAGATTAGCCATTTATTTGTAAATAAATATACAAATTTGGGATGGATGCCCAAGGCAAAAGTTGGAAAATATGCTTTTCCAGAAGGTGTTCAAACCTTCTGCCTCTAAGACTACTGTCCCACAATGTATAGTGGGAACTGACTGATTTTTCTTCTTAATTAGTAAGATAGTAAAGATTACCATCCAAGGTGGCCACATAGACTACTCCTTAAGCAAAAAACTGTTTCTATACTTGATGTCTCCTTTACACTTGTATTCCTAGGTCATTTGGCAGTTATTGGACTAAATTATTTTAATTTTAATTTTTAAAAAATTGTCCCACGTATCCCCCAAAACATCAGAGAAACATTATGAGTCATAAAGTCATAATTTTATATGGGAGGCACCAAAGATGTAATGCTTGGAATCTCCCATGTTGAAACGAACTGCCAGGCTGCCATGAGAAATGTGAAAGCAAGAGGAAGGGGATGGGCCAACAAAAATGCAGCCTAAGCCTCCCATCATAGGAAGACAGACGGACACTTTAGAAACAAGTGCATCAAATTGTGCGTGTACAATTGTGCATGTAAAATTTAATTTGCTCCATCTCCAGAAACAAGTTAAATTAATTTATAAACCAAACAGCCCCTCTCCAAAGAAAGAGGAAGAGAGGGAGGAATGCAGAGAGGGAGGCAAGAAGGAAAAGAGGACAGAGTGCTTGCGAGCAAGTCATTTTATTCAAGGAGTCCTTCCAGCAGTAAGTTTGGGCATCATCTAGTTCTTCTCCATGCACCCAGTTCCAAGAAATTTCTACTCCCTTTAGAAGAAGACTTAGCTCGGAGCGCCTGGGTGGCTCAGGTGGTTAAGTGTCTGACTTCAGCTCAGGTCATGATCTCACGGTTTGTGAGTTTGAGCCCCGCATCTGGCTCAGTCAAGGCTGACAGCTCAGAGCTTGGAGCCTGCTTTGAATCCTGTGTCTCCCTCCCCTGCTCTCTGCCCCTCCCCTGCTGATACTCTGTCTATCTCTCTCAAAAATAAATAAACATTAAAAAAAAATTTTAAAAGAAGACTTCTCTTTAGCATTATTAATATTCACTGAAAACCAAATTTATTTTATCTCAGGGGTGCCTGGGTGGCTCAGTCGGTTAAGCGTCCGACTTCGGCTCAGGTCACGATCTCGCGGTATGTGAGTTCGAGCCCCGCGTCGGGCTCTGTGCTGACTGCTCAGAGCCTGGAGCCTGTTTCAGATTCTGTGTCTCCCTCTCTCTCTGACCCTCCCCCATTCATGCTCTGTCTCTCTCTGTCTCAAAAATAAATAAATGTTAAAAAAAAATTAAAAAAAAAAAAGAAAACCAAATTTATTTTATCTTAGATTTTATCTTAAATTCAAGTACCTCTTACCTCCTTTCCTAATGAATAAAATACCCAAATAACACAATGCGCAACTCATCATCCAAATTGTTTAAGAGTTCATAAAAGAAAGCTAATTCTTTGTAAATTTCCAGGGATTCCAGCGAACAGTGATATTGCAAAACACCTAACCATAAGACAGAAGAATCTAGTTCACACTTGGACCACATACTTCTCTCCAACTGCTGTAAATGAAATTCACTTGTGAGCAGCTGTTTTCCTCCTGTGGGTAAAGACCACTTACCTAGTTACAAAATAAGAACACAAAAATTACCCTATGTGATATATTATTCCATTAATCAGTTTATCTAAAAATACTTTGAGAGCAGAGATTCCCTGAAAATCATTCTACCTAACATACAACCTAATGCCATAAATAAACAGATGGTTAGAAAAATGTTATTGAAGAGTGAGGGGAATAGTAAAGGATCACAGTGATTATCAAAAATAATAAGTTATGATTGCCTTTGTTTTGATGAAATTCGCTCACAATATAACGTTTCTCCAGCACTCACTCTGAAAAAAGCAAAACTGATATCATCAGCTACATGCTTGAAGTTCTCTCTGATTTGATAATATGGGTTTCTTATGGTATTAATTAATGGAGAGTACATTACTGCCCAACAAATCAGCCTTTCCAGTGTTTGGCAATGGTATCACCAGTCCTAATTCAAACTGGAGCTAAATTTCCAGCTAAAGAATGACTGAAGGTTACAGCAATTAAAAAGAAGAGCAAACTCTTCTTTAGACTTCTGGGAATATGGCAACTGAAATCATTCAGATAAGGTAAAAGTCACTTTACCTATTTATCACATCCCTTTTTGGAATGTAATAGAACTTCAGCACCAGACACATTCAGCATGGTTCATTGGCACAATAGGTTTTCATTTTGTTTTTATTTTTTATCTAGTCTCTTAGTAAGTTTGATGTCTATAATAAATACATTGTCTGTAATACTGTGAATTAAATCTCCAGGACTATTTATCTACTCATTGAAACTTTAAACTCTTAAATATATCTTCTATTCCCCCACCCTCTTGCCCCATTTTATTCCCTGTTCTTACAAATTCAGCTTATTCAGATTCCACATATAAGTGATATCATACAGTACATGTACTGTACTTTTTTGGTATTTGTATTATTGTTTTTGCTTACTACAAGACCCTCAGTGCTTTCAAGAATTCTGTGTTTGAGATTATTTTCAGCTATTTGGATTATTTCTCACCTCACTAAACAAGGAGAATTTTTTTTCCCTTTTCTGTAAACAGAGATATCTAGGCAGTTGATCCTTTCAGAGTCCTTTAATACAGAGCTCTCGCTGCTTCCTCTTATCTGAGTAGACCAGCAGGCAAACTTAAGAATTATGAACCACAAATTATATGCAAACCCAAGCAGTATGCACTTAACAAAGATTTCATGGCTCTGCAGTTTTCATAATTACATTAAAATCAGGCGTGTCTCTCTTTAAACACCAAAATGTGTTTTTATAAAGAAATTAGATTCAGGATTTGTCATTAGGAAGTAAATAAGCAAGGATTAAAATGGCATTTGCTGCGATGAATTAGTGGCTCTAAGTAAGTAATCAGCAGCTATAGTAAAGCACACTCCCGCCTGGAAGCAAGGAATGGGCTTTGGACTTGGAATCACAGCTTCTTTCAGAGTAGTGGACTCAGTTCTTCCACAAACTCCCTCTGAGGCTTTGAGAAAGTCACATCATCTTTTGAGTTTCCTTATTTGTAAAGTGACATGACAAAATTACATAATTTCTAAGGTCACTTTCAATTCGAAAGACTCCGAAGGTTAAGCCCTTTTTTTGTTTTTTTAATGTTCATTTTATTTTTGAAAGAGAGCATGCAGGCAGGGGAGGGGCAGAGAGAGGGAGACAGAGAATCTGAAGCAGGCTCCACACTATCAGCACAGAGCCTGATGTGGGGCTTGAACTCGGGCCCCAAGCCCCCCCTCCCGTTTTTTTTTTTTTTTTTTTTAGTTTATTTCTTTATTTTGACAGAGAGAAGGAGAGAGCGTGCATGTGCATGCAATGCTGGTGCACGCATGAGCTGGGGAGGGGCAAAGAGAGAGTCCCAAGCAGGCTCTGCACCAATGTGGGGCTCCAGCTCAGGAACTGTGAGATAACGACCTGACTGGAAATCAAGAGTAGGACCCTTAACTGACTGACCCACCAGGAGTCCCATTAAGCCTTTTTAAAGGAATTTACTTCACTGGAGAATTTACATTTAATACACACTGGAAGGTCTCTACAAAGCTGTTTAGTACACTGATTTTTTAAAGAGTTTTATAAATTTCAGGGCACTGATTCTCATACCTTACCAGGCATCAAAACCTAAGGAGGAAATTCCTGGGGTCCATCTTTAAAAACTGATTCAATGGGAGAGGGGTGAGCACGGAAAACCTGCACTTTGTATGACCCTAGAGGAAATTCTGATGTGGGTGCTCTGTGGACTTCACTTTGAGATTGAATTAGTAGTTGTAAAGAAGTAAAGCAATTTATTCAAATCCTGGCTTAATCCCTGGAAAAACTACAACGTGATGTTAAGACACAATCATTCCAAACAAAAGCTTCTCCTGCCCTCAGAAATATGAATAGGAAAGAATACATTTGCTGCGATTCGTCAGGAGAGTTCAAATGTGGCTGCTACATATAATTTCTGACTTATCCTTTTTGTCTTTTACTAAAAGTTCTTTACGTTTCTCCTCCTCACGGAAATCACTTTAAATACCATTTACCCTGAGTATTCGTTAACCCAACAAATAGGCCGTCTTGGATTTTTCTGTCAAAAATTTCTGACTTCTTTGTCTCCCTAAAATTTAAATTTATCCAGAAATAAGGGTGACTCAATACTAGTTTATCTCAATACCTCAGTGTGAACAGGATGTTTTTATTTTATACACAAAATCACAACAAACTCCAAATACATACTGGCTTAGCTAGGAAAAGTAATTTACAAAGTTGGAAAGATACACAACAGAGGTGTTTACAAATATTCAACAAAGACATATAGGAAATTCTTCATAAGATGAATATTTATAATACATAAGATGACAAATTCTCTTCTCATATCCTTTTATTCTAGGCTAAATTAAAAAATAACAATAGCATAATGAAGAAGTGCCATTGCAGTGGAAATAAATTGCAACAACATGCTAACATTTGGATTTTAAAAATATTGAGGGAAACAATGAAAAAACAAAAGAGAATACACTTTATAATTCTCTCTCTGTATGCATATTCCTCAAAACAGAGGTCAGGATTGTGCTTCCACTTGGGAAACAGTGAAAGAGGAGTATCTCAGACAATGATAATGCTCCATTTCTTGATTTGGAATCTATCACTCAGATATATACTGAATGGCAAAAAAATTGAAAATGTGTTTATATTTCTATCTTGTTTACTTTTCTGTGTGTATGTTTTGAAAAACTGACAGAGGCCTCCATTATTTGATTATTTAGATTTTATTATTAGTCTATTAAACTATTATTTTATCTTTAAAAAAAAATTCTGTTTCTAATCTCTATTCACAGTCCAGGTCAACATCAGGTCTATTCCCAGCAGGTTATAAAATTCCACAATATGATCCTAGTTTTGTTTCCTAAAGCATACAGACTTGGATATTAAAAAAGATTAACTGAAAATGTATAAACATTAGTAGTTATCTCTGGGGGCTTCTTTAAAAATTAGGTTTTATTTTCTGTTTATTCTGTATTTTCAAATTTTCTACAAAGGCTATTGCATCTTTTATCATTTAGAAAGAAAAGAAAGGAGAAAAGGAGGAAAGGAGGGAAGGTATGAGGGAAGGTAGGAGGGAGAGAAGAGGAGGGGGAACAGGACAAGGCATGTGTGTGCGGCAGGAAGGAAAGAGACAGACAAGAGAGGGAAGGAGTGGGAGAGAGAGACACCAGCTGGAAAGTGCTATGGCAGACATGAGGGGGTGTCTGGGACACGGAGGTATACAGTGGTGAGAGGTATGGCTGCCTGACTGCTTGAAGGAAGCACACAAGGGTATGGAAACTTTGCAGGAAGACGTATAGTCTAAAGTGCACTAGGGTGTGGGAGAAAATGGCCTCTTCGGGATGTACAAGGAGTCTGCATGGATGACCTATATGGCAGTGACGCTGAAATTGTGGCTTGCAACCCACCAGTGGGCCACAAAGTCAGTGAAGTGGGTCATGGACAGCATTTTAAAAATTAATAGAATACAAGAGAAAATATCACTATACATCACACATAATAGGTGTCATTTTAGTCTGTGTCTGTGGGTGTATGTGAAAATTGGATCATGATGTAAAATATATTTTGTTGTAGGTGTGGTCAGAAAAGGTTTGAAGCTATTGCTGAGGTCTGGGAAGTCATGAGTACCCCACACGGGACAGTATACTCCACACTGCATCATCATTATTCTCTTGTCAAGATTTTTTATGATGAAATCTATACATATATACATGTATACAAACACACACACACACACATATATATGTACATATTCATGCCTATATTATATTATATATTACAGTATATATTATATACTATTATATATAGTATATACGTAATAATATATGTACAATAAATATACATAAATATATATGTATACATTCCTATCTGCTCCAATTGGTTAGGAAATCAATTCAATGCAGTGAAACATTGTACAATCATGCCCCCAAGGACAGGTTGAGGGAACTTACACTGGTCAGCCTAGCAAAGTAGAAAGCACTTTGTGGTTCATTGCATGTAATTACATATATCACCTTACTTGAGGTTAGACTAACTTTACAGGAGATGTTCAATGAATATCATCCTTGTTCTGTAAATAAACAAGTTGTGTCTCAGAGAGTTGGAGGAAACAATCTCAAGTTTACCCAAGAGATCTTCGGGTGAATTCGCTGTTTCTGAAGCCCTCTCTGAATAAGTTCCATTCCATTCAAGGTTAATGTCACACACATGCATTCTTTTGCTTGTCTCTATCCCTTACAGTACAGAACATAAAAAAAAGTGTGGGGAATAGGGATGTTTTGGATTTTAATATTTTCCAGAAGTTTCAGAAGACTGAATTACAGAAATTCAGAAGACTGAATTACATGAAACACATGTAAAGATACTGCTTCTGTCTCCAGAAGTATTTCCATTAATTTTTAAAATACATTCACAAATCACTTCCATGTACCATGATGAGTGTAGGATTTAAAAAAAAAAAAAAGATGAATAGATGTGACCCCTCTTTCAAGAAGGTTATGGACTGGTCAGTAAGGTGGGGTGTTGATCACACTCATGGAAACCTCCAGATGCCTGTGCATTAAAGAAAGAGTCCTGCTCTATGAATTATCTAGAACTGACACACCATCTGGCAAACATTTACTGAGCGCTCTCTGTTTGGGTCACTGGGTTGGGCACTGAGGTCACAGGGATGGATATGACAACATTCTGCACTCCAGGACTTGGAGTCTCATAGAGGAATGCCTGGAGCACTCCTTGGTGAACTGTCCAGGTAGCTTTGAGAGTAGTAGTCTCTAGCATTCATTCACCTCTCAGTTTCTTAGCCCAACCGCTTAGCTGGATAACTATTTAATAAAAAACAGTGAACACAACATTGCAGGGTTTTGATAACTTTGGATAAAAAAAGAAAAAATTTGATGGTTTGTAGTAAGAAAGATGCATTCTCTCCTATCTGTCACAGTTTGAAACCAAAAATGTTCATTCCCAGTTTACATCAACATTTTAAATTCCTGGTCCAGGTAGACTGAATAGTTTTAGTAAATTATATTTTGAGTTTAAAGGCGCTATAAAATTATAAGTGTTTTAAAGAATCATAACCATTGTTGGGGCGCCTGGGTGGCTTAGTTGGTTAAGCATCTGACTTCGCCTCAGGTCATGATCTCGTGGTTCGTGAGTTTGAGCCCCACATCAGGCTCTGTGTTGACAGCTCAGAGCCTGGAGCCTGCTTCAGATTCTGTTTCCCTCTCCCTCTGCCCCTTCCCCACTCACACTCTGTCTCTCTCTCTCAAAAATAAATGAACATTAATTTAAAAAAAAAAAAAAAAAGAATCACAGCCATTGTCTAAGTACTTTATTTTCTAGAAAGTAGCTGAAAATGGAGTAGAAATGGAAAAGCAACGCCCGAAAAGGTGACCCAAGGAAAGACTCATCAAACACATTGTGACAATAAGGGGACTATATATAGGGGTTTGTTTATGCTTATTTATATTTGAATGGAATGCCACTTCAATGTTTGCTGCAATAAAAATAAAAAATAATGCATATAGGTCAAAACCAGGAAGAAACATAACATGTTCCATCATTTCTCCACTTCAGTTTAATGTATCTTGGTGGCAGTTGGCTAAATTCTATGCTTAACCTCAAAATGAAATCTCAGTTATTAGCAAAACCTACCAGTACTTGAGCTACTATGTATTTGTAAATATAAGATCAGCCTAGTCTTTTACCCCCTGAACAGTATTTTCTTACTAGCAAATATATATTCACATTTCTGGAAAATGGCACACGGATTTATTTTTTTTTCTTGACAAATGCATTATCTAAACATTTAAAAATACGGAATATTATACTAGCTCAAATTTGAGCTTATAAAACACTGCAATAAAAAGGCAAATGTCTGTATTTGGTAATACATTTAAATTACATATATAATCTTATTCTTTCATTACTGTATTACACATACTTGCTGTTTTTAAGTATCCAACCACTTGGAACGATTTTAATGCCAGCTTTAACACACGAATCTATTAAATGGAAATTTTGCAGCAGACCTACTTGCCCTTGGGTGTTCTGACCTTGAAGAAAAAGCAACACGTTATTGCTTTATCTGAAGTCTAGACTGATTCTCCCAGTCCAAAATCTGCTTGGGTCTATCAATCTTCAGAACACAATCACATTTTGTAAAGAGAAGGATAGAATGATTCATTTTTGATTAAAGAACAAGAAGACCAGTCCCACACACTAATTAAATCATAGTATAAATTAGATTTATCTGATATATTCTTCCAGTGACATCATAGGTGAGCAGAAGACAGACAAATATAGTCCAAAACTACGTTATGTATATATATGTATATATGTTATGTATACATAACTACGTTATGTACATATATATATATATATATATATATATATATATATATATATATATTTATATATGGAGAGAGTGAGAGAGAGGGAGAGGGAGAGGGGGAGAGAGAGAGAGAGAGAGAGAGAGAGAGAGAGACATCACACGCCCACTTAATGTTCACTAAGTGTCTATGTTCTAGGTACAATGAGCAATTAAAGAAATGTAAGTCATGCTCACTGCCTCTCAGAAGCTTTCAGTTCCCTGAAAAGACATTTTGAATCAACATGGCTCCTTCTGAATGCCACGCAAAGCCTCTCACACAGTCCATTATGTCTAGTAATTATACATATTTCCCCCCTTTAGTTAGACCTGTTAATCATTGTGTTTAAAGACTGTGAAAATGGGGCACCTGGGTGGCTCAAATTGTTAAGGTTTGACTCTTGATTTTGGCGCAGGTCATGATCTCACAGTTGTGGGAGTGAGACCTGAGCTCCATGCTAAGCCTGCTTGGGATTCTCTCTCTCCCCTCTCTCTCTCTGCCTCTTCCCCTGCTCATTCTCTTTCTCTCTCTCTTGCTCTCACTCTCTCTCTCAATAAGTGAACTTTCAAAACACAAACAAAAATAAATAAAGACAGCTAGTTTCCCTTCTCCATCTATGTCAGTGCTGAGCTTCTGTAATATATACAGAGCAACATCTCTCTTTCTTGCTTCTTTCCTTGACTTTCCATTCCCTGTGAACTTTACCAATACTCATCAGACAGACACCTGATCTACATATCTTCAATACTCTCTGGTTGTTAAAACTTTTCTCTATTTGGAGGAATAAACCTCAGTCTACTTATGAAAAAAAAAATGTAGAATCAACCTTACTATACATTCACGACAGACAATCTTCTAAAACTTAAAGCTTTCCAGTACCTTCCCACAGACCTTAAAATGCAATCCAAACTCTTTGGCAGGATCTATAAGAACCTATGTGATCTGCTTCTTAGCTCCCTCTTCTATCTTCTCGTCTTTCCCTCTCTCCTTCATTCTTGGCCACAGTGACCCTCTTTCTCTCTTCAAACAACCCTATCACAGCCTCTTTGGAGCTGCAGTAACCATATAAAGACCCATTCAAAGTCAACAATATAGGAGTGGGGGAGGGAAGAGGAAATGGTTGGAGTTATGTGATAATCCAGCATTTGGGGTAGGATGGGGTGAGACTAAATTCAACTTTAATAAATGAAACCTGATAAAACTGTGAAAAGTAAAAGAAGTAAGGCTTGTAAATACCAAAGCCTAATGTATAGTTCTATTGGCTTTGAACAGTACAAATCACAAATACTTTATCACAAAAATCACAAATACTTTATGAAAATAAAAACTGAAAACCTATCATTAACTCACCCAGGTAATTAATGCCCCAGTCAATTCAACAATTATTATGATTATGCCAGGTCTACTCACCACAAATATATCTGCTGTGGTAGCCTATCTCTGTGGTCACAGAGAAGGCACTGAGCTGGCAGATGGTGGGGGCACATAATAGCTAAAATGAGGGAGGGAGTCTTAACACCTTCATCCCTGTGTCAGCACAGCAAGGAGAGAACCCTGTATCCAATGAGACCATTCTCCCTTGTTCACAAGCTTCCTTCACATCTTTCAACCAAAGAACAGAATAGGTATAACATTTCACTTTGAAGCCAAGATCATCAAACCAAACATGTTTCTCCCTCATCAAACTACTTTGATTTGCTTGTGAATTGCATTGAAAAAAAAGTTCCTACTGAAATATACAATACTTATATGCTGTTGTTCCAGAATCCTTCACAGGAAGTGGTAAGGTGTAGAGACCATGACTATTCTATATAGGTGCTACTAAATGAATGGACGGGTCAATCCAGGAACCAGAAGATGGTGTTTCACTACACAGATTCATTGCATATATTTCTTCTTCTCTCTCCAGTCCAGGCCACAAAATCCACATATTGCCCATTTTACCTCCTTGCACTGTCACTACAAAGGAATCCATCCTCTGCAAGCCTGTGGACTATAATCATAGTATCAAAACATGTATCAACAAATAGTATAAAGAAAGAAGGTATGAATTCAACTCATCTTTACTCCTCAGCTTTGAAAGATTTATAAATAAAAATATGCCAAATCTATTATAGAAAATTAAAAAGTTGACTATAATTTGGTATATGTGGCAGGAATATACACACCACTTATGAAAAGACTGGATTTAGTCTCATGCTTCTATTAAACATTACCATTAAATTAGTTACTTAGGCCAAGAACTGGGTCTTTCAAATGTAAAAATTCAATTTTTAGCACATAACAGATTCTTAATATATATCTCATTTGTATGGAAGAAGTTAACTGATCATAAAAGGTCAACAGCTACTAGATCTGTATCCCAAGGGAAGTTATGAAATCTTCAAAGTTGAGAATCTCTTGAAAAGGAATGTCCATGCATCTCAGAAGTGCTTTAGATATCCAGGGAATTTTCCTGTCTACTTCCCAGGGTCAGGACAAAGATGATTTCCTCAGGATTGGATCAGTCATCCTATGCTGGCCTTCCACCATGATTTCTGTTGTATTAACTCCACTAAAGGGCATCAGAGTAGTAGAGGAAGGAACACAGATGCCTAAGACCACTATCCTTTGCAAGTTCTTCCTATTATGGAATACAGCTGAGGTCTTTTTGGAATAGTGAGCAGGAAGAACAAAGTAGACTAGTAGGTTGACGGTTGGGGCATCCAAAATCACTAACAGCACCCCTTTAGGATTTTAACTATGCTTCAAAGCTCAGAGTAAATGTTGCTACTTTGATAAGTTTCATTGGTCTACCTTTTATTATTGCAACAATAAGGAATTTACCACCTCACTCTTTTTCCTTTTTGTTTCCATAGCAGTTTGCTCATAATATTAATGAATTGAGTTGTGTAGGTTTATTACCACTCACTCAGTAGATTTACAATATTTCTTCCAAAGGACCCCTAGAAATGGCAAAGTAAGTGGTCATCTATAGCTGGCTAAGACTATAGCTACGTTCATGAAGCAAATTATGCTTCAGCCAGATGACTAATTTTAAAATTTGGAAATTGCATATAAAAATACTTTTCAATGTTTTCTCTGGTTTCATTCCATCTTTCACATTGCTAGGGAATTTTTTCCCATCTAGACACAACATTTTGGATTCTCCAGCTCATACCTCAATGGTGCCATCAAAAATTGTTCAGGAGGTTTATAACCACTCCATACACTGTTAGTTCCCTTCTTGGCTCTAATACTCTTTTTTTTTTTTTTTTTTTAATTTTTTTTTTCAACGTTTTTTATTTATTTTTGCGACAGAGAGAGACAGAGCATGAACGGGGGAGGGGCAGAGAGAGAGGGAGACACAGAATCTGAAACAGGCTCCAGGCTCCGAGCCATCAGCCCAGAGCCCGACGCGGGGCTCGAACTCACGGACCGCGAGATCGTGACCTGGCTGAAGTCGGACGCTTAACCGACTGCGCCACCCAGGCGCCCCTCTAATACTCTTTAAAATACTACGACTACTACTATTACAGTCTATTGTCTGTCAAAGTAAGCATCAGTCTTTACTTTAGTCTTATGAAAATACCATGCCTTATAACCAGAGATTATGGTTTTAAAATTACACACAAAATGACACGCAACAATATCTATTATAGAAATTTAGTATAGCCCAGTACAAAGCATCTTCTCTCTTTCTTTCTTCTCTAACCAACTTACAGAACTTTCAAGAGAATATCCAGGCAACTTTTCAGAGGTTTTTGGGTTATTTATTTATTTTTAGTGGAAATGGTATGAATCATAATTTGTGGGTTCTTTGTGACTTAAACATAGAGCTATTATTAGTAAGCTAGATACAAAAATGGCTTAAGAACAACTTCTTTAACATAGAAATCTACTTCCACAAATTTTCGTCAATAATGGCCTCTTATCTCATGATCAATTGTTACACTTTTTAAATGTGGCAAATGGGTTTATTAGTGATTATAAATCTTATTAGTTGCATCACTATTTTATAACCTAATAGAACTCTAGTCATCAGTATCATTGGTGGTCTACAATTATTTGCACTCTCTGGCATTCATGCCTTTCTATAGCCCATGATACAGAGCGGGGCCTGTGACTTGCTTTAATTACAAATGCAGCAGAATACCCTGTGCCATTTTAGGGCCTAAGCATTAAGTAGGTCTGACAGCCTCAACTTCTGTGCCTTGGGGAGCCCTAAACTGCCATAGATGGAGCTGGGTGGGCTGTCCCATTAGAGAGACCACATGCAGAGAGAACAAAGAGGAGGAGACTCCTAGACTCCATGGAGTAAAACTAAGGCCAACACAGAAAACTGTGTCCCCACAGTTAGGACGCCAGTTGATTTATTCCTACCCAGCTGCCCTAACCATACTGACTGAGGTGTCGGGCATGTGAGTACAGAAGCTCTTTTGGAAATTCCAAATCGGCAGGCATCATGTGGAGAGAGATGAAACACCCCTACCATGCACTGTCCAAATTTCTGACCCATAAAATCATGAGAAAGGGTAAGATATTTTAAGCTACTTAGTTTTGGTATAGTTGGTTACACACTAACAGATAACTGAAACAGGACTGTATTCAGTTACCATGGCTTCATTTTTTAAAAATAATTCTTTCAGGGGCACCTGGGTGTCTCATTCAGTGGAGCATTCAACTCTTTTGGCCAGGTTATGATCCCAGAGTCATGGGATTGAGGCCTGTGTCAGGCTCTGTGCTGAATGTGAAGCCTACTTAAGATTCTCTCTCTCTCTCTCTCTCTCTCTCTCTCTCTCTCTCTCTCTCTATCTCTCCCTCCCTCCCTCTGCTCCTCTCCCCTGCTCACATGTGCTCTCTCTCTCTCTTAAAACAATAAGAAGAAGAATTATTTTAAAGTTAAAAAAAGTTTAGACCAACTCAAATAAATATAGAATTACTTAAGGAAAAGTATTTATTTTTAATGCAAAGGAATGAGCCACATATGGAGCAATAGAGCATTCCTTGTTTCCCAATAATCTTCTTTATGCCTCTTTTAGAAAAAGGTGTGAATTCAGAAGACTTATTCAACTAGGAGGATGTGATTTGGATAGATGTACATACATCTTTTTTTCCCTAGAATGCATAACTAAAGGAATAGGTTGTAAAGCATTTTAGAAGAATGAATAGACCATACAGTCTTTAAGATATCCTCCCTAAATGTTACTTCATACCACAGAGCTTTTGATAAATACTGAATGACAGGGAATTAGATAAGATTTTGATAAGAGTGCAAGTGGTCTATGATCTCACTTAAGCACTAAGCAATATACTTTAATAGTTATCTGAAGAAGGAGAAGGATTGCATCCTTTTATGAAAGTTGAGGAAGCCAGTATGGTTAACAGTCAGAAGAAAGGCCATTTCCACTTCCAAGGGAGTACAAGGAGACGAAAGCATGACTCTCCTTAAGAAACAACTTTGTATCTGCTCCATCACATAGATAAATGAGTGATCAAGGCCTTATCTTCACCATGAGACTACATAGCTACATTGATTTTAACTGCTCACATAACACAAACCTTAGGACAGATATAACCATATAACCAGAAACTCACCTGGACTATACATCACTTTCTTTAATAAAACATTTGTAAAAAAAAAAAAAATCATATCTTGAGCAAGGTTACTTCAGGGACTGTCCTCTAACTAGTTACAAAATATACATCTACATAACTGAAAGATCAAGTTGCTATAGGATCTCCACCCAAAGATGAATAAATTATAGGAACTGATGGCCAAAATTCCACTGAGTTTTAGATGTCTGTTTTGAAACATTAATTTGGCACTAGGGAGCAGGATACGTTGTTCATATCAAATTTGTACTAAGAAAACAGTTTTATCTTCATATAAGAGGTAGTATATAATAATGGTCAGAAATTCTGAAGTCAGACTTCCTATCTTGACTTCTGGTCTCACCTCATGGTAGCCTTGTTACCTTCAATTTGTTTGGGCTTCAGTTTTCTCATTTGTAAAAATGGGAATAAAAATAGCATCAACTTCATAGAGCTTCTGTGAAGATTAAGTGAGAGTAAACTACATTTAATGCTTAGCATAATGCCTGGCACACTGAAAAAGGTCAATAAATGTCAACTGTGTTTATTCTTTATTATAGAGGATATATATCTAACTCACCAAAGGGTACTAACAAATTATTAATGTAAAAATTACAAAGTGAAACTAAACTAAATACATGTTTGACTTCACTGATCCATCAAGAGACTATGTCTACTGATTTCCTGAGTAGTATCAAGTTATCATAATTAATAACCAACGATGCATGATATGTCCATAATGAATTTCTGTTCACAGAATCAAAGGCAAAGAAATATCAATAAAATACACAAATAAATTTAAATATATGGTAAAATGATAAAAAAAAAAACATAAAGATTTCCTGATCTTTCAATTGAATCTGGCCTCAGAAGACAGTAGTGAGATGTTCTTAGGAGAGATGTGGAGCAAAACCTGTTGTGAAGAATGTTACATCACATTAGTTAAAGTTTTCAAAATTTAGTGGCATAAAAAGGTTGCCTCTTAAAATGGAATAGACTACATTCCCAATACAATAAAAAAAAAAGACCAGGATTACAGACGTGATAGAGTTAAATACATTGCAAAATACAGAAGCCTGCAATTTAGAATTGTCCTTGACCGATTCTGGATCCTGGAGGTACTTCTATTTACCTTAAAGAGTAAGGCAGGGAAGGTAGGGTGTTCTGTGGTATCCATGGCTGCCATAAAGAATATGCTGTTGGGTAAAAAACCTTTAGCCAGCCAGGTTCAGAGCTCTGAGGAACATCTTAATGTTTAAAAGAGGGAGAAGTAAATGGAAAAAAGTCAACAAAATTGATAACAATTTTTATGGAATTCGTTCATTATGGGAGATCTAGAGAGACCATGAGAATGCTCAGCTCCAAGGTCACGGTTAGAAAACTCCAACCTCTATCATACAGCAAACAAATTATTAAAAATCCATAGCTTTTATATCACCAATAAAAAGGACTCTAAGCATTTCTATTGAAACAAACATTCTGCCCTTTCTAAAGCATTTACAAAAATTAATTAAAATAGATATGTTGGAGGGGTGCCTGGGTAGCTCAGTCAGTTAAGCATTCTACTTTTGATCTCAGCTCAGGTCATGATCTCACGGTTTGTGAGACAGAGCCCTGTGTGGGGCTCTGGACTGACAGGTCAGAGCGTGCTTGGGATTCTCTCTCCCTCTCTTTCTCTAGTGCCTCGCCCACTCATGCTTGTTCATACTCTCTCTCTTACTCTCTCTCAAAATAAATAAATAAAAACTTAAAAAAAATAGATACGTTGGAAATAGCTTATTCAACCTAAGTGTCAAAGATGGTTTATAGGTGAGAAAAGGTGAAATAAACAGAGATTATAAACCAAATAGAACCTTAGCAAATCTACTCAGGGACTTAGATCAGAAATGTCTTCAGTGATCAAAGTCTAAGACTTGATAAACTAAATTATGCCAAATAATACATTAGTGACTACAAAGGATACCTGTACATCTAAATGCCCAGCAACATTTTTTTCTCAAGCATATTTTAAATTTATACACAGCAGGAGCTACACTAACATTTGCATTTCGTCTCTTTATGTTAAATATAATCTGAAGCTCTCTGGCTGACTTGGGCCTTCTTATTTTTCATCTTCTACCTCAATTTATGCCACATTCATATAGATAAGGATTTATTTGTTTTTAACTTTTTTTAAAATTTTAGACCAGGTTTTATTAGGTGCAGTTTCCTAACATTAATAAAATCAGTATTTCCTAACTGTAGGAAAACATGTTTACTGCCACACCAAGCATATTATTACTGCAATGTTTACAGGGTTTTATTTACTTACAATTAATTTTTGTTGTTGTTGTCATTTTAGTTCAGAATTAGTTAACTCCACTTTCAGCACGATTCTAGCTAATTCATATATGAAAAGAAACAGTGTCAAGGAAGAAATCAACTTAAACGAAACTCCAGCTGTCTACCATGCACTAGCACTAGAAATAGAAAAGAGAACTTGATTTTAAATGAATTCTGGCATGCTTCCCTCTCCTCTAAAACTTGGCATAAAATATGATTTGGGGAGTGAATGCACATTTTGCAAAGACAGCAGGTTATTTCGGTATTTAGTGGGTGGACAAAATGAACTGCAATCATTTCTACAAGGGCTTCAACTCATGAAGGTGACAGAATGATCTTGTTCCAAATAAACCACTAGAGAAAACACAGATGACTACAGTGTCATTATTATTCACTGGAGAGCTAGGTGGTTGGGGTTGTTAGCAATGGAAAAAAAATCCTGTGGAGCTGTAGGTCAATGTTTGATATCCCCTAGAGATTTAAAACCAGAAGTTTTTTTTTTTTCTTTTTTTCTTAACTTTATTTTAAGAGCTATGTCAAAATTGGTAGTGCTGTTGGAGAGATCTTGCTAAATAGGTCAAGGCTTCTATTCTGTCAGTTGAATATTTTAGTGGTCACTGGGCTAGACAACTGCATGGGTCAAAAGGTGACCCGTTACTTATAAATTTATTTCAAAATGAAAAGTACTGATAAGAGTCTTCCCTCTCCTCTCCATTCGAATAGAAGATCTGGTCCTAAGCATTAAATTTGTATTTGTGCATGCATGTGTGTATACTGGAGAGACAGTGGGAGAGACAGAATGAGAATCAGAAAGAAGCATGACAAAGAGGGACACAAATAATTATAGAACCCATTGGTCGTGAGAGAATTGTTGATATTTCTGTTAATTGAATCTAAAAAGGAAGACATTTAGGGGCAACAATATTGTCTGAATGTTTGTCTCTGACAACATGTACACAATTACGTATGTGATTTACATAACATAGATAGCTAAATTAGAGGATATAGCACCAACATTTTTTTCCCACTTAAATTGTACATATAATTGGCTCAGTTTCATCTATAGCTTTCATTGCTCGATAAAAATCCTAATGAAAATCCATTAGGGTTAAGTCCTTAAGCAAAAATTATTCTGGGTCACATCCAGCTTTCGAGGGGGGAAAAGAAAACTGGGAATAAAAAAAACAACAAAACACAGCATTTACTTCAGTTCAAGCAGCATTCATTGATAATCTACAACCTGCCAAGCACCTAATTAAGTCCAGAGGATACATTAACTACATCCCTACCCCTATGGAATTCATCGATGTGGGGCTACACAGAGTTGAACCAATTCCCTGAATGAGAAAGGAAGTCCAGCCTCTGGCTCTCCTCATTGCACTCACCTGTCTCTCGCTGCAGTGGGCGCCTTGAGAGTTTTCTGCTCCTAGGGACAGGCACTCAATTGCTCCCTAGTATGAGGTTGGCCCACTCGCTTTAGTTGTTTGGCATGGCTCTTATTATTAACTGTTGGCTCAGTTACATAGTGGGCCTAATGCATGAGACAGCATATAATCAAAATAAATTTCTTCAGCCAGCTCTTACTGAAGGGTAGCCTGTGGTGGGCAGTGTTAATAATTGCTACAAGCGATCTCAATGGCACGTCTGTGCTTTCATCTATGTCAGCAAATCAACCGTAAGTGGCTTTACTTTACATATCTAACCCAACCTCCTACCTTTCTCTACCTTTCTCTGTGAGACTTTTGTTTTTCATCTTAATAAATGTTAATTTTTATCATAGTCACATATATACCTTATTTTAAAAACTGATTATGAAAAACAACAGTTTAAGGCCTCAATACTCCATATAACTTCAATCTTAACACCCATATTTCCCAATAATATGTTTTCCTTGCTATTTCTAATTGGTCAACTGTAGACATTATCTACTGGCTTCCTATTTTAAGAGAGGAGGCTTGAACTCAATAATACCTCCACCCTAATTTCCCTTCCCTCCAAACTCTCAGTGAAATTGCAGCAAAAGAGCACAAGCTTTCATTTAATCAAATGATCTGCTTTATATTACTGTAACTATGTAACTATCTTTCACAGTCAAGAGAGGTAGTATCTTCTTGTTCATCTTTTAGGTTTTCCTGAAGTTAATAATTTCTTCACATCTTACCTGCATGAATCATGACTATGGTCATGATCATGCCATCAGCTTCTTAATACTATTGTCATTGGTGAAACACAACAGATAATCTATCAGATATGTCCTTCGTTTCCACTTTTTGTGTTACCTGATATTTCCAAGTTCTGAGATTTTACAAGTTTCCGCAGAAGGAATTTACTCTCGTTTTGCACCTGAGACACAGCTCCTGCCCCGGAAGTCGGTTACCCTGCTGCCAGGGGCCCTCCCTGCTCCAGAACTGTGTAACATGTTCACTGCCTTTCCTGTTCCATTTGTCCCCCATTTTATTGGAGGTTTAGAGGGCAGAGGAAAGAAATATCTGTATTTGAGCTTCTCTGATTAACCAGCAGTCTCCTTCCTATACTCTTCTGTATTCTATACTGTTTGACAAATTATTTTACAACCTCAACTTCATTATGTGTGTAGTAAGGCCCCTGTGTGAGAAAACTGGACAACTAAGTGGTTTTACTCAAAGTGGGGAGGTCTGATTTCAACTTTTCAAAAGAGATACCCAGGATGTACCATAAGAGTAGTCAAATGACCTGAAATGGAAGATGAAGTCAATGGCAATAGAGAGGTCATGAAAATGAGAGGAAAGCATGTTAGAAGAATCATCACCTCCTGAAGCAAGGAAAAGCATAAGTTTATGGAAATTTGTTACAGCAGCAAGGGGAAACAAATGTAGAGCATAACTCTACTATTTGCTTCCTAATTGTTTGGCAGTGTGTGGTGTGTGTGTATGTGTGTGTGCGTGTGCACATGTGTATACAACATACAAACATCCAGCTCATTCTCTTTTCACCATTTAATAATGCTGCATTCAAAAAAGTATGTTATTTTTTTAAACAATTTTTTAATGTATAATCATTTTTGAGAGACAGAACAGAGCATGAGTGGGGGAGGGGCAGAGAGAGAGAGGGAGACAGAATTCAAAGCAGGCTCCAGGCTCCCGGCTGTCAGCACAGAGCCCTATGCAGGGCTCGAACTCGCAAACAGCGAAATCATGACCTGAGCCGAAGTCAGACACTAAACTGACTGAGCCACCCAGGCGCCCCAAGAAAGTATGTTCTTTATAAACCATTCTTGATCTGGTTTCTGGACATTGTAAGTTTTTCTTCTTGGTTCAATAGCTTGACAAAATTACTTGTTGTTTGTGTGTGTGTGTGTGTGTGTGTGTGTTTGTGTGTGTTTTGTTTTTGTTTTTGTTTTGTTTTAGGTTCTATGATCTCAAAGGAAGGTTGAGTGGCTCACTTTACAAGGAGCTAAGTTGCTGGTACTGTTTAAGGGTATTGCATTGTTTCTATATGGGAAATTTTTACACTTCTCATTCACAAATTATATAATCCTTCCCATTCTTTATTTCTTTTATTTTCTATAAATTAGTGCCACATTTCCCTCTCTACCACTTGTAAATAAAGCTAATTTTCCTGTTTATTTCAATTATGAGGCTGTAGCTATCTGTAGCTATCAGTATTTAAAATATTCAGAGGAATTTTAGATTCTGAAAGAAATAAGCAAAATTTTGAATTACACAGAAATCTGCTGACAAACTGAACCTCTAAAAGACTGAGCTCAGCACACATTTCTTGCCGAAAATCAAACATTCTGTTTCCTAAAGGATATGTTTGCCATTCATGGACCCAGAAGGAAACATTGCCTCTGCTTATTTCACTTGCAAAGAAAAGACTGCATGAGTTTGCTGACTAATTCACATTTGTAATCTCCGGTTCTGACTCTGGTTTTGAGCCAAGAAGCAGCATTAAATAGCTTAATTTGAGGTTAAAATGTTCAAACACAGTGAAGACCATCTGAAGGCATTCTTTTCAGGGAGACACTCACCAACAATATGTGAAGTGGAAAAACTGTCTTTGATCAGAGAAACAAAAGGCTATGAAACTATCAAGGAACAGAATGTGCTGTTCCACATAGAAAAACCATCAGGTGAAAGGCCTCAACAGGAGAACTAAGGTGTTGTAGATGAGAACACAGGCTTAATATGTAGCAGAGTTGTCTGCTTCATAATTACTAAGGCTTAAGTGCACCAAAGATTATGTCCTCAATCAGGACAAAGCTTCCCCTTTCAAGGGAAATACTGTTAAGGCTAAAGAGAGATGAAAGGGCTACAGAAAGTATCTAGTACAGTGTGATGATGAGACTCAAAGCAATCAATGAATGTAATGAAAGCCACATAGAGAGCAGGCCCAAATCCTAGACCTTGGCATTCAAGCACCCACCAGGTCCCCGTAGTCATACTACTCATCCCACACTGAGTATTCTCCTTTATTCACTCCTCAGAGTTCTTCCTTGCTTACAAAACCTGACACCAGGTCTCCTTGCTCTGGCAAGGATAATGAGGGTTGGGGAGAGTATGATAGGGGCTACGACACACTATCTAGGAGTCCATCAGGTCAGGAAGCACATAGAATCCAGAAGGTAAAATGATAATGCTCCTCAAGTAGAAAAGAAAAGTTGGGTTTGGGAGTTCCTGAGTGGCTCAGTCTGTTAAGCTTCTGACTTCGGCTCAGTTCATGATCTCACAGTTCGTGGGTTCAAGCCCCACATCAGGCTCTGTGCTGACAGCTTGGAGACTGGAGCCTGCCTCAGATTCTGTTTCCTTCTCTCTCTGCCCCTCCCCTACTCACACTCTGTCTCAAAAATGAATAAAACATAACTTTTTTTTTAAATTGGGTTTGGACATAGAATAGCCTTGCCCTGGTTATATAGTGTTTTTCTATTTATACCACATTGAACAAAGACAGCAAAAGATTTTTTTTTAATCAGAATGACCCTTTTGAGTCAATAATAAAGGAGCTCAGCATTATTCATGTTTTTCTAAGCTTTTTTTTTTTAAGTCATTATTATATCAAAATTGGAGTGACTTTCAGTGAGGTTATTGTTAAAACAGAGAATGGTTACATTTAGATTTTTATACAGCTTACAATAAACCTCTTAGAAAAAAATATTTGCTAGTAATATAACAAGTTTTTGTTTCAAAAGTTAACACATTGATGTTCTTCTCCGAAACACACAGGGTAGATTATGTTAAAATACAAAATATATACATATATATATGTATATATTTGGCTATATATATATATATATATATATATATATATATTCTTTTGCTGAGAGAGGAGTTCTTGACATAACTTTTTCCTAACCACTTTCCCAGAGTCAGTGACTTATCTTGTCACCTGTAAAATGAGGCATCTTCATTTATTTTTATTAAGTTTTTTTTATATTCATTTATTTTTGAGACAGAAACAGAGCCTGAGTGGGACAGGGGAGAGAGAGACACACACAGAATCCAAAGGAGGCTCTAGGCTCTGAGCTGTCAGCACAGATCCTGATGTGGGGCTCGAACCCACCAACTGTGAGATCATGACCTGAGCCGAAGTCGGACACCCAACCGACCGAGCCACCCAGGAGCCCCAAGAAGCAGCTTCATTTATTTTTTTTTTATTTTTATTTTTTTTTCAATATATGAAATTTATTGTCAAATTGGTTTCCATACAACACCCAGTGCTCATCCCAAAAGTGCCCTCCTCACTACCCATCACCCACTCTCCCCTCCTTTCCACCCCCCATCAACCCTCAGTTTGTTCTCAGTTTTTAAGAGTCTCTTATGCTTTGGCTCTCTCCCACTCTAACCTCTTTTCTTTTTTTTTTTCCTTCCCCTCCCCCATGG
The DNA here is from genome assembly GCF_024362965.1 of Panthera pardus. NCBI lineage: Eukaryota > Metazoa > Chordata > Mammalia > Carnivora > Felidae > Panthera > Panthera pardus. The sequence goes on from NW_026526765.1 coordinate 112,193,637, forward strand.
GTTTTTGTTAAGTTTCTCAGGATCCACATAAGACTGAAAACATATGGTATCTGTCTTTCTGTGTATGGCTTATTTCACTTAGCATAACACTCTCCAGTTCCATCCACGTTGCCTCAAAGGGCCATATTTCATTCTTTCTCATTGCCACTTAGTACTCCATTGTGTATATAAACCACAATTTCTTTATCCATTCATCAGTTGATGGACATTTAGGCTCTTTCCATAATTTGGCTATTGTTGAGAGTAGAAGCAGCTTCATTTAAAGGAGCTAATCAATTGCCTGGTTCACTCCATGTATAATCTTTATTTACTTATTATTGTTTTTTCTATGTACTCCCTTTAAAAGACAAATTAGTAACTATAATCACTTTGGGCATGAATACACATGATCCTGTATGAACTGCACCTATTTGTAGTACATTCCAAATATATCTTTTGCTTACCAAATATCAAATATGACCCACATAAGTTTCGTTACCAGCCATCAAAAATTAGTTTTCAATACTTTCTATAATATGAAAAAAATATTTGTGAATTTAGCACTGTGAATTAGGATTCTCTAAGCTTTAAAATTTAGAATGGATCAACAATGATTTTTCTCATTGCTCTAAAATGTTGCTTATAAATATTTTTAAGAGCTTACACGGCTGCCTTTAGGCTTCCTCCTTTACTGCCCATCCCCTAACATACATACAATGAATACACACACACACACACACACACACACACACACACACACCCCAAATAATATAGCCACAATTTCCCAGTAAGAGTAGAAGATATCAGTCTTATTAATCAGTCTTTGATTCCAGTTCATTACCCTGATCTCTAGGCTAGTGAAGAAGATATATCACAGGAACTTAATTTCTTTCAATAAACAGAAAATGTTAGTATTTCTTTAACCCAATATCCTGTAGATTACTACAGGTTTGGACTTTGTTTTTTCTCTAGGATTTCTTCACAAACTGAGGGGCAATTTTTAGATAGCCCCTTATCAGTTCAAATATTTATATAAGCTAGCATCTAGTTAGAAAGATAACAATTCAGTTCACTGGTAAGTGACTTGATTCTATCTAAAATGCATTTATTGAACGCCTGGTTATGATTCAAGTCCTTTGCTAGGTTCTGGAGAGGATAATATACTATAAGCATTAACTGACTCTTTGGTAAAATATCAGGGTATGTCTTTACTCCTACCTTACTCTTTATATCAAAATAAGTTTCAGACAGACCACAGATGAGGAAAAAACAAACCAGTATAACAAAAACTATCAATTTGTCTTCCTGGTCATCTGAAAGTTTTCTAAGAAAGGACAGTTTTAATAAATACTGGAGCATATTATGAGTTGAACTGTGCCCCCTCCAAATTCCTGTGTTTGCAGTTCTAACACCCAGTACCTCAGAATGTGACCTTTTTTTGGAAATAGGGTCATCACAAATATAATTAGTTAAGCTAGGCTTAGGTCATACCAGAATAGGATCGGTTCCTAAACCAGTATGACTGGCATCCTTTTAAGGAGGGAAAATTTGGACATAAAATACACACAGGGAGAATGCCATGTGAAGATTAGAATTATGCTGTCATAAGCCAAGAAACTGCCAGAAGCTGGGAGAGAAGCCTGGAAGTGATCCTTCCCTGGAGCCTTCAGAGACAGTGTGATTCTTTTTTAATTTAAATTTTAGTTAGCCAGCAGATAGTGCAATATTGGTTTCAGAAGTAGAATTCAGAAGATTCTTGATTTTCAACTTCTAGCTTCCAGAACTGTGAGACAATAAATGCCTTTTGTTCAAGCCAGTTTGTTTCCAGTTTGTGGGAATTTGTTATGGCAGCCCTAGTAATCTAAGAGAGAGTGAGAAAAGCCATCCTAAGCAAACATAAAATCTTGAAGCCATATGGCACTAAAATAGACATGCAGATCAATGGAACAGAAAAGAAAACCCAGAAATAAACCCACAATTATGTGATCAATTAATGTTCAACAAAGGATAAAAGAATATGCAATGGGAAAAAGACAGTCTCTTCAATAAATGATGTTCAGAAAACTGGACAGCTACATGCAAAAGAATGAAACTGGACCAGTTTCTTAGATTATATACAGAAATAAACTCAAAATGGATTAAGGACCTGAATGGGAGACCTGAAACCATAAAAATCCTGGAAGAAAGCACAAGTAATTTCTGTGACATCAGCCATAGCAACATTTTTTTAGATATCTCTCCAGAGGCAAGGGTAACGAAAGCAAAAATAAACTATTGGGACTACATCAAAATAAAAACTACTGCACAGAGAACGAAACCATTAACAAAACTAAAAGGCAGCCTACTGAATGGAAGAATATATTTGCAAATGAAATACAGCATCTGATAAAGGGTTAGTATCCAAAATATATAAAGAACTGTTACAACTCAACACCCAAAAAACAAATAATCCAATTAAAAATGGGCATAAGGCATAAATAGACATTTCTCCGAAGAAGGCATACAGATGGCTAGCAGACACATGAAAAGATGCTCGACATCACTCATCATCAGGGAAATGCAAATCAAAACTACAATGAGATATCATTTCAGAAAGATCAGAATGGCTGATCAAAAACACAAGAAACAACAAATGTTGGTGACGATGTGGAGAAAAAAGAACTCTCATGCACTTTTAGTAGGAATGCAACCTGTTATAGCCACTGTGGAAAACAATATGGAGGTTCCACAAAAAGTTAAAAATAGAACTACCCTACAATTCAGTTATCACACTACTGGGAATTCACCCCCAAAATACAAAAACACTAATTCAAAGGGATATATGCACCTCTGTTTATAGCAGTGTTATTTACACTGGCCAAATTATGGAAGCAGCCTAAATGTCCATCTAGATGAATGAATAAAGAAGATGTGCTATATATATACATATATATGTGTGTGTGTACACACACACACACACACACACACACACACACATATACACACACACAATGGAATATTACTCAGCTATAAAAAGAATGAAATATTGTCATTGGCAATGACATGGATAGAACTAGAGAGTATTATGCTAAGCAGAAAAGTCAGAGAAAGACAAATGCCATATGATTTTACCCATGTGTGGAATTTAAGAAAAAAATCACATGAGCAAAAGAAAAAAGAGAGAAAGATCAAGAAACAGCCTCTTAACTATATAGAACAAACTGATGGTTACTAGAGAGGAGGGGGGTGAGGGGTGGTACAATAGGTGATGGGGATTAAGGAGTGCACTTGTCATGAGAAGCCTAGGTGATATATGGAAGAATCACTGTAAAGTAAACCTGCAACTAATATAACACTGTATATTAACTATACTGGAATTAAAATTAAAAACTTAATTAAAAAATTCTAGAAGCCATAACAATCATTGTTAAGTTTTAAGTACATAAAATTTTTTTAATGTATATGTTATATAAATGTATACAAATGTATAAGGAAAACAAAACAACAAACTTCCTGTTTGGGAATTTCATTTGAGTGCCCAAAGCTGAGAAAAGGAGATAACATGTGTCCTCACATACTCATCAGGTTCTGGGTCATCAACGCAGAGTCTGGAAAAGGGGTGATCAAAACCACTGCAGGAATAGCCCATCCCCTGCTAACAGTCTATACAAGCAAGGGCTGAGAACCCAGTGTGGAAATGGGTTCCTTAGCGATAGAAAGAAGGTTGTCAGAATGTTACAGAATTTCCTTGGTCCTTCACAGAAATGGAGTTAGGGAGGTGTCAGAGAACACCTCAGAAAGAACAACTTAGGTCTCCTGGGGTTTGGGGAACACAGGGACACGTTCTTTGAAAATCTCCTCAAAGCAAAAGGCTAATCGGAGCAAGGTGCCTGACAGAGCAAAGAGCCAAGCTGTGTCAGGAAAGTAGTGAGGACACAGGGGCAATTCCTTGGGCCAGATGGGGATCTGCTACAAGAGCTGTGTTTGAACTGAATGGAAAGGAACTCAGCACAAGATAACCGCCCAGAGGACAAGGCTGATGTCAGCAGAGGGGTCACCAAAGGAGGAAACCAGATGGCTAGGAAAGGATTGCTAAAAGCTTATAAGATAGATTCATCTCACATTATCCATGAGAAATAATCTCAATAGGAATCCTAAACTTTAAATAATCAAATCCAATAATTTGTATAACAATAGTTAGTGGTGCTACTGATTTGGGTTCTGATTTTTTCTTTGGAGCCATTTGCTTAAAAGGCAAAAAAAAAAAAAAAAAGCAGAAAAGACAAATGGCCTCTGGTGGGAGATGGTGACGGGGTGTTGGGAAGCACATTTCCTTCTCATTTCAGTGAAACTGTGACTCCAATTTGCTAAGCTTGAATGCCTGCCACGTGTGGAAATGAAGCAATGGCAAGGTTTTCTGCTGAGAAGAAGATTTAAATAGCAGATGGGAGAAAGAGACAGAAAAATTACGACACACAGAAAGTTTAAAATGTGTCTTTATAATGGAATCTTTAAGTGGTTCATGAAAAGTATTATTATTACAGAGATGGGGGTTATGTAAGGGTATAGCCAAGGAGATATTGATAGAGACGAAGAAAACCTTGGAGGGGAAAAAAATGTTCCTCTCTTTTAGGAGATATTTAATGTCATCTGAAATTTAGTCTCAAAGAGCCTAAGTTAACGAGATATGGGGTGGACATAAGGCATTTTCATGGCCAGGTCTTGTAGAAAGGTGCTTACTGAGCCTGAGATAGGTTTGTGGTTGAAGCCAACCTTGGTAGGAGTGAGCATGAGAAGCTACTCCAAATGAGAACATGCATGAGCAGTGGTGACAGGGTCTTCAGGCTCAACTCAGAAACCTCGACATGATCCTGAAGGTACTGGATTCACCACTTGGTCTGAGGAATGCACTCAGAGGAATCCTCTGCTCAAGCCCCAGGAAAACAAATGAAGCTTCATAAAGCCATGGTACTTTGGTCATTTACCCTATGATTCAGAAGGGAGTTAGACTTCAGATTTGTAAAGGTTTACTTTTTTACGAAGATGTTTCATCTCAAAACTTCCCCAAGTTTCCAAGAGAATTCAAATTTCTACAGACCAACAAAAGAGGTCTTTTTGCCTTATATCTTTACTTTCTTTGGTGTCTTAAGTCTTCAATGCACTTTTCTATCTTCTAACATACTGAAACCTATAGAAAAGATCACTACCCATTAAAAATAACACTGCATTAGTAAACGTAAAACACCTTACCATGTATACTGAACTTCATGCTATTGGAAAATAGGTTGTAGTGTTAAATATTGCATTACTATATGGTATTGACCATACAGCCTCCTGCATCATCTCCATTTGTAGTTTGGCAGATCTTTTGACTGTCACCCACGTATTTTTCACAAGGACTGAGCAGAAAACATGATTTCTTGGGATTAGGCGCGATTTCCCACTGTTTTTCTCTTGTGGAGGAGAAAGAAAAAACTTTCAAGTAGCATCCATTACACACTGGTGATTTATATTTAACAATACTTAACGAGCTTTCAATTAAAAACCCAGGACTCAGCAGATTTACTGAAAAATACATTAATATACCTTTTAAAAAGATAAAGTAACAACTCAAGTTCTAAAGTTGTTTTCTGAAAAATGAGCGAGATTATGTCTTTAGGTCTAAATCTATGTGTAATATACATGGGAATGATTCACATAGAACATAAATACTCATAAATAGTATGAGTAAATAGTATGTATTACTAAATAGTATGTATTACAGCACATGAAATAATCCCAATCCTTATCCCAAGACATCGTTTTTAAATTCCCTGTTTAGATTCTCTTAAATGTTTATTGAGTACTTATTCTGAAAAATGACAACGTTCTGCATCTTTGCAAAATGAATAATAATCTATTATCTATTCTTCAACTAGCCTGTATCATCACTGACCTGTCCTCTAATCCAAGAATGTCCTTTAATAATCCATTGATTTACGTCATCTATAAAGTAATTTCTATACAAAGTATATATTTCTTTGATTATCTATTTCTGGTGTGCTTGTGCCAATGCTGGAGAAATTACCTACATTTTATGGCAGAAGCCATGACCCCCCCTCCCCTGGCTTTGCATTAATTCCAAATGCCTTTATGTTGCATCAGACATGATCAGGTTGTGACACACTTGAACCTTGCCAAAGAGATTCAGATAAACAAAAAGTATCTCAACATAACTGAAAATTTTGATCCTCTTCATTTGGTAACATAATGTAAGATAATCAAATCCAAAGCCCCCTCCCCCAAACCCCACACCCCAACCATGTGGGAAACCTAAATTTTAAAGGCAACACAAGGCAATGAGAATGATGTACTTTAAAATCAGACATCCTTGGACCAAATTCTATGAAATCATTGGGTTTTATTTTGTTTTGTTTTTGTTTTGTTTTGTTTGAGTTTTAGCTTCTATGACGTGGGAATCGCCAGGCCAGCTTTAAGGCATTGTCAAAAGGACTGGAGATAACATGTTTGTAACTAGTTTGTAGGGGAGAAGAAAGGAACAGACTCACTTTCTCACTACAATTTTCCAAACTGGATCAGGCTTGATGAGGCGAGAAACTCTGAACTGGGTATCAGATGAACATTTTTTTTTTAATCAGGTTAGTCTTTTTTATTTTATTATTTTTTTAATTTTTTAAAATGTTTTTATTTATTTTTGAGACAGAGACAGAGCATGAGCAGGGGAGGGGCGGAGAGAGAAGGAGACATAGAATCCAAAGCAGGCTCCAGGCTCTGAGCTGTCAGCAGAGAGCCCGACAAGGGGCTGAAACTCATGGAGTGTGAGATCATGGCCTGAGCTGAAGTCGGAGGCTTAACCGACTGAGCCACCCAGGCGCCCCCAGGTTAGTCTTTCTAATACCTGAAAGTGATATTACTCTAGTACCTAAAACTAATCAGAAAATTCATGGAAGCTGACAAAATATCACACACAGACATAAACACAGCACGTATTAAGGATTATAGGTTCTATCAAGTCCAGTCTATTCACCAAATAGATTTCTCAATGCAACACACCTTGCCTAATGCCAAGAATACAATAAGCACTCTTAAAATTTCTCCTTATTCTCCCCCAAAGAACCCACCTCCAAGGACCTAATATGTTTATTAAAATTAAATACTAACATATCCTTGGAATATCCTTAGAGATTGCTTAGAATAGTAAAGTCTAGAAGAAGTGAATAAATAAATGAGGGGGGAATCCAACAAATAACAATTATTATATATAATTTAACTTTTCCCTAGCACATAAAAATGGCCAATGAGGGATAGAAGAACCATAGGGCTTAACCAAAGCTAAGTGGATTGGGTTTTCTCAGAGCATTCCTTGACTTACAAGAGAGCTACAGGTGAAAATAGAAGCTCTCCAAGAAGAAACAAGAATGATAATGTATCGTCAACTTTCCCGCAGTTTGATTCCTTACACATTTCAGTCTCAAGACTGAGGATTGTTGGAGATAGTATGACCTTCAAGAACCAATCAGTCCAATCTCCTGTTTGAGAGTTGAGAAATCTGAGACTCAAAGAGTAACTTGGCAAATTGATGGTATAGCTGAGAAAACATAGGATTCCTGACTCTTCCTCAGATGCTGTTTTTACTCTATCCCATTGTCCTGAAAATGCTGGAACATCAGACATTTAATACCTTTTGCTTTAATTTGCAGCCCCACTTGAAAGCTCTATGGTAACACACATCATTTCTTTACCATAAAGTTCTGGCATGATGGTACCTAGTTTAACATCTGACAAGCTTAATAAAGAACAAATGGTGAGTATGCAAATAATCCCTAGTTAACATTAAATCTATTTCTAGAAACTTTCTTACATGTATTATGTCATTATTATTATTTTTTTAAGCAGGCTTCATGCCCAGCATGAAGCCCAGGGTAGAGCTTGAACTCACAACCCTGAGACCAAGACCTGAGCTGAGATAAAGAGTTGGACACTCAACAGACTGAGCCACCCACAACCCCATATCATTATGTTTTTAATATATTTTAATTCACTTAATTTCTCAGCTTCTGACCTGGTAGAGGTAGTATGTTCTCATAATCTCTGAATAACAGTTGTATTTCTCTACTAGCCTATTTCTTATGAAAATGAACTTGCAAAAATTTTGGATATCAGTACACATAAAAGCATATGAAAAGTAAAACCTCAATTAAATTTGAGTCACATAAACTACAACCAAGACTTGTGAGTATAAATCATACTTTATTAAAAGCAAATGTGTTTGAGAGAAGAATAAATATATCAACTATTTCAAGGGTGCAATATTTTTTTTAATGGTTCCAATTTCAAAGTATGTAAATTTGGTTAAATGTCTCCACTGGAGGAAAATGCACTGGAAAATAAGCAACTTGCTCTAGGAATCCTAATTTGAAACACTCTATTGCTTTACTCCTACAGCAGAGTCATTATGTGTGCTGGCTCTGGAACCAGAAAGCCTCTGTGAGGTCTCACTCTGCCTCTGGCTAACTGTATGACCTTGACCAAGTTACTTACTTTTCCTGATAAGCAGTTTATTCATCTTTCAAGAAGGGATAATAATAGTACCTACAACATTAGACTGGTGTGAGAATTATTATTTTTTTATTTAGCATTTAGAACAGTGCCTGGCATTAATAAATGTCAGGTTTTTGGCAATTACTGCTATCATCTTCAGAACAGGAAACAACCTTCAAACAATCACAAGTCCACTAGTGACCAATCATGAGGTAGAGGAGAATGAGAACTGAATAGGACCTTAGAGGTAAACGACTAAACTAGTGACTTGGTGAAAGAATAACTGGGGCACAGAGAGATTGTGACTTGCTTAAATAGAAACAAGAGTCCAGCTTTCCTCTGTTCTGCGTGTCTACCCAAAAAAACATATGATGGCCAGAACTTTAGCATGAGTTTGATTTCACAGATGTCATTCCATATTGAGTAGATATGGCAATGGCAAACAGAGGGCACTCTGGGAATCATCAAGGCAAGGCTGGACTGAGTCAGAAGTGGAAACAAGACCAGGATTTCTGACTCTGACCATGAAATTGGCCATTTCTACAATGTAGTCAATAAAATAAAAATGTCCCCGCTGTCACACAAAGCAGGCATAAGGCCTCTGTTTAACTTACTTTCACATAGTTACACATCAGGCATACAGTTTAAAAATAAGAACTGCAGTTCTATATTATCCAGATTTTAAGGTGATGAACACATAATTTGTCTCTGATAACATTTCCACAGTTTCAGGCACATTTTCATGTGCACCTTAACTTTTTCTCCTGTTGGAAATGTATAATTACATAACTTTGTTTTGAAATTTGGCAGATCTGTAAGAGAGATTTGGCTAACTTAGAATATTATCACATTTAGCATAGCCCAGGAAGTCCACAATCACCAAAAAGGGAAAGATAGTTGAAAAGAAATGTGTCTTTTCTGTAGATGTTGAGAACAAATCACTTCTGTTATTTAGCATTTTTTTCTCAAATTATATCTGAGCCAAGGTTTTTTTTTGTTTTTTGTTTTTTGTTTTAATTTAATCCATCCTTTGGAAACAGGCTTTTTTTAAAAAGCGTATGCAGGCTTGGAATGGAGGGCTTTATCGCCGGTCCTCCGAAAGGACCCTGAATAGGCATAAAGGGCTATCTGGGTGCCTAAAAATGCATATTTGGATATGCATACAGTGGTAGTGCTGGTGGGAGAAGGGATAATGATAGGTGCCATCAGATCTTCAAAAGGTTTCACAACTCCCTCCCCAAAAAAGGAACTGGTCCTGAAAACAGAGGAGGAGAAAGCTGATCTATGGACATATGCATTAATGGGAAATACACATGCAGATATTGTAAATGGCTGCATACTGCATCTCCTCCAAACTCTCAAAACAAAAGAAGATGAGAGCAAATAAGAGTATACTCTTCAGCAATCTACAAATCATCCCATGGAACAAGAGTTGGTTGGATGAAAAGAAATGTGAAGAGATCCTGGGAAGATGGCAGCGTAGAAGGACGCTGGGCTCACTGCGCGTCCTGTTGATCACTTAGATTCCACCTACACCTACCTAAATAACCCAGAAAACTGCCAGAAGACTAGCAGAATGGAGTCTCTGGAGCCAAGCGCAGATGAGAGGCCCATGGAAGAGGGTATGAAGGGCAGAGACGCGGTGTGTGCTCCACAGACTGACGGGAGGGAGCCGAGGTGGAGGGGCAGCCTGCCGGCCAAGCAGAGCCCCCGAGTCTGGCTGGCAAAAGCAGAGGGGCCAGACGGAGTGTGTTCCAACAGCAAGAGGGACTTGACATCTGGAAGGTTATAAGCTAACAGCTCTGCTCAGAGAGCGGGAGGGTGGAGGATAACGGGAAGGAGAGTTGTTGAGCCCCAGACAACAGAGCTCAGCTTGGCTGGGAACAAAGGCGCTCACCAGAGCCAGCTCCCTCGCCCATCCCCCAGCCAAAATCCCAAAGGGAACCAGTTCCTGCCAGGGAACTTGCTTGCACCACGCAAACACCCAACGCTGTGCTTCTGCGGATCCATCCCTCGGGCAGTGGGTCTGACTCCCTCCTGGTGCCCCAGGGCCCCTCCCAAAGAGGATCTCCAAGGAAAAGCGAGCTGAGCCTACCCCTCCCGCCCCCATGCACCTTGCCGATCCACCCCAGCTAATACGCCAGATCCCCAGCACCACAAATCAGGCAGTGTGCAAGTAGCCCAGACAGGCCATGCCACCCCACAGTGAATCCTGCCCCTAGGAGAGGGGAAGAGAAGGCACACACCAGTCTGACTGCGGCCCCAGCGGTGGGCTGGGAGAAGACATCAGGTCTGACTGCGGTCCCGCCCACCAACACAAGTTATTCAAGACAGCACAAGGGAAGTGCCCGCAGTACCGCACCACTCCAGGGACTATACAAAATGACAAAACGGAAGAATTCCCCTCAGAAAAACGTCCAGGAAATAACAACACCTAACAAACTGATCAAAAATGATTTAAACAATATAACAGAAAGTGAATTTAGAATAATAGTCATAAAATTAATCGCTGGGCTTGAAAACAGTATAAAGGACAACAGAGAATCTCTTGCTACAGAGATCAAGGGACGAAGGAACAGCCAGGAGGAGCTAAAAAATGCTATCAACGAGCTGCAAAATAAAATGGAGACAACTACAGCTCGGATTGAAGAGGCAGAGGAGAGAATAGGTGAACTAGAAGATAAAATTATGGAAAAAGAAGAATCTGAGAAAAAGAGAGATAAAAAAATCCAGAAGTATGAGGGGAAAATTAGAGAACTAAGTGATGCACTAAAGAGAAATAATCTATGCATAATTGGTATTCCAGAGGAGGAAGAGAGAGGAAAAGGTGCTGAAGGTGTACTTGAAGAAATAATAGCTGAGAACTTCCCGGATCTGGGGAAGGAAAAGGCATTGAAATCCAAGAGGCACAGAGAACTCCCTTCAGACGTAACTTGAATAGATCTTCTGCACGACATATCATAGTGAAACTGGCAAAATACAAGGATAAAGAGAATATTCTGAAAGCAGCTAGAGATAAACGTGCTCTAACATATAAAGGGAGAGCTATAAGACTCGTGACCGATCTCTCTACTGAAACGTGGCAGGCCAGAAAGGAATGGCAGGTGATCTTCAATGTGATGAACAGAAAACATATGCAGCCAAGAATCCTTTATCCAGCAAGTCTGTCATTTAGAAGAGAAGGAGAGATAAAGGTCTTCCCAAACAAACAAACAAAAACTGAAGGAATTCGTCACCACTAAACCAGCCCTGCAAGAGATCCTAAGGGGGATCCTGTGAGACAAAGTACCAGAGACCGCTACAAGCATGACACCTACGGACATCACAATGACTCTAAACCCATATCTTTCTCTAATAACACTGAACGTAAATGTATTAAATGTGTCAACCAAAAGACATAGGGTATCAGAATGGATAAAAAAACAAGACCCATCTATTTGCTGTCTACAAGAGACTCATTTTAGACCTGAGGACACCTTCAGATTGAGAGTGAGGGGATGGAGAACTATTTATCATGCCACTGGAAGTCAAAAGAAAGCTGGAGTAGCCATACTTCTGTCAGACAAACTAGACTTTAAATTAAAGGCTGTAACAAGAGATGAAGAAAGGCATTATATAATAATCACAGGGTCTGTCCATCAGGAAGAGCTAACAATTATAAATGTCTATGCGCTGAACACAGGAGCCCCCAAATATATAAAACAATTACCCACAAACATAACCACCTTATTGATAAGAATGTGGTAATTGCAGGGGACTTTAACACTCCACTTACAGAAATGGATAGATCATCGAGACACATGGTCAATAAAGAAACAAGGGCCCTGAATGATACATTGGATCAGATGGACTTGACAGATATATTTAGAACTCTGCATCCCAAAGCAACAGAATATACTTTCTTCTCGAGTGCACATGGAACGTTCTCCAAGATAGATCACATACTGGGTCACAAAACAGCCCTTCATAAGTATACAAGAATTGAAATCATACCATGCATACTTTCAGACCACAATGCTATGAAGCTTGAAATCAACCACAGGAAAAAGTCTGGAAAACCTCCAAAAGCATGGAGGTTAAAGAACACCCTACTAAAGAATGAATGGGTCAACCAGGCAATTCGAGAAGAAATTAAAAAATATATGGAAACAAATGAAAATGAAAATACAACAATCCAAACGCTTTGGGATGCAGCGAAGGCAGTCCTGAGAGGAAAATACATGGCAATCCAGGCCTATCTCAAGAAACAAGAAAAATCCCAAATACAAAATCTAACAGCACACCTAAAGGAAATAGAAGCAGAACAACAAAGATAGCCTAAATCCAGCAGAAGAAGAGAAATAATAAAGATCAGAGCAGAAATAAACAAGATAGAATCTAAAAAAACTGTAGAGCAGATCAACGAAACCAAGAGTTGGTTTTTTGAAAAAATAAACAAAATTGACAAACCTCTAGCCAGGCTTCTCAAAAAGAAAAGGGAGATGACCCAAATAGATAAAATCATGAATGAAAATGGAATTATTACAACCAATCCCTCAGAGATACAAACAATTATCAGGGAATACTATGAAAAATTATATGCCAACAAATTGGACAACCTGGAAGAAATGGACAAATTCCTAAACACCCACATGCTTCCAAAACTCAATCAGGAGGAAATAGAAAGCTTGAACAGACCCATAACCAGCAAAGAAATTGAATCAGTCATCAAAAATCTCCCAACAAATAAGAGTCCAGGACCAGATGGCTTCACAGGGGAGTTCTACCAGACATTTAAAGCAGAGATAATACCTAATCTTCTCAAGCTATTACAAAAAATAGAAAGGGAAGGAAAACTTCCAGACTCATTCTATGAAGCCAGTATTACTTTGATTCCTAAACCAGACAGAGACCCAGTAAAAAAAGAGAACTACAGGCCAATATCCCTGATGATATGGATGCAAAAATTCTCAATAAGATACTAGCAAATCCAATTCAACAGCATATAAAAAGAATTATTCACCATGATCAAGTGGGATTCATTCCTGGGATGCAGGGCTGGTTCAACATTCGTAAATCAGTCAATGTGATACATCACATTAATAAAAGAAAAGATAAGAACTGTATGATCCTGTGAATCGATGCAGAAAAGGCCTTTGACAAAATCCAGCACCCTTTCTTAATAAAAACCCTCGAGAAAGTCAGGATAGAAGGAACATACTTAAAGATCATCCAAGCCATTTATGAAAAGCCCACAGCTAACATCATGCTCAATGGGGAAAACCTGAGAGCTTTTTTCCTGAGATCAGGAACACAAAAGGGATGTACACTCTCACCGCTGTTGTTTAACATAGGGTTGGAAGTTCTAGCATCAGCAATCAGACAACAAAGGCGTCAAAACTGGCAAAAATGAAGTTAAGCTTTCACTTTTTGCAGATGACATGATATTATACATGGAAAATCCGATAGACTCCACCAAAAGTCTGCTAGAACTGATACATGAATTCAGCAAAGTTGCAGGATACAAAATCAATGTACAGAAATCAGTTGCATTCTTATACACTAATAATGAAGCAACAGAAAGACAAATAAAGAAACTGATCCCATTCACAATTGCACCAAGAAGCATAAAACACCTAGGGATAAATCTAACCAAAGATGTAAAAGATCTGTATGCTGAAAACTACAGAAAGCTTATGAAGGAAATTGAAGATATAAAGAAATGGAAAAACATTCCGTGCTCATGGATTGGAAGAATACATATTGTCAAAATGTCAATACTACCCAAAGCTATCTACACATTCAATGCAATCCCAATCAAAATTGTACCAGCATTCTTCTCGAAACTAGAACAAGCAATCCTAAAACTCATATGGAACCACAAAAGGCCCCGAATAGCCAAAATAATTTTGAGGAAGAAGACCAAAGCAGGAGGCATCACAATCCCAGACTTTAGCCTCTACTACAAAGCTGTAATCATCAAGACAGCATGGTATTGGCACAAAAGCAGACACACAGACCAATGGAATAGAATAGAAACCCCAGAACTAGACCCACAAACGTATGTCCAACTCATCTTTGACAAAGCAGGAAAGAATATCCAATGGAAAAAAGACAGTCTCTTTAACAAATGGTGCTGGGAGAACTGGGCGGCAACATGCAGAAGATTGAAACTAGACCACTTTCTCACACCATTCACAAAAATAAACTCAAAATGGATCAAGGATCTGAATGTGAGACAGGAAACCATCAAAACCTTAGAGGAGAAAGCAGGAAAAGACCTCTCTGACCTCAGCCGTAGCAATTTCTTACTTGACACATCCCCAAAGGCAAGAGAATTAAAAGCAAAAATGAACTACTGGGACCTTATGAAGATAAAAAGCTTCTGCACAGCAAAGGAAGCAACCAACAAAACTAAAAGGCAACCAACAGAATGGGAAAAGATATTTGCAAATGACATATCAAACAAAGGGCTAGTATCCAAAATCTATAAAGAGCTCACCAAACTCGACACCCGAAAAACAAATAACCCAGTGAAGAAATGGGCAGTAAACATGAATAGACACTTCTCTAAAGAAGACATCCAGATGGCCAACAGGCACATGAAAAGATGCTCAATGTCGCTCCTCATCAGGGAAATACAAATCAAAACCACACTCAGATATCACCTCACGCCAGTCAGAGTGGCCAAAATGAACAAATCAGGAGACTATAGATGCTGGAGAGGATGTGGAGAAACGGGGACCCTCTTGCACTGTTGGTGGGAATGCAAACTGGTGCAGCCACTCTGGAAAACAGTGTGGAGGTTCCTCAAAAAATTAAAAACAGACCTACCCTATGACCCAGCAATAGCACTGCTAGGAATTTACCCAAGGGATACAGGAGTACTGATGCATAGGGGCAATTGTACCCCAATGTTTATAGCAGTACTCTCAACAATAGCCAAATTATGGAAAGAGCCTAAATGTCCATCAACTGATGAATGGATAAAAAAATTGTGGTTTATATACACAATGGAGTACTACGTGGCAATGAGAAAGAATGAAATATGGCCCTTTGTAGCAACGTGGATGGAACTGGAGAGTGTGATGCTAAGTGAAATATGCCATACAGAGAAAGACAGATACCATATGGTTTCAGTCTTCTGTGGATCCTGAGAAACTTAACAGAAACCCATGGGGGAGGGGAAGGAAAAAAAAAAGAGGTTAGAGTGGAAGAGAGCCAAAGCATAAGAGACTCTTAAAAACTGAGAACAAACTGAGGGTTGATGGGGGGTGGGAGGGAGGGGAGGGTGGGTGATGGGTATTGAGGAGGGCACATTTTGGGATGAGCACTGGGTGTTGTATGGAAACCAATTTGACAATAAACTTCATATATTGAAAAAAAAAGAAATGTGAAGAGAACATCTTTTTTTTTTTAGTTTTTATTTATTTTTGAGAGACAGAGAGACAGAGTGAGTGCACAAACAAGTGAGGGGCAGAGAGACAGAGGGAGACACAGAGGGAAACAGAATCAGAAGGAGGCTCCAGGCTGAGTTGTCAGTGCAGAGCCTGATGCAGGACTCAAACCCACAACCATGAGATCATGACCTGAGCCAAAGTCAGATGCTTAACCAACTGAGCTACTGAGGGGGCCCAAGAGTCCATCTTTAGTGAGAAGAGAAGGATAAGTATTTGGCTGATTCAAGGTTTGGTCTTGCCCATATGAATGTATTTAGGATTGTGACAATCTGGTGCTAGGATCAAGCAGGGATCACACATGGTTCGTTCATCTGAACCTTGTAACTCTCTGGAGTTCATATTGTTAGAACCATTCTGTAGATGAGAAAACCAAAACACAGAGAGGACAAGCACCTTTCTCAAGATCAATTTTAAAACTAGTTATCAGTGGAGCTAGCATGTAACCTCAGGCATTCTGACTCCTGAGCCAGTGTGCCTAAACACCTGGTCTTCCTGCTTCCAGTGAGATGTCAGCTGACCTTGGAAACTGAACTTATACAATTGCTTTTAAGTGTACTTTGGGGTGTAAGTTGGCACTGAGGGAGCTGCTCAGGAAGCGGGTTAAGTGGAAGCTAAGTCCATCCCTTTGCGCTGACTTCCCTCCACATTCTTGCAGCCTCTGGGTATGGTCTGCTGTGACTTGAACTCTTTGAACATAGGGATTTTCTCTATTCCTGTCAAGGGGAAGTGATACCACATGTGACCACCCTTGGGAGGAAGATTTTATTTTTTTAAATTTTTTTAATGTTTGTTTATTTTGAGAAAGAGAGAGAGAGAGGGAGAGAGAGAGAGAATAAGTGGGGGATGGGCAGAGAGAAGAAGAGACAGAATCCCCAGCAACACTACAACATCAGCAGAGAACCTGATGAGGGGCTCGAACTCACGAACCACAAGATCAGGATCTGAGCTGAGATCAAGAGTTGGACACTTAACCAACTGAGCCACCCAGCTCCCTCAAGATCTGATTTTAAAAAGAAAGACACATTTGAATGTCATCAGTTTCTTGAGTCTACAGCTAAAAATTTCGACACATCTACTGACACTTAGAATGTAAAACAAATTATAGGGGAAGCTTTCATGGGAGACCCTGGGAGACTAGAAAGAATTTTAAACTAAGATTTAGAAGCCTCCAATTCTAGTCCTGATTTTGATACTAGCATGGATGACTTCCACTTCTCAACTACGGTGTTGCATATATAAACTGGTATATTAAGTCAGTTTAATACCCCAAGGCCTTTAAAATTTAATGATTCTATGATTTGACCCTGATTATGCCTGATGACTGTATACTTCATGTTGACTGAGAAGATAGGATCTTCTAAACTTGTGTGATCCTCTCCATATAGGGGACTAGGCTGTAGGAGTCATTAAAATGATTACTTGAAGTTTAATAATGATTTTGTGGAACACTCAAGTGCCAAAGAAATTTATAGTCATTTTGAGGTTAACTAGAATTTCAGACTGATAGTAAAATCTAATTTAAAACTAGATTCTCAATTTGTCTCCCAGGCTGCTAACCTCCCACCCCCATAGCCACGCTGCAAATAAATTCTAGATGGTGTGAACCATTTCTTTGCAAGCTAATTTCTCCCTTTATCTCTGAGGTTCAGGTCAATTTGCTCCACTTAATGTTCTAATCACTTTTCTCTAAAGAGTAAAGGAAGGAACATGACTTAGCACAGACCTGCTTTTAAGTTAGGCAATTGCAATAAAAAAAAAATTAATGAAACCTTCTGTGCCAGTGGGATACAATACTAATTTCAGGATGTGCATGGGTAAGCTGTGTTATATACTGGCAGCATCTACAGTGGGGCTATTTCTACTTATGCCAGTGTCTCTCCATAGTCTACAACCACATTACAAGAATCAAAACTGTTTCTGTTAGAAGTTTCATCTGATTTGAGCCCAATAGGAGGTGGAGAGTGATAATTAGAAGAATATACATAGGACAATAACATTATCAACTATGTGTCAAAAGAAGTTAAATCAGATTAAAATAAATAAATGTCAAATTTACCCTAGTAAAATTACACTGGCATTATTTCAGGTGGATATTCTTTTTTAATGCGATTTATTCTTCTTAGAAGCTTTTGGTAAAATGGAACAATGGAACAATATACAGGGGCTCTATGCAGATTAAATGATACACTACATATAAAATTCTTAGAAAAGTAACTGGCATATACATACATACAGTAAATTCTCAATATATGATAACCATTTTATCTGTTAGGAATTTTATTTGGCTCCATGTAACAGGAACACAAAAGCAAATGCTTAACCAAATGAGTATACTTTCCTTATGCAACAGAAATCTGGGGTCGGCAGGCAAGTGCTGATGTAGAAGCTTCAGGATGCCAGGGTCCCAGATTTTCCCATATTTTCATTTGGCTTTTGTCCTCATGCTTCTAAAGATGACTCCGACACCTCCAAGCCCCACAGCTACATTCCAGGAGAGGAGGACGAAGAAATGGCAAAGAGCGCTATGCACCTAAGTCTGTTCTTTTATTTCTTTAAATTATGAAAACATTAGGACAACCAGAAGCCTGCCTAGAAGACTCTGGGTCATGTCCTTCTAGCCAGAACTCAGTCATATGGGTCCACATAACTATCCAGGAAGCTAAGAAATCAAATTTTATAACTGGATATACTACTACACTCAATAACACCTGTTGCCATTGTTAGGGCCATCGATATATATAAAACCAATCTGGTTGTCCTCAGTTCATATTATACCATGGCTCTGTTGGCAAGGAGGAGGGATGAACAGATATTGGGAAAATAACCAGGAATGTCTGACACAGCTATGACCACCTTATGTTTATACATCACATAGTCTATCTAAAAGCATCATATAATCGTATTTTCCAATGTGCATGGCAATTAGTTGTCTCCTTAGGACAAAATGCTCAAAGTTTCAGAAGCAATAAAAGAAATCTTTGGCTCCGCTCTGACGTTCCACATGCATCACTACTTGAGTGATGCTTCCACATCTCCGTTCAATTCTGCTGAACCACTTTCCCTGAATCATCTCCATTATCCTATGAGTCATCTCCCACATAATTAGCTTCACATTCATTATCTGTCTTCTGAGAAGTTGTAGTTTCTTCCTGCTCCTACCTCAACTGAGTTCTGTAGTGAATTCCCACCTAAATTGCAGCCAAGTGGATTACCAACAGCCCCTATCTCTAGTTCTACTTATATGGCTAACTCTGGTTAACCTGGTGGTGTGATCTAAGGTCTGTGCTGTACAGATCGACATCATCTGGGAGCTTGTTACAAATGCAATTTCTTGTGCCTCCCTTAGATGCATGAGGTCAGAATCTCTGGGAAAAGGGCCCAGAAACAGTTTTTCCCCCCTCCAGCTTTATTGAGGTAAAATTAGCCCCCAAATTTTGTGCTTTCACAATCTCTTTATGATTCCAATTATGCTTAAGTTTGAGAAACATGGTCCTTGTCCTGCCAGTGGTTTTCAGCAAATCTCTGACCCAAACACCGAGCAGAAGTAGAGATGCTTACACTTCGGGCTACCCACACATACAGAGTAATAGCTTATTCACCTTCTCTGTCAACTACCATTTACAAGCTGAAAATACCTTAAATATTTTTGATTTAACTGTATGATTGGCTAGAACATAGCTGGCTTGGGAAAAAAATGAACATTCCAAACATAATAAAATACAGTCAATTATACTGGGCTGTGCTGAATTCCTGAGGGACAATGAATGTCAACCTATACAATCCCTAACCAAATAAACATAGCTGCCTACTGTTTGATTCACACTATCATACGTGTGTTGGAACTTGCCAGAAGCAATGAATTAAAATATAATACAGTCCATCATCTATTCATACAAACATATTGCAGCAAACCCAAAGGAGTTTTCAATGCAAGGCTAAAAATGGATCTTTGTGTCCTTCAAGAATTTAGTGTGCAGTGTTGGCTGTCATGGTCATTAGTGGACATGCAAATTTCTCATTAACTACTTTACTTAAGAATTTCTAGAGTATAGTTTTCCATGACTTCATAGGGTTTCAAAGTGAATAAACTTATCAAAGGTTCTTATTCCTAAAATGTGAAATAGAATCAAACATCCTCTGTTTATTCATTTCCTTATTATAACATACATTTATGGAAAGCCTATAGCATGCAAGGCACTAAGTTGATATCGTAAAGATATAAAATGAATAATACAGAGTTTGAATAAACTCAAGATGTACTCCCAGGGCTTACATTGAGAAGATGCTTTTGTTGAGGATGAGAATCCATGGAAATGAATCAAATAACAGCAATGAAATGAGTGCACATAGATTCAAGAGCATTTAATCGATCAGTTATTACACTGTCTGAAATCACTGGCACCGTTCTTTGTGGATCACAATGTTTTGTTTCCTAGTAGGGCTGAAGCTTTGCGTATTCTAATACAGATAGGCTCATGGCTGCTAATTCCTCAATAGGACAGCTTAAAAGAAATAACCAGAAAAAAAATTACTGCAACTGAAAGGAGATGCTAACAAATTTGTAGGCAAAAGTTTCCCTTAGATCATATTCTCATATCTTCTACAAAACACTAACAGCCATCAGGTATTATTTACCTCTTTTCTCACTTACAATGTAGTATCCCTGACCCCCACAACAGCAATATCCGTTACCTGCCTAGTAGGACTAAATAGTATATAATGTTTTTCTGCGTTAAATTTTACACACAAATGCTCTCATGGAGGTATGTGTACTTTCCCAACTTGCTTTATGTTCACTCACTCACTCACTCATTAACTCACTATTTATTTTAAACATATTTGTTCTAGGTCTAAAGAATTCATTAATGAGTGGAGAAGATGTGGCCTCTACCCTACTGGAACTTAATTACCATTTACTACCACAAACAAACAAATTAAAATGGTACTATAATGGTAAACTTTATGTTATGTGCATTTTATCACAAGAAAACAAGTGGACAAAATACCCAAAAGGTTAGAACAAATACCCAAAAGAGATATTAAGCAGCAACAGAGAATGGAGAATGACATAGGAAAGGGAAGTGTGTTATTTTAGATACACTGGTAACACAAGTCCTCTTTTAAGAGGTGACCTTTTAGCAAATGACATTAAGTGAATAAGTGACATTAAGGAGGTGACATGTGACCAACTGTATTAAGGGAGGGTGTAAGCCATGCCAAAATCTGGGAAAAAGAGTATTCCAAAGGCTGCAGGCTTCACGTTTAAAAGTCCTGAGTGGGAATGGCCTTGGAGTGAATAAGAGATGGAAAGAAGTCAAATGTGTTAGATGAAAAGTTAGCTGGAGAAATAATGGTAAGAAATGAGCCGGGAGGGGGTGCAAGAGGTCAGATTCTACAAAGACTCTGAGGTAACAGTGAGGAGTCATTGGATTCTGAGTGTGATGGAAAACTAATGAACATTTCGGAAGAGGAGAGTAATATGATTTGGTGTGCTTTTTTTAAAAAATTAAACTTCTTATTTTCAAATAATTATAGATTCACATGCAGTTGTAAGAAATAATATAGAGAGATCCTGTGTACCCTTTACCCAGAGTCCCCTAATGCTAACATCTTACAAAACTAAAGTATAATATCACAACCAGGATATTGGCATTGATACAGTCAAGTTATAGAACATTTCTATCACCTCAGGAATGTTTCATGTTGCCTTTTTAGAGCCACATTCCCTTCCCTCCCCCTCCTTTGTCCCTGACTCCTAGCAACCACTAATCCGCCTCCATTTCCATAATTTTGTTAGCTCACGAATATTATTTAAATGGAATCATGTAATATATGACCTTTTCGCTCAGCATAAGTCCCTGGATTTACCCAAATTGGTGCGTGTATCAATAGTACATTTCTTTTTATTGCTGAGTACTATTCCAGGGTATGGATGATCTACAGTTTGTTTAACTACTACCCATGTCAGGACATCTGGGTTGTTGCCAGTTTGGGGCTATTAAGAGTCACAGTGCTATGAAAAGATGTTCAACGTCGCTCCTTATCAGGGAAATACAAATCAAAACCACACTCAGATATCACCTCACGCCAGTCAGAGTGGCCAAAATGAAGAAATCAGGAGACTATAGATGCTGGAGAGGATGTGGAGAAACAGGAACCCTCTTGCACTGTTGGTGGGAATGCAAATTGGTGCAGCCGCTCTGGAAAGCAGTGTGGAGGTTCCTCAGAAAATTAAAAATAGACCTACCCTATGACCCAGCAATAGCACTGCTAGGAATTTATCCAAAGGGTACAGGAGTACTGATGCATAGGGGCACCTGTACCCCAATGTTTATAGCGGCACTCTCAACAATAGCCAAATTATGGAAAGAGCCTAAATGTCCATCAACTGATGAATGGATAAAGAAATTGTGGTTTATATACACAATGGAATACTACGTGGCAATGAGAAAAAATGAAATATGGCCTTTTGTAGCAACATGGATGGAACTGGAGAGTGTGATGCTAAGTGAAATAAGCCATACAGAGAAAGACAGATACCATATGGTTTCACTCTTATGTGGATCCTGAGAAACATAACAGAAACCCATGGGGGAGGGGAAGGGAAAAAAAAAAAAAAAAAGAGGTTAGAGTGGGAGAGAGCCAAAGCATAAGAGACTGTTAAAAACTGAGAACAAACTGAGGGTTGATGGGGGGTGGGAGGGAGGGTAGGGTGGGTGATGGGTATTGAGGAGGGAACATTTTGGGATGAGCACTGGGTGTTGTATGGAAACCAATTTGACAGTAAATTTCATATATTAAAAAAAAAAAAAAAGAGTCACAGTGCTGTAAACATCTGCACAGGGTTTTCTGTATAAACCTAAGTTTTTGTCCCTTTGATATGAATTCTCAGGAGTGGATTTGCTGGGTCATATGTTTAGTTTTATAAGAAAAGCAAAGCTTTATTTGCTCCGCAACCTTGTCAGCACTTGGCATTGTCACCTTTTAAAAAATTTTCCTTTTAATTTTTGTCTTTAATTTTAGCCTTCTAATAGGCGTGTTGTGGTATCCCATTGTGGTATTAGTTTGGATTCCCCCAATGACTAATGATGTTAAGCATCTGTTCATATCCTTAATGGTCATCTGAATATCCTCTTTGATGAAATGTTTGTTCAGATCTTTTACACAAGTAACATTTACTTTTAGCTATTACTTATGTTTCAGTTAATCTTTCCCTTTCCCCTTCACCCAAATAAATTGGGTTACATTGTAATACTTTGAACTTGAAGTTCTTAGGAGGAAGATGACTAATTTTTTTGAAAATTAATTTTCCAAAAAATAACAAAGAGGTTTTACCCAAACCTCTTCTTAAAATGTTCTTACAAGGCAGAACACCCACCAAAGATGGGTCTGCTAATACTATTCCTTTGATCTGAACTAATACTAATTTTATAACCCACATTTCCTACTGACTTCAAGCTAGGTATTAGTCAATAATACCTTACATTCACATATGCAATGTCTACAGATGTAAGATAAGTAAAAATTAAAGCAATCATCTGAATATCTTAATTCCACAAAACATGGTTTATTTTTCAAAAATGTTTTATTTATTTTTGAGACAGAGAGAGAGCATGAGCAGGGGAGGGGCAGAGAGAGAGGGACACACAGAATCTGAAGCAGGCTCCAGGCTCTGAGCTGTGAACACAGACCCTGACACAGGGCTCAAACTCATGGACCATGGGATCATGATCTGAGCCAAAGTAGGATAAGCAAATGAGCCACCCAGGTGCCCCAAACATGCTTTATATTTAATTTGAAGAAGAAAATAAGGCAAAAGAATGTCTGGATTCTGAACTCTGCATACTTTCATATTTAGACATAATTTTAATAAGAATCTATTAATTAAGTACAGTGAAACATTCAGGTGTTGACTAGCAAAATGCAGAAGTACTAGTTGGATGATTCAACCAGAAGAAACATAAACACCTCTTTGTTTAAGGTCAACCAATTCTGTGCTTATATTCTCCATCCCATTTTCCCTTATGTAGACACATACAGATTCTTTTTTTGTGGCAATGTTTCCTTGAGGAAAGAATGCACTATACTGGTAGGATCGTTGTGTGTGTGTGTGTTTAAATCAATTTTGTTGGGTTAAAATTTACATACATTAAAATACATCCATTTTTGCACATACTTCAGTGAGTTTTGACAAATATACACTTGTGTAGCAACTACCACAATCAAGAAATAGGGCATATTCATCCTCCCAGAAAAGTTCCCTTGGGCCCCTTTGAAGTCAGTTTGCTCCTGCACCTCACCCAGGCAACAAATGATCTGATTTCTACCACTATAAGCTTAGTTTTTGCTTGTTCTAGGATTTCAGATAAATGGATTCATACAGTGTGTTCCCTTTAATATCTGGCTTTCTTTGCTTTGTTTAAGGTTTCTGAGATTCATCCAGCTTACTTATGACATTTGAACCAATTACTTAAACTGTGTTTTCTTAGCTGAGAAATGATCTGTTGTGTACCTCTCTGATGGGGTTGTTCTAAGAATTAATAGCAAGGTGCCTGGCTTGGTGCTCAGTAATTATATCAGTATGGATGTAAATAATATAATTTACATCACTGTATACTTTTCTTTACCCCTTCCTCCTATCAGAGGAAGAAGAGAATAATTCTGAAGATGGTGCAAGGCTTATGAGAGGAATCAGCACACAGAAAACTCTACATTATGTTTTATTATTGAACAAAGATAGCTTCCTGAATTTCTGCCTCCTTTTTCCCTGTCTCCTTTGGCCTTGAACATCATGACAGCAGATAGTACTGCTTTCTCTGCCCCAGGTTGCATTTTGCCCTTTCCAGAGTCCAGTGACTTTCAAGAAAAAGGGCTCAAACCTTTTTCCCCAATGCAGAAAAAGAGAATGAGAGAGCAGAAAAGGCTTCCAGGGGCCTTCTCATAGAGTCAATGTAAAAAGACTAAACACATAAGGCCTTCCCTTCTTCTAAAAAGGATCTTCTCATTCTTTACCCACTTCCATCAAATGGGGGATTGGGATGCAGGAAAGGAGGAATAGCAGGACTGGATAAATATTCCTTCCTTGATTGTTGACCTCCACCAAATCTCTACCTGCGAATACGGGAAAATGACTGAAATTCGAGCTTCTTTTTGTTTTTACCACTGTTCATCCCATTTTGCCTATGTTCTCTTACTCTCCTTCTGTCCATCCCTTCCTCTGTTGTGCATGATATTATAATATGAATATCTATTCAGGGGAAATTGGGGTGACAGGAGGTATGATGGGGCTTATACTTCCAACGATTAGCAACTCTCAAAATTGGGTTAATGGATTTAGTTAACTAGCATTGCTTTAACTTTCTAAAAGACCCCTCTCTCTTACCACTTCCCCCAACCTGCTCAAGCATGACCACCTTCTGAGTAGTCAGGTTCTAAATGAAAGATAGATCTCATGCATTTGATCAAAGTTAGATGTGTCTCATCAAGGGCTTTTCCAGTCAATCAGCTATAGTTCCATTTCTTAGATGGGTCTTTAACACTTGAATTATTAGAGTGGCTCAGTCAGGTGTACAACAACAAGTATGAAAAAAAAAAACATACACAAAGAATGGTTTTAAGCAGCCAGGGTTTGGCCCCAGGAAATTAATAATTCCTTTGGTTTTTGGTTTTGTTTCTTGCCATGGGTGGAAAATACATGTCTAATTGAGATGGACACGTAAATTAGAAATAACATGACAAGAAAAAAGTAAGGTAAACACACATAATTTCAGATAAGATTTTGATGCATTAATTTACACATTTTAAACTCATTTATTTCACTGAGTATAATGATATTTGCTGTAGGTAGCAAAATTCTAATGAAAAGCCCTTAGGACATGACTGTACTTTAAGGTATACTTTAGTTTCTATCCTTTCATATTCTAAAAACCATCCTATTGTTTATTTGATGTGAAAAATGAAATATTCACAATTAGTATTTCAATGGTACCTTGATATAAGATGGATTTTAGAGGGATGTGAACATTATCATGCTTTAACTTTGACAGTCCGTGTTAATCAAGCTTCTCTGAATGTTTCTCTGTGACAGAGGTTGTTTGTGTTGCTCTCATTCCCCCAACTCCATGGATCCACTCTAGATGGGTGCTATGACTCACTCTTACCAATAGAATGTGAGGGAGGGAAGTCCTATCCATGGCAGGTAAGAGTGCATATGCCTCCTCCGTGTTCTCTTTTCCTTATAGTGAAAAACAAAGGAATCAAAAATGTTGACTCAATAAGACAAAGGAAGCCTGGGTCTTGAGCTTCAAGAAGGGCCACACAGAAAAGTACCCAACTTGCTTCAGCCAATGATGTGAGAAAGAAATAATACAAGAAAAGTAGTGTTTTGCACTGTCACTAAGACTTTAGGGTTGGTCTATAATATTGTCATTAATTATTCTGATGAATGTAGCCTCCTTCCCACATCGATTTATGTGATAAAATGAGGTTGGTATCCACAGATCCAAATCCAGGAAACCACAGGCAGATATCTTTGTAAATCCCTCTACATCCTTATCTTACTGTTGCTTCAGCATGGGATATGGTAGGGGTGCGTAGGAGAAGGGATAAATATAGTCTGCGAGACTGTATAATCTCTTACTTTTCAAATCCCAGGCAAGGCATAATGATTAGAATTTCCATAATGGACTGCCAAGATCTCATGGGCTTAGAAAACCTCATAATAAGTTTCACATTTATCTACTCTGCATAGATAGGGACAGAATATTACATTTTTTGTTTGTTTGCTTTTTGTTTTTTGCATCCCAAGGTAGCAAGAGGTAATTATCATGAGATCAGTGGCCAGTGGATTAGAACCAATTTTCATCTGTTTTAGAAAGAATTAATTTTATTATTTCTTTCAGAGTCTAATATTGGCACATTTTAAAAGTTTTATTTTTTTCTTTAAAAAAGCCAGCTGGAGAAATAAAGCTTGATTCTGCTAGAGGAAATAGCAGACTAATTATTCTCCACTATGAACACACATGGTGTAACTAAATGTTCATGCCTACTATAGACACTGGAGGGGTGAACTATCTGTTACCTAGAAAAAAAAAAAATCATGTCATCCCCCTCACTGGCAAACATGCGTGATATAAGAATAGATGATTGCTTCTTTTTCTCTGGGACTAAAGGAAGAAAAACATTGTATAAAGTTTTCAAAGGATTATTCACCCAATGTTTGTTGAGAGTTTACTACGGGACAGGCATAAACTCTTAAAAGGGACCAAAGAAAATGTAGTAAGACATTATCTCTTCCAAAAGAAGAGATGTAATTTTAATTTAGTGTATGTACTCATTTGAAATATAAGTACATCATGTGGAAATACAACTTACATAATGTATATATGTGTACACATATACATACATTTATATGTACACAGACATATGTGTGCATCTCAAAAAACAATATTGATCATTATTTTCCTATGTGATTAACTCACTCTAGAGGAAAAGACAAACTCACATTTGCCTGATGTGGCAGATTGCCAAAACAGCCATCATTCCTCAAACCTACCTCTCTGCATGTCCCTCTTATGATGTGACTTTGCAGCTTCTCCCATCAAAAGGTGACGGTTACTTCTCCACCTCTTTAAATGTGAACTGTGATTTGCTTTGGCCAAGGGAGATGAATGAACTAACAATATGCCAGTTCTGGAACTAGGATTCATGACACCTTGCATGCTTCCTTCCTCTCTCAAGACTTTGGCAAGGTAACAAGTAAACAAACCCAGGTTTGCCTGTCAATGATGAGACACATGTGACCCACAGCCTCACTGTCTCATTACCCAGCCAACAGCTAGTCAACTCTCAGAAACAGAGCCACTCTGTACATGAGAAAATCTCATCAAGACATGAAGAGCCACCCAACTGAGTACAGTCCAAATTGTTGACCTATAGAACAATAAGTTAAATACACTGCTATTTTAAGTCACTTGCTGTAGCATGGTTTGGGCAGCATAAATGATGCAACCAATAAGGTTGCATTTTAAACTTTGTATTAACCATGGCATAATTTTTAGCAGGCTGCTAAATAATACTCTACTTATTTTTAAAAATCAAGTTCTTATTCCTAAATCATAATCTGCCTTTTCTCCAATAACCATCTTAGTGAATAGAGAGGCAGGCCGGAGTGTAACTCTCAAATTTGTACTTATTTACTAGGTAGACCTTGGGTATGTCACTTGGGCTCTCTAGGTTTTAATTTCTTACCATAAGAGGGGAATAATGATATTTCATAGGGTTTTGTTGGAAGGATTAAATGAAGCGATGCAGGTAAAGTTTTCATTACTATTACCGCAACATGATAGACACATATAAAGCAGTTCCTATTGTTCCCAAACTTTATCTTTCTATTTTGTTTTATTTATTTTTTACTTAAAAAAATTTAATGTTTATTTATTTTTGAGAGAGAAAGAGAGACAGAGCTTGAGGCAGGGAAGGGCAGAGAGAGGGGGAGACAGAATCTAAGCAAGCTCCAGGCTCCGAACTGTCAGCACAGAGCCCTATGCGGGGCTCGAACTCACAGACTGTGAGAGCATGACGTGAACTGAAGTCGGATGCTTAACCAACTGAGCCACCCAGGTGCACCTGTCTTTCTCTCTATTTTACAGTGTGCAATGATATTCAGTGTCCTTCTCTGTCACTAATTAGTTATGAAGCTATCACTCTAAGATAGAGTTAACTTTTATTACAAGAGATTCTTCCTTACATTTAAAAAAAAGTACATTTTCATGGGCCTTTTCAGAAACTAGATTTATTAAACATATAATATCTATCATTAAAGAAATTATATAGATTATGTATATTTATGTTGAACACATTATAATTATATATAATTATATATTACATATAGTGTGTGTGCATATATATGTAATCTGCTAATCACTACCTGAAATGGTATGCATATATTTCTCTATTTGCTTACTTTTTATTTAGAATATACACTGTCTGGAGTATTTTTGTTTCATATCTTCACCACCTGGGACAGCCCCTGTGACATAGTACACACTCAATAAAAATATGTTGAATGAGAGAATAAATGAACAAATGCTTCTGAATCATTTCTGTGAAGTGAGTTTAAGCATTCTTGGAAAGATATTTACTAATAAATTCAAAGATTTTTCAAATGCAATTGTGGGAGACTTTGGAGAGAAAAAGATAGCATGATCTGAAGGGACTTCACGATTACTTTATCATTGCTTTGAGAATTTCCTGAAATATTTTCTCATCTAAATTTGAATTCCATTCAAAATTTGGAAAATTAACTATAATTAATTATGTGAGTACTCTATCTGTAGTAGAAATTATTCCTAAGACTTCGAACATTTAAGTTGTAACTGTAAACAGCATAATCAGGTATGTACTCTGTCATATAACCTATTTGAAAAGTGGATTTAAATCTTGTAGGGTAAAATCAAACTGTAATTTCTTCTTCTTTTCATTTTAAAATATATTCCAACTTACTGAGCTCCCCAGAAAGAATCCATAAATCCTTGACCATGAAAAGCCCTTTTATTATCTTCTGCTAAAAATGATTTCCTTCGGGTAAATTGCACTCTCCAAGCAATACTTCATTACCTATGTGACATATTATAGTTCACTAGTGGATCTAAGAATGTGTTGGAAACCCTTAAATTGCTCCCTTAAATTGAAGCTTTACATTCAAATACTTAAACTAAGCCAGCTCATTGAACAAAAGGAGCAACCAAAAGAAAATCAGGTCAGAAAACAAGGGAGAAGCAAATGCAGAAAACACTGGCTAGAAAGTCAGAAAATATGAATTTTTATAGTTTTGGATTTTCTTTCTGGGTCATTTAATCTAAAACGCTTCATTTATTCTTTAGGCTGCTGGCATGAGATGATATGAATAATGGGCATCCTAAATAGATTATATGTAAATGGAAGATCATGGGACTTACTGAATATGTACAAAACTCCATAATAGATAGTTTTATCATGGGATAAAATTTCTCTTTCCATAGCTTCAACTATCATCTAAAGGGAAATGATGCCTCATCTTTGTCTGCAATTCCCATCTCTCTCAACTGCTCCAATTGGCATCACCAACTACATGTCTTATCACTGTCTTACCACCTACCACCAGGATAACATGACCTACACAAAACTCCACCATCTCCTGTGCTATTCATCTCATCCAATGACGCTGTCATTCACCAGGCTCCCCAAACACACATCTTAACACTTTTCCTTTCTCACTCTCTTTCTCCCTTTTAATCATCTTTTTAATCACCAGAGTCTGTTGTTTCTACCTTCAAATTCCAACTTCTGATCATCTTTCACAGATGGTCTCAAATCACCTCCCCAAATCACGTCCCACCATTTTCCCTTCATTCATTCAGTCTACTGAAGATCGTGCTTTTGGGGAGGATGCTGATTGTTACAGAGAAATATTTCCTGAACTCAGTATTCCTCATGTCATTAAAATTGTAAATAAATATTAACCTTTCATGTTGCTGTTTTATAACTGTGTATATTATAAAACTAATTTATTTTTAGAGGGATTGTTTTTAGTTCTTCTATACCTTTGTAGTTGAGTAGACTTCTTTTTATGAATATATTACAAACACTTAAAATGCATAAGTAATGACCAGAAATTTTTCTTCCAGATTTACAATAAAAGCTCACCAATATTAATTTTAAATAATAGCACAAAAAGTAGATCCTTAGAAAAACCAATAAAAATCAACAGCTTTTCTCGGGACACAGAAATTTAGAAACGAAAAGTCAAGTTCCAACACACTCGAACAAAAAAATCTTGACTTGATGAGAAATGTGAAGATCCTATAAAATGAATATTATGCAACTTTTCTGAACGATACGGTGTAAAAAAAAAACGAATCAATGAAGAGTTAATATTTTTGCTTTGCTATAAGAACTTAACACTGTGAAACTATCAGTTTTCGCCAAGTCAGTTTATAAATTCAATGTAACCAAAGTAAAATCCCAAAAGAATGTTATTTTATAAGTTATCAGAATTTTTCTAAAGTTTATCTGTTAGAGTAATAAGAGAAAATTTTAACAATAAACAAGAAAGATGGAAATCATCCTTCTGGATATTAAAACATACTATAAAGCTGGAGTAATTAAAATCAAGGTACTGGCACAGGATCAAATAGAGTTTGATGAAAACAGTATGTAGAAATCTAGCCAAATATATACCGGGAAAAGTGGCATTCCAAAACAAAAGGGAAGAAATAATTATTCACCCAACAGAATTAAACAGCAAGCTAGTAACTTTGAAAAAAAAAAAAAAGGCCCAGATCCCTATATTTTTTCCCAGAATAGCTTCTGTAGGAATCAGAGATTTAACTGTACAAAGCAAAAATAAAATTACTAGAGGGAAATGCAACTGCATTTTAAATCCTACAAGTATAGTACTTCCTAAACATTTTACCCATTCGTGGAAAACTGAAATAATAAAGGAGATATTGGGAACAACTTTGTAATACATTTAACAAAGAATTAAAATCCTTATATATGAAATGGATTTGATGCACATAAAATATTGAATAGAATGGCAGATTCAAGAGTAATTTATAACATGATGTCATTCATAAGATTGTACATCTAGGTCCGCAAGCTTACAAATATACAGACAAGTGTAGAAGGGTATACTACAAAGTGATAACAATTACATTCTCATAGGTGTGTGGCAAGATTTTTATATTTTTTATAGTCTTCTTTGACTCTATTTGTATTCTTTGGACTTTTTGTAATAAACATTTATAATAATTATAAAAAATAATAAATCTGTTTTAAGCAAAATAAATGTATTCAAAAGAATAAATACAGAAAACAACCCAAAGAGCATTGCATTGGTGTTGAGGGAAAAGTTCATTATTTTTTCATTGCTTGTTACATTTCATTCTCCATTCATCCTCTTGTTTTGCCATGAAAATAAAACAATCATTTAAGATATTTATGAACTCAATTTACTTATTTATGATTGGCGTGATGAAATATAAGGGACTCTATTTTAGACATGGTATAATGATTAATAACACTCTTACTTTAGTAATTTAAAACTAAATTTTTGAAGGTCATGCACTTTATTAAAAAGTCATTTTCAGTTAAAATTTTAATTACTTTTTATCTAACTTACATGTTTAATATTCAAAAGTTCATATATATCTCTATTAGCAAATTTATCTCATCTTTTCTCTGTTTTTCTTTCCAAGGTAAAAAAAAAAACAAAAACAAAAACTGTCTTTACAGGTGTGTGTGTGTGTGTGTGTGTGTGTGTGTGTGTAACAGTACCAGAGGTTTGGAAATGCAAGTCACAATGTATCATTAACAGCATCTGTCCTGTGATTGATTTCTCAGTAGAATGATGACAACCTCTGGGCCATGCTCTAACCTTAGGTATAATACTACTTTTAATTGGACAGCTCATACAATAATTACTTCACCTCTACAGTAGACAATGGATAAAGCAAACATATAACATTAAATTTTATGAGAAAAAAATCACCTTCCCTTTCCTAAGGAATATAAACTGAATGTAGCAGCTACACTCTATGGGACAATTCATTAGAGAGTATTATAAAACATATTCCAATTTCAAAGAAAAACTATAGAAGGAAAATGTTAAAAGTCTTTCTTGACAGCTCTCAACCCCAGACTAAGCCAGGTCCCTCTGTTATATGCTTACATAGTATTCGTTACCCTGGGAATTACTTCAAGAAGACTGTAAGCTTTGAACAGAGGGCCTGTGTTTATCTTGGTTACTTTTGTATTCTCAGTGCCTAGCACAGTGCTGGGTGCAAAATATGTGTAGAAAATGTTTATGGAATGCATGGGTGGTTAAATAAATGCTTTGGGATTGAAATTAAAATTGTTCATGACACATAGTTTTGTTGTTTCTTATACTCACAAATATATGTAGTAAGTTATCCATAGGTACTATTGTACCACTGTATTATGTTCATGGAAACACAATCATAAAATAGATTTTAAAAGCCTAAACTCATATCCTAATATTTACTGCTAACATGTCATCTTGTGCATCCCTGGAGTAAATACCACCTCTAGTATGCTCATTGCCTCTGTCCCTTTGAAGACAACTGACCTAAAGAATTGCTAGTAGTCTCATATATTGGCTCATTTAATAGTGGCAGAAAACACGCAAAACAGACAGGAAGCTAAAATATGGGGTCAGTGTTGGTCATGATTAAGAAGTGTTCAATGGTACTGAGACCTGAGCTAGTGGAGACCAATGTTTGGGTCTCACAAACCTGTGATGTGACATAGTTAGTGTCAGGGCACTGGGGTCACTTCTACTACTGCTGATCCTGAAGGTTACACAGTAATAGGAAACAATCTGATTTTAAGTAGGGTCTGATTTGCCTAAGTTCAACATCCCCATGTCCCTGACTTATCATAGACATATCATAGACTGATGCCAGCTACAGGGCAAACATGTTATCTACCTCCTGTGGAACCAAATGTCCAAATCAATTTAGACTCAGAAAAAATGATCCCCCCTAGATTATGCATTATCCTGCTTAATCCAAACATTCAAAGCTGTTCTTTATTTCAGTTCTGAGTTTTCTCTTTTTTGTCTTGGGGATTAGGCTTTTTCACACTGGCATGTACAAGAATATTTTCAAAATGAGTCTCAGGGATTTCCTAGCCAACTCTCAGTAATTCACCGGGAAACCTGGTTGCGAATGCCTGTACTCAAAGCATCTGCAGAAACACAGAAATTCAGAGATTATAATAAATAGAAGCTTAATGAATATGACCACAATTATTTTTTCCAGGAGTAGCCTCCCCACTTACAGTTTACAGTGATAACTGTGAAAGCTGACAAACTAAGCTATGAAAAGATTTCATTGTATGTGAATGCAGAGTTGATAACATTTAGCATACATAGGCCAATTACCACATGTGTCAGAAACTCTCAGGGTTTCTCCTTACTCGACTACGGTTACTCAATTACTTGCTAAATTCATTCTTCATTACTCCTCATTTTTCAGTCAAAAAACCAGACTTTTAGATTTGGTGCTCTTAATCTTTCTTGACAGCTACTCTATTGTCTAGCCATCGTAGTCTCTCCTGCCATTCCCTCTTTTGTTCTCTCACTTAATTTCTCTCCTTTCTTCTCTCTCTTCGTAGACGCTGATCTCTGCTCCCTTACCTTGATGTGACTAAGAACTTATCAAGAAACATCCTTTTTCTAACCCACTGGCACAAGACATGCCTTGAGTCTTCAGTCTGAACAGAGACCAGAGTTAGAAATCCTGTCACATTAAGAAAATGCAAAGGGTGCAAAGCCAGTATTTAATGTTTGCTCATTTTAAAACGTCCCTGGCTATGTAGCTGAGGTTTTGCATCTGTGTAATCAGGATTCCAAGAAAGAGATTATGCAATATTTTTTTCAGTTTGTAAGGGTCAGGGGCTGACAATTCTTTGCATACAAATTGTAAATTATAAACAGAAAGGCAGGAAATCAGGACTGCAGAGAAGAAAGAATAAATCAAGGCCCGTCACAAATGGGGGTTGGAACAGTGTAGTCTGATGCTGTGCTAGCTCTTGGAAGAACAGAGAAATCGGCTTCCTGAGCTGAGGCTTTCTCTTCAGCAGTCTCCAGTCATCAGGCCAATGTCCTGTCTGGGAGGGCCGGGCCATTAGATCATTTTAGCACAGATGTGTTTTTACTTCAGCTAATCACGCCCAGGTTCCCAGGAAAAGTAATGTTGACCAGATACATTTTGAAGAGGTGGAGATGGAAATACCTTTGTTGGAGGAAGACTGAGAGGAAGACAGTAGGGAAGAGAAGCCAGGAGCCTGTCAGGCTAGGTAGAGAATGACAGAGAGGGACCAAAAAACGCAAAGGGGACCATGAAGATTCTGCGTGCCTTGGAATATCAGACCCCCCAACTGCGTGGTCAGTACACTCAGGAGGGGAACAATGTGGATTAAGGTGGGGCTGTTAAGTCAGGGTTTGAGAGAAGACAGAGAAGCCCAGGAAGGTACCAATCATCACATCCACAGCAGCTCCCAAAGAGAGAATAAAATCTGAAACTGGAGGTCAGTGACCCTAACAAAAAAAGTTAGAGTCATAAGTTTGGAAAATGGTCCTTGGAAAGACACCTGGATTGCAGCTGTGATCTGTAAAATATTTAACAACTAGTCCCAAATGGGCACTGACCACTTAGAAGAGATGCCTGGGAAAGTAGTGGTACAGCGTCCTGGACCCATGATGAATCCATGGGTCCATGGGTCCATGGGTCCATGATGAATCTGAGCAAATTCTAAGTTCACTTGTCTCCTTGACAGGCCATAGAACATTCTACAGAGAGTTTACATAACTATTTAAGGAAATAAGTTTCTGGGTCTTGTGCTAAAATCTTTCCAAAAATGAGAGTTTTTGTTTTGTGTTTTACATTTGGAGCATGATTTCCATTTATGTTAAGGAATTTAGGAGGAATTTCCATTTATGTTGAAAACTCCCTTTCATCAATCCAAAAACTACACAGTCACATGTTAAACTCTGATCTCTCTAAACTGTGATCTCTCTAAAGGGAGATATTAAGGGGAGAGTCTCATTCATCTCTGTATCCACAGCATGGGATCTCTAAGACTCATCAATACATGGTATGTTTGTTTGTTTTCTTTTTTTGAATGAATGAATGAAATTATTGCTATTAGAAAAGCAAAGTGCTGAGGAAAAATAAATTAGAAGGTAATTACAGAGATGGACTTGGGTCCTTCTGGTAATTAATTTTATGATATGTGGAATTCTCCAGGAACCAGCCGTCTTTATTTCTTTGAATAACTTTGTGACTTTCTAGCTTCAGCCTCTCATTTTCCAGTGAGCCCTGGGAAGTGGTGATCTGTTCACAGCCATGAACTACTTTGCATCAAAACTTAGATGAAAATTCTGATTTTCATAATCTAAGAATGGTAGCATTTTCCATTCCATATATATGTCACCTATAGCTTTTGATTTTCAGGTATTTTTCATCTGTGAAACACAGATAGTATTCATTTAACCTTACGTAGTTGCTGCAAAGAGAACACAAGGCCATACCAAAGCACTAGAGGGTACTCAATATCAAAGGAATGGGGTGGCCTTCAATCTCTAGACCTACTTAATTCAGGTACATGTAAGGCTGTGTGCATTATTAAACCTGAGGAATGACATTATCTCTAACTTCAGTGTGTCACCTTTAAAAAATCCTATGGAACTTTTCTATCCTGGACTCAACACAAAACCATCTGCTCTCAGGTATTCTTGTGAGGTTGCTTGAAGGCATAAATTGTCACCCTAAGTAAACTCAAAGTTTCGGGTTGAGGAAGCTGTTATTCTACCTTATTAGCTAACAGGCTGGTTGTGGGGATTTTTTATCATCCTGAGTACTCATTTTTCTCTTAATTGGCTTCACTGGTTCATCCAACAGCTTTTCAACATAAATGGTCTGGATTAGATTTGAGTCATGACTTTTAAAGAGTAGTAAGATGGGAACAACTAACACAATGTTCCTTTGTATCTGGATACATTGCGGATGGACTCGGAGCTAAACATCCACAGCCTGCAATACCAGATGAGCTATACAGAGTGGGATCATTATTCTCCTTAGCTGATTCATCACTTTCAAATGATACAGCAGAAGGTGCCAAGGGGCAGCTTGAGGAGAATTATTTGTGCAGCTCCTAATTGAATGTGTCGGTCATGAGTGATCACTGTTCTCCCTATTTAATGAACGCACTAAAACCCAAGATAGGGATGCATGGGATCAGCTTTCCCTGCCCCCACGAATGGTGAAGGGTCCAACTATTGAGAGCTGGGGGCAAAATGATAAACAGACAAAACTGGTTTGCTGCCTTCTACTTCCATTGCACGATCCGATCTCCACTTCTAGCACTCCTTACCCTTCTGAATGAGGTTGGTCCCCACCAAGAAAAGGTATGCTCCCTCTTCTTACTATCACCTGGAAGTCTACCAGTCACCCACAGGTGAACATTGCCTCTGCTTTTTCGGATGGGTTATTGGTGTGAAAGCTTGCCCTGTTGACATGGTTTTCCTATGAAACCTCGCGTAACATAGGTTTTGTTAAAACTCATCAGGAGGGCTACCTCAGGTATTCATAGGTTCATTCTTTCAGTTAATCTTTATCAAGTGCTAATAGATGTCAGATACGGTGCCAAGGTGGGAAGGATGCAAAGGTACTGCATAAATACATTGCTTTATGCCCTTTGAGAAATGGAGACACACGCTATTTTCAAGTATCAGTTACAACATAATATGCTACCTGTGGTGAGAGAAGATGCCATGAGAACAGAGAGGGGTTCCTGACCTTGCCTTGGGATAGCCATGGATGGTGCCCGAGAGGATTCCAACATTTCAAAGAAAACAGTCCAAATAGAAATCAAGGACAACATTGGGGCAGGGTGGGGAGGGCGGGGGAGGAAGTCATTAGGCTTCCTTTCTTATAAAACATGTAGCCAAGGATTGTTCATGAGATTCTATACTTGTAGAAAGTCCCTTAGGCTCCAGAGACCAGCTGCCATCCTGCCTAAATCACAGCAAAGTGACGATGCATGAAGTTTGTTTCTAGAATTCGCCTCTCCTCTCCTGGAGCAGAGTACACATGTGTTAGTTCCTTACCTTCAGGCCCTGCCTGACCAACTGTGTCAACCTTCAGGCCCTGCCTCACCAACTGTATCTGCTACCTGAAGCCCCAGGCCCACCTTGATCTCATCCTGCTCCCTCTTCAAGGAATGCCCTGCTCCCCAACCCTCTCAAACCCCAGTTAATCCCTCCTTGACTTCAGGGATCAGAGAAGTTTTCACTTCTTCTGGAAAACACCCCTGCACTTCTCTCACAAAAGTGAAATTCTCATTTTCTCTGCTCCCATGTTACCTGCTTCTTGGCTATTTCTAGTCTTTCATAAATCACACTAATGACCCCTGTCTTATATTTTTACTCTTGTCTGCTTTAAAAAGACAGATCTGTGTCTTTCTCTTTGTACACAGTGCCTGGTAAATACCAGGTGCTCATAAAACATATGTGGGCTAGCTGGATGGGGGGAGGGGGGGGAGGAAGATTAATGGGAAAATGGTGTGGTCTTATTTTCCTGTTGCCTTTGAAGAACCCCCAGAGCTCCCCCAGCCATCCTACTCAAAGAGTATATTTCTGCTTCTCTATCTCTAGTTAGTTATATTTCATGCATCCATATAAATCTGAAGCATATTTTTTCTATTAGAAGTGAGACACATGATTGGTCATGGAAATAGGTGTCGTCCACATTCATGTAGGAGAGCTGTGATAGAAAATTAGAATCCAGTGATCTCTCAATTTGTAATTTGTGGTGTTAATAATCAGCCTGTTGCACTTGCTGATGCACTGTGGCCTGATAAGCTTTGCAGAGGGAGACCTGCTCTATCTCACTTGGACCTGAGTAATTCTAATACATCTACTGACTGCCCAGTAGACACACTCTGGGTTCATCAGGAGGCTACATCCGAATCACATGGGCTCCAATGCCTCTTACACTCTTGGAAACCATGCTTCCCAAAGCCACAACTACTTTTGATAATAAAACACTTTTTTATTAATATTATCTGATTCTTGAACCAGTTTGGTTATTAAACAACACAAAGCACCTCAGCCCTTCCTTTGCAGTCTATTGGTAAGATTTAAGGGACAGATTCTCATCACCTGTAATCCTGTCTGGCTTTTTCTGTCCTGCTGTCCATTTGCAAATATGAAGATAGAGGGAACAGAGACTGTAACAGTAGCTCAGCTAGTGCCAATTATAACAATTATTTTTTGTATTGATCAAAATATTTTAAATAATTTTAACACTGGAAATACATGGCATGAAAATGAGGAACATTATAAATAAAGAGTCAGAAGAAATGGTTAAGATGGAAACACTTCTTATCCATTTTTCATTTTTCCTTCCAACTGGGGGGCCATCCGTGAGTGGAGCATCCTGACCTCCCCCCTTCCCTCATTCACCTTTGCCCAAAGTGACTTATCTGATTAGTGAGTTTAGGGGGGGAAACAGATAAATAACTAACTTTATTGCAAAAAGTTTACTTTCTATTCCTCCGAGAGATGCCTGGGTGAACCAGGACCTTCTATGACTGGGAGATAAGTCTGTCTGACTCTGGGGCTTTCACACAATGCTTCAGTCTCCAATATTTGCCTTATAAATAATACAGGGTTTTTTTTTTGACTTCCTGCTAAAAAATTTTTTATTTTAATTTTAAAAATTAAAAAAAAATAACCTTCTGTTAAAATCTGTTAACTATGTTGTCTTTTTCTCATTTTTTTTTTTTCAAAACTCCAGATGGAGAAGAGAATTATTGTTCGTGTTATTTACGTTATAAAATTTCTGGAATATCTCTAATGGTTGGCTTCGGGAATTATGCTATCAGCACAGAGCCCGATGCGGGGCTTGACCTCACGGACCGTGAGATCGTGACATGAGTCCCCAGTCGGGCGCTCAACCGTTTAAGCCATTATTGAGTCATAGAATACTAAAACCAAGAAGAGCCCTGAGAAGCCTTAGCTTTAGGTGCTAGTTTGGTGGAAGATGAGCTAAACTCACCCAAGGTTCCACTTGACAGTTCCCAGGCTGGACGCTCCACCTGTCTGGACTCCTGGCCCATTGATTTTGCCTCTACCTTCGCTGCCTCACCTACAACTATGACTTCCGTGAATTGCGCTGCTCAGATTCACTCCGCTTGCCCACTTAATGCAATTAGTAAGTCTAGGCACCAAACACATCAGACCTACAAGAGCTCAACACCAGGCCTCAATAAAATTTTAAGCATTACAACGGCAGTAATAACAGACACTGCTCCTCAGCTTCACAGTATATTTATTTTTTCCTGTCAGAGAAAGCTGAAGTCTGACTTGCCTGGGATAATTCATGCAAGAGAAAGCCCCTGAGAAACGCAGTGCTGTCGATTTACGAGCATCCTCATATTGCTTTGTTCTTTACAACCCAGAATATTTTTAAAGCCAGATATTTACTTTTTGATTGTTCTTCTAATCCTGCTGTTTCTCCCCCACTAGGGAACTCACACTTCTGTTTGCAACATCCCAGGGAGATCAAACTAAATATAGTATTGAAATAAAATCCCTGCAAAGCTAAGGAACTATTTTATGGACAGTGAGAAGCAGGAACCTTTTCAGGAGTGGTGTCGCAATTAATTGGATGTGGTCACACAAATGCATGATTTCAGAAATAGGCAATTTACACCAGGGAATTTAGAAGGTCACAAGTGATAGCTTGAAAGGTAGAAAATCATTACTTTCAATCATGTATCAACCTGGAAACCAAATCAGACATTTTAA
Source organism: Panthera pardus (assembly GCF_024362965.1). Taxonomy (NCBI): domain Eukaryota; kingdom Metazoa; phylum Chordata; class Mammalia; order Carnivora; family Felidae; genus Panthera; species Panthera pardus. Next base: position 112,233,951 of record NW_026526765.1, read on the forward strand.
TGTATGTTTTCAACTGAGTGCAATTTACGTAAGTTTCCAAAATAAAAATGTGGCACAATTGCCAACAGTCTGAGTAGGTAATCACCAATTACATGGCATCGAGAATTTGATACTTGTTGTGCTGTAACCTTAGATTTCCCGAGTACAGGACATGTGGTCGAGTGTACTAGGAGATAAAGTCCTAACAGCTAAAAGAGCATCATTATCCTTTAAAAATCCCGAATATTACTTCAATATGGAATAATTCCATAATTTGGTAAATTTAGGATAAATGACACAAGTATCAGTTATCCAGATTATTTTTAATATGTTCACAGCTATTCTGCTACCAGTGACACCTGTGGCTATTTTTTAAGATCCAAGTTAAAGGATAACTTTTTTTTCTTTCTACATACCTTCAGGAATTGTTCATTTAATTATTTAGAGAAAGCGAATCCAAGTTAAATTGGCCACAATGTTACCAAATCATAGAGCTGACTGGATGCCGATTATAAAATTAACTAAGGAGCACCTGGGAGGCTCAGTTAAGTATCCAACCGACTTCAGCTCAGGTCCTGATCTCAGGCTTTGTGAGTTTCAGCCCCCCCCCCCCCCCACAGGCTCTGTGCTGACAGCTCCGAGCCTGGAGGCTACTTCCGATTCTTTGTCTCCCTCTCTCTCTGCCTCTCCCCTGCCCACACTCTGTCTCTCTGTCTCTCAAGAATAAATAAAACATTAAAAAACACTTTTTAAATTAACTAAAATGACTAGCATCAATTTCATCTTTACCAAGATATGTTTCAATTGACAAAACAATGCCTTTCTTATTTTCCACAAATTATTGACCTTCTATCGAGTATTATATGTAGAATAACAGGACAACAAAATTCCCATTATTCATTTTATGAAAATTGATTCAGACAGTAGTCTAATGATTAAAAGCATGACATCTAAGAACTGGATTCAAATCCTAGTCCTGCCACTTACTAGCTGGGTGACTATAAGGGAATGACTTAACTTCTCTGAGCTGCAGTTGCTCCTAATGAGAGGATAGTGAAATGACATCACACAGTGCCACAAGAATTTAATAATGTAATGCATGTAGGATGCCTCACCCAGTGCTTGCATGGTAGGTGGAAGATATTTGTTATACGTTAGTCATCTTTACGATACCTGAGGATGCCAAGGAATAGGGCGATAGCAGTTTTTAAGGAAACTTAATTCTGTTTTAGACTAAGAAGTGGAGGGCCTGAGGAATGAAGTTGTCTGTGGGTCTCATGCATGGTTTAAAGTTCAAGAGCAGAGATTTACATTTGGGCGAAAGAAATAAGTCAAATGGATCATGTGGGATCCACGTAAAAGATCAAAGGGAAAAGGATAAGAGGAACAACCCAGGGAGTCCCAGTACGTATGGGATGCGCAGAGAGAAACAACTAATAAAAGAGAACCCGAAGAAATGGTCACTGCTGAAAGAAGAACCGGGGAAGGCTGATGCCAAACAATCCGAGGAAGTTATGAGGAAATGTGGCTGAGGAAGAGGCCCGGAAAGAGGTCTGTATCTGATACTGAGGATACAATTTTCGGCCTTAGGGTGAACACATTCACTGGCCTGTGGCGATGGAAGCTGAACCAAATGGAAATGAAGAGTGAAGGCAACCGAAGGGAGAGGGTCAGCAGGCCTTCTCAAGAAGGCAGGGAAGGAAGTAGGAAGAGCGGGTGCTTAGCCTGGGAGGGCAATGGGCCTCAAAGAGGGTGAAGGGTGGGTATGGCCCAGTCTATGAGGTGTTCACCCAAATCTTTTTTTCCTTCTACTTGTACCTTATGGAACCTATTTCCCAGCCTCTCACTATTACATGTGGCCACTTAGTGAATTCTTATCAAACAAATGTAAGTTTGAAATACACATTGATCTGAAGCCAATATTTCTAAGAAGTGGGTATGCCTTCTCAAAGGTCTCTGGAAGCAGCTCTTTTCCTCCACTACTCACTGCAGGCTCTGGTTCCACACCCTGGGAGGGTCTTTCTCCTGGAAGCTGCCTGGTCTCATCTGATGCTGGCTTTGGGAACAATGCCCTCCTTGGGAAATGCACAGTTTTTGCAACTCACTTTCTATTAATATCAAAGGTTTGTGTTTTTTTGTTTTGTTTTGTTTTTGCGAGGGTCCTGGTTTCTAGGGCAATACAATTTACTTGAAACCTAGATAGGCTTCTGATCTTTTTGTATCCAAACCAGTCCAAAGTTTTTTGTTTGAAATAGTTCTCAAGACTGCTTTACTATTAATTTTTGTTGATATCTTATGAATTATATAGGCTTGATAGCTCTATCATGAAACAAATCATTCTCTGTAACATTTTTTAATGTTTATTTATTTTTGAGGGGGAAGGGGGTAACACAGTGTGAGTGGGGGAGGGGCAGACAGACAGGGAGACACAGAATCCAAAGCAGGCTCCAGGCTCCAAGCTGTCAGCACAGAGCCTGACACGGGGCTTGAAGTCATAACCCATGAGATGATGACCTGAGCTGAAGTCGGACACTTAACCCTTTGAGACACCCAGGTGCCCCTCTCTGTAACATTTTAAAATAGGACAATGTGTTCTAAATTCCCAATAATATAAAAACTAATGTCTGAAAGTCTGTACATCTTTAAGATAGACACTGAACATAAGATAAATGTATGGAACTTGTTTTGAAATTTGGGGTGTATGTTATGATAAGGATATTGATTTAGTCTACCTACGATTCTGAGTATGACATATGCAGATACTGAGATGGTGATCAATTAGGACACAATCATATTAACTCTTAATGTGCCCAGATGGATTCTTGTTTCTCCTAATGACTTTTTTCTTGGGCTTACTTGCACCATAATCGGCAGGGCTCATTCTTATTTTCCTCAGATAAGAGAATGAGGAGGTAGGAAGGTTTGATAGATAGGAAGGAGTTTGAGGAGCCCTCCAAATGCCCACTCTCTCAAATACTGAGTACAGCCCTTACCAGTGGCACATTCTGCCCTCCATTTGCTTAAAAGTCAACTCATCTTGTACCCACACATTAACCTTGCTCTGATAAAAAATTTGACAAAGCGTGCCGGAATCAATTGTATGAAGTTGATTACAGGTGATGACAGACAGCCTTCAGGGTAGATTAAAAGCAGCAAAGGCAGCTTATTCACTAACATGACTCCAGGATGCTTGGCCTGATGGGATAAACCAATCCAAGGAAAGATCTCATGAAAATATTTACTTGTTTGTTCCTAAAATAGTACAAAATACAAACAATGCAATTTTACTAAAATCATCTTTTTGAAGCTCCACCATTACATGATTAGAAGGTTAGTATAATCATAATGCACCAGATTTCTAGTTTATGGCAAAAGAGTTGCTACTGCCATTCTATAATAAGTGAAGCTAGCATCCTACAGAAGAGGGCACCTTCTCTGAAAATACCATCCCTGAAAGACATCTGATATTTTCTTCTGTTCTTCTATTTCAAAAATTCTTAGACTATGCTTATGAGGGTATTTTTAGAGTCGTGCATTTCAGCTGAATCTTACATACCACCTCAAGCAGGACAACCCAAATAACAACAGCACCGAGCATCACAGTAATTATTATTTATAATTACTTCCTCCCAGGATGTTGGTTCATAAATTTTAATGAAGCTCTTTTCGTGGTGGTGACTGTCAACCTTCCTGGCATTTGTGGGACAAAGTTTATCCAAATAGAAACAGTGTAGTCAAGTAATTTCATAGCCTGAATCTTCCCTCCTCACTCCACCCCAGAGGTTATTTCAAATGCATAGCATTTGAGGGGATAGAAGAGGTGATGGTTATCCTACTTTGGAAGTTCTGACATGCACACATTGGCTCCTGATATTCATCTGCCTGGAAGGGATATAGACTGGTGCAAAATAGCTCCTGGGCAGACAGACAAATTTACTGCCAGCAGCTAGAAACTCATTCTTTATAAGAGCTGGGAATGAGCTTGACTCCAGGAAAGGAATCAGGAGAGGCTGCTCCACTTTTTTCACCTGTTTTCATTGTTAGCTGGAAAGAAAGAATGTGAGAGAGAAATAAAGACAATGACCCTAGGAACAGAAGCTGTCTTTGCAAAAAGAATATGCAGCATGAGTGAGTTCTTACATTATACTTAAGCGTGCAGTAGATTCCATTTAAGTAGAAAACTTCTCTAGTGCCTTTAAAAATCATTCATTATTGGGGCACCTGGGTGGCTTGGTCGGTTAAGCGGCCGACTTCGGCTCAGGTCATGATCTCGCGGTCCGTGAGTTCGAGCCCCGCGTCGGGCTCTGTGCTGACAGCTCAGAGCCTGGAGCCTGTTTCAGATTCTGTGTCTCCCTCTCTCTGACCCTCCCCCCGTCATGCTCTGTCTCTCTCTGTCTCAAAAATAAATAAACGTTAAAAAAAAATTTAAAAAAAATCATTCATTATTTGCCAGAATCTGGGGACACAGAGATTGGAAAGGCCAGGAATCCCTGATGATCAAACATCATCGGGGAAGAAATAGGAAACATCTTTATAATTATAAAATAAATCTTTGAGAAAATATGATTTAATTTCATCCAAGTGCAATTAGCATATATGTTTTCGAGAAGATATAATTTGAATTTGAGTTCCTCCAAAAGCGGAGCCTGGGAGAACTTGAAAGCAGGTGGTTTATTTGGGAGCTAATCCTGGGAAACAGAAGTGAAGGATTAGGGAGAATGAGGCCACAGAGGAGTAAAAAGACAGTGTAAAGGATTGATCACCAAGGTCACTGAGGTAAGAGGATCTGGATATTGCTATAATCTTCTGAAAAGCACCCAAAAAGACTTCCAGAATTGTCCACCTCAAAGACAAGAGGCTGGAGGACTCATCCCCTGGCCCTGGTCCTCTATTAACTGAGGGTTGGTGCAGGGTTGGGGTCATTCCTGGCCCCGCACTTCCTGGCTGTGCTCGCAAGCACGGACTTACAGAGCTGCCCTGTGACAGCAAGGCCCCGGGGAGAATGCAGAAGGCCAAATGTGAGGGCTTGAGGTGGAACAGCGAGCAGGCACAGATGGGCCCACAGCAGCTCACCATCTGGAGCAGGCCAAGGCGATGGGCAGGGGCCTGAGAGGCGTCTGCTACACACACCCACTCGAAAGGAAACATCACTTCAGAATACTGCCAACTGCATGGGGCGCTTCTACGTGTTCCACACCCTTCCTTCTTAAGGTGTAGACACATGTGATGCCCCAGGGGACATACACTATCTGTTTCCTGCTATTTTCAATTCTGAATTTTGTATCTGTTCTGACATTGTTGCTGTACAGTTTTCCTTAGTCTTTAAGATTTCATTATACTTAACACCTACCACATCTCGTTGTGTTGTAATATGGGTTATAATCTTAATTATTTGTAAACTTGATTTATTTATTTAGAGAGAAAGAGAGAAGGAGGAGGGGCAGAGAGAAAGGGAGTGAGAGAATCCCAAGGAGGCCCCACGTCGTCAGTGGGGAGCCTGAAGCTGGGCTCTATCTCATCAACTGTGAGATTAGGACCTGAGCTAAAATTAAGAGGCGGATGTTTAATTGACTGGGCCACCCAGGCACCAAGCAGGTTATAATTTTAAAAGAAAGACATATTTATTATTTCCAAACAGTTTTGACATTAGGATGGCTGGTCCTTTGGAACAGTTACTTTAAAGGAAATAACTGAGAGATGTGACTCCATAAAAATGAAAAAAGAAAAAAAGTATGCCAAAACACGCCACAAACAAAATTAAAGGCAATTAGTAAAACAACTTATTTGTGGAAAAAACAAGCTTATTTAAAATAAAAATGTATCACAAATCAATAAGGATAAAGATATACAGCACAAAGATCAGTTACTTATATAGGAAAAAAATTAAATTGGCAAATAAACATTTGGAAGACTCTCCAGCAGATGACAGTGAAAATACAATAAATTTAAAATTGGTGATTAAGGGGCACCTGGGGTCTCAGTCAGTTAAGTGTCCGACTTCGGCTCAGGTCCTGGTCTCAAGGTCCGTGAGTCAGAGCCAGCCTCGTGTCAGGCTCCGTGCTGACAGCTCAGAGCCTGGAGCCTGCTTTTGATTCTGTGTCTCTGTCTTTCTCTCTGTCCCTCCCCTGCTCATGCTCTCTCTCTCAAAAATAAATAAATATTAAAAAATTATAAAAACATAAAATAAAATTGGTAATTCAAAGAATGATCTTGTTGAATACTTCAGGATTCAATGAAATAGACATCTCCCACCCCGTTGTTAAAAGTATACAATCGTATTACTTTGGACAGCAACTTGGCAACAGTAATTTTAAAACCCCAAAATTCTATTTCCTAGAATCTATCCACCTACATGAAGAGATAAATGAAGCAAAGAGGAATCAGTGCAAAGTCCCATTATTTAAGATGGCAAAAGGAAAATTCAGAGGAAAAAGAAAACTAGCAGTATAGGACTGGTAACATAAATTATTCCTACACTGCTACTTAAAATCAGGCTTTCAGAGTATATTTAAATATTTTAGAAAAGGTTCAGAGCATATAAGTGAAAACACAGTTGCTAACATAGTGTGTATTTTGTTTTTAAAGTATGGTATATGCACACAGAAAAAAATTGGGAGAGTTACAGATTAAACTATTAACAGCTATCTTTGGGTGGTAACATTTCTGGTGATTTGTTTTCTACTTTTCTTTACTTGCTTATTTTCTACATTGCACATATGTACTTTTAAAATACTAATCAAAATGCTTTCCTTTTCACAAAATCTACATTAGTGTCAAAATTAATTATGACTAAGCCTTGAGTGGGTGGCTCCAACTACTTTTTCTGTCTTCCTCCTTTTCTTCCAGGAATTTTCATCTTCTACAAGAATGTATTAATGATACATTCAAAGCTTAAAGAGTTACTCTAAGTTCTATGTCTGTTTTTCTTCAGTTAAGTCCTTTTATAGGAAAATTTCGGCAAGAATTTGAAGGTGTTAGGGATAGAAATCCCAGCTCCTTTATAGTTCTAGCACCAGAATACACAAATATAGTGAATGTCTACTCATTCAGAAAGACAGTGAAAGCAGGAGAGAAAAGGGGAAAGAAGAGAACGAAGGTAGATGAAGAGAAAGAAAAGCAGGTACAGAACTAAAGAACAGAGCTTGGATGTTCGACATTTGGTTTTTGTCCTAAAATAAGAAAGAGTATTAATCATTTCAGTTTTTCAAATATGAACCTCTGTGTAGAAGAAAACATCAGGAGTGGGGAACCAAAAGAGAAATAGCAAAATCCACTCAAACTAGAAAGTAAAAATGGAAACAACATGCTTTAAATAAAAGAAATTTAATGATAATGTGTTCCCCATGTGCCCACATCCTTTCCACAGGTACAGTCCTCTAAATGTAACTGGCACCAAAAATGCAACTTGATTTGTTACCAGGAGTTTCTTTCCCTTTTAAAAAAATTTTTAATGTTTATTTATTTTTGAGAGAGAGAACAAGAGAGAGAGAGAGAAAGAGAGCAGGGGAGGGGCAGAGAGAGATGGAGACACAGAATCCAAAGAAGGCTCCAGGCTCTGAGCTGTCAGCACAGAGCCTGACATGGGGCTCGAACTCATGAGCCACGAGATCATGACCTGAGCTGAAGTTAGGACACTTAACCGACTGAGCCACCCAAGGGCCCTAGGAGTTTCTTTCTTAATCATACTTCTCATTCCTATATGCTCTTGTCAGTTTTTCCAATGTTTCAAGGTGATGTACTGAATATACAAAAATTATACAAAGGCATAAAATTAAGAATAACATATATCAAAGGCTTTGTCATATTCAAAAATGAGAAGGTTGAAAATTCTCAAAAGCTCTTTCTTTTTGGTGGTCTGTCATTGCCAACATTGTCGACTCAAATTCATTGCAACAGTGTTCCCCTGGGAGTTGAAAAGGAGACAATTCCAAGGATTATGATTCACCATTTTGTAAATGATTCATTTGTCATCCTGGCCTGGCAATTTTTTTTCCTTTGTGTAATCTTTCCTTAATAAAGGAGGCTGACAAAATGATCTTAACAGAATTGAAAACGCAAGTGGGGGACACATTGGCTGAATTTGGGATCCAAAAAATGGGTGGAACATGGGGAGTCAAATCAGAAAACTTAAGAACATGGGTGCAGGCAGATCGATCAGGTGAGGCAAAATAAGGAACAAGAGTACAAAAGCAAAGTGATGGCTAATTAAGAAGTGTACATACAAAGACATGTGTCCAAAAATAGGACTCAAAGTTCTGTCTATGATGGACACTTACTCAGAATCTAAACTACATACAGACATTAGGTATTCAGTTTTTAAAGGGAATGATATGCTAAGGAAGGAAATCTAGACAGGGACCCACCTACTAGAGAACTGGGATGGTGGATAAAGAAACCCAGAAATTTCCAGTTTCTACAAAATTGGGATCCCAGGAAGACCAGGTAGAAGATCCATTTGAGACTGAACAAATGAACAAGTAAGTTTACATTTCATATATTCCCTTAATCTAGGAAAGATTGGTCTCAAAGAAGGGGTGGAGTCAAAATAATAAGTAATAATTTCAGCTTTTCCAAATTTGCAGGCTTGAGAGCTATAGGAACATGAGACAGGTAATTAACATGTGCTGCATTCTCTGTGGACCTCTCCCTAACTTTCCTAATTTGACATTTTCTTTTTCACATACTCAGACATTTCCAATGCCTTCTTCTAACCAACTCCCAAAATGCAACTGTACATTAGACAAGCAGAATTAAATAACATGTTAGCATAGGCATAACATGTGTCCCTTGCTATTATCTCCTGTTCTTCCCATTGCCAAATGCTATGTATTGTCCACTGTCTAGTGAACTACACTCTCCTGAGCTCCCTGTTAGCTATGCTGTGATCATGGACTGCCTTCTTGAACTATACCAGACAGCTTATTTCCTTTTCCTTTCTGTGTCAGGAAAGGAAGCAGAGGCTAGAGGACAACCATTTAAGAGGTAAAGTATGCTCTAGAGTGCAGCCTCAGAGGTTAGGAGAAGTCAGGGAAAATTTGGGGATGTACCCACCCTGGTCCTAACAGGTACTTATACCCACCAAGACACAAGTGGTTTCAAGGTCCAGATGCAATTAATCTGATTTTGATTCCTAAGATGACAATCGTGTCTGGCTAAAAACTATCCAGTTCTGTAGAAACCATTCCTGTAAATGCAGAGATCTATTGTGCATGCCAGATGACATAACTTTATAAAACAGACAGAAGAAAAACAAAACAACAACATCAAAAAAGACCAACTTTTCATGGAGGTAGAAGCAAACTTTATAAGTCATCAGTTCACTGCTCTGCATTCTTTAAAAAAAATTTTTTTAACATTTATTTATTTTTGAGACAGAGAGAGACAGAGAATGAACGGGGGAGGGGCAGAGAGAGAGGGAGACACAGAATCAGAAGTAGGCTCCAGGCTCTGAGCCATCAGCCCAGAGCCCGACGCGGGGCTCGAACTCACGGACCGCAAGATTGTGACCTGAGCCGAAGTCGGACGCTCAACCGACTGAGCCACCCAGGCGCCCCTACTCTGCATTCTTTAAACTATTGCACCTGGATTAAGGTGGATTAACCCCTCAAACAGCAGATGTCATCTTCGACAAAGCAAGACGTTTCTCCTTACACATGGGACCACAGCTTTTCATCTGGCCATTTTAGTACCACTCTTCCTACTCTGTCCTCAGGGAAAATAGATAGAGCTGATAAACTTTACATACAACACATCAGTATCCCAGTGTTGTATCTCCAGGACAGATGGCTCAAATGTCTCATCCATTTAACTCATACTTAACATAGTATGAGTAGTCATACCTCTTGGAGTATTCTTACATCAAGCATCCCCCTTTCTAGGAGCACCAAAATTGAATTAAATCCAATAATGCACTTTTACCAAAAAAGTGTTGCTCATTTACAAAGGTCCCACCCTCCCTATCTCTATGAGTGATATTTTAGTCCAACTAAAAGCCTTGATCTCAAGTGACTATGCTTTCTGTAATAAAGATCAGCAACCCCCAATATATTTTCACTACATTGCCTTGAGTTTCTTTCCACTGCCTTGGAAAGCAAGTCTACACAGGGGTGGGCCTAGGTTGGCCTCTATAGGTGCTATGACCCCTGAGTTGAATAATGGACAGTCCATGACCCATAGGCGCTCATAATTTAATGGAAGAAAAAAAAGTCAAAAACGAAATGACAGATTATTCATGTAAATATCAACTAATAATATCACTTTCAATAGTACATTTTCACCACACTATTGAGTCTTCATCACACAAATACACACTTTAGAAGATTAAGGTGCTGGCAGATTCCCCTGTGGGTGAGGTGTCCTTAATCCGTTGCCTCCCCCTCCACTTTCCGTCCTGTCACTTAGTTTTAAGAGGCTGTGGGCTCTTTCTGGAAGAGTTGGAATCCCCCAGGAGGCATGCCTCATGGACAGGCAGCTAGAGACATATCCGTGTGTTCTCCAGGCCCTGTTCTAAAAAATACTATGGATAGTTGTGCTCTCCCTGCCTTCATCCCAGTAAGGGGTTGGGATGCTGAAGGAATGGGACTTGGCTTCCAGCCCTGCTTGAAACAGATGAGTTTCCTCTAGTCATTGGGATTTTGTAACACCTTCCTTTGAAGAAATGACCCCATGATTAAAAACAAACAAACAAACAAACAAAAAACATTTAAAAATCACTGTGGTAAATGCTGAAGAGTTTGAGGAAATGAACCTCTCTTTGTTTGAGATTGAGTATTGGAACCTTCCACCATTTTAGTTCATGACATATTCAGAGACATAGAATAGAAAACTGAGCTGAAGGGGAATGGAGAGAGAATACTTCTAAAAGACCTCAGTATCTAAGAGTATATTGAACAGAAGGGAAAAGAAGGAATCAAGAGCAAAGTTAGCCACCAGGGGGAAGTCTGACTATATTTGGTCTTGAGGTGAGGGAAGGATGATGGGCAGATAAGGAAAGAGGAGAAGGGAATGAAGCAACAGGTAGATTCGCTGCCAGACAGAGTAAGTTCGAGGCCTTGAAGCTCTGATGCTATTCTTCCAAGCTCAGATAACAGTCTGTCTCCAGCCATCCAAAGGACAGGCCTCCAGCCGGAAGCCACATTTGAGTCAACCTAAGGCTGTTTGCTGACTTCAGATTTCAGGAGGAAGTTTGAGGAAAGTATCCAAGCCTGCCATCCCAAATCCATCCTCAATCTTAATAGACTAAAGCAGAGTTACTTTCAGCTCTGCAGGAGCAGACACAATGTGACAGGAGGTACTTTAGGGGCAATTGAGACCTGTTCCTTAGAACAGCAGTTATCAAACTTTATTGCATCAGGCTCACCTGGGAAGGCTTTGAGAACTCTAGATTCCCCAGTTCTGTTCACAGAAAGATTCTGATTCTGTGGGCAGGGGATGAGGTTCTCCAAACGATTCCGACAAGGGTCTGCCTCTGGGACCACACACTCTGGGGACTCTTTCTCTGGAGGAGCCATGGTTTCTGTGCTAAAATCATTCACTAGACACTCCTTTGGGAAACACTGGTGCTGATAAACCCAGGTGGATCAAAACCGTTCAACCAGGCCCCTGCCACATATAGCCTTCTGTGGTTATTTTCATACATGAATTTCTCTCACATTCTGAGATTAGCCCATCTGCAAACTCAAGAGCCTCCCAACTGTAGAATCACCTTCACACTGTTTGAATAGGTATCAACAAAGCCAGGCTAAAGGTCTCTGCACGTCTTGCTTTTCACCAGCCCCTGAGTAAGGAGCCTGCCCTTTCATCTCCGCGTTTAAGCCCTTTGGTAGCTATGTTGTTACAAAACTCAATTTAGAATTTCACTCTCAAAACCAGACCTACAGACCTTGTTAGAGCATTCACAGAAGCTAGCCAGAGAGCAGAGTGAGAAAAACACGTTCAATTTTCACTCTCTTGTTTCCAATAGGTTATAAATTTATGAAGAATTAAGTGGTAGAGATGAAATCTTCTGAGCTTTGTCCTGACCCAGGGGTTAATTGCTTTGCAAAATATGAAGGAAAACAAAAACACTACTGTACTATTTTCTTAAAAGAGGAGGACAGATCTTTTGGCTAAAATAAAATGATGTGATTTCTATAAGTCCATTTTCCCCTTCAACTGTCATAAAGGGTCAACAGTGTGCCTTAAGAGTCTGGGTCAGCCTTTCACACAGCTGGTCTAAGTTGAAGAGTCCAGGGAAGGTGGCCTCGTTATGACATTTGCTGCTGAAAGCCCCTCAATTCCTTTAGTTAACAAGTATTGTTTTAAAATTCAAGTACCCTTAGAATGTTTGTGAGTTTAGACTGTCAGTCACATGTAACTCAGTGTAAATTAATATTTCTAATTTCTAAAGTTTCTAATAAAATTTGAAAGATTTCAAAATCAAGGATTTTGATTTCACCAGCAAGGCTCTCTCTCTGAGAATATGGCCAAGAAATCAAATGGTTTCTCTAGTTTCTCAGTTTGTAAACCAAGTATGGGTTGGAGGATGGTCCACCATACTTGTCACCCACCTCCCTTCCCAGAATTAGGGGAGAATCTTGCTCCAGTGAGATAGATTTGAGCAGGACCTACTTTCCAGTCCATTGCACTTACTGTTGTACCATAGATAACAGCTAGGTACAAAATGCATGGGTATGAGCTTTCATTTACTCATTCTCTCATTCAGATACGGCTGCAAAATAAAAACTGCTTTCTGGTTTGTCCTCCATTTTCAATGGAGCTCTGAACCTCAAACCTGGTTTCCAGGAAAGCCATGTATTGTCAGAGGATCTCCTTTCTTTCATCTGCCCACATGTGGGAGTATAAAGCAGTACCTCTCTATAAAGATGTACCTTTCCAAATATGGGTCAACAATGCTGTAATCTCCTGCTAATAGTGTTCACAGTTTCTTGAGGCCTAGAGGAGTGGTACTCAAAATGTGGTCTGGGAGCCCCCAAACCCTTTCAGAAGGTCCTGAGGTCGAAATTCATTTAAAAATAACACAAAGCTGTTATTTGCTTTTTCCATTCTCATTCTTTCACAGGTGTACTGTGGAGTTTTCCAGAGGTGACATGACATGTGTTATAGCAACAGACTGAATGAACAAGCAGATATGAAAATCCAGCTGTCCCCAGTAAGCCACATATTAAAAAAATTCACAAAAATATAAAACAATATCATTCTTCTCACTTCTTTTGTTTTTCAAAATGTAGCCATTTTTCATTAAAAGTATGTAATTTATGTTTACACGCAATATGCTGTTATTTTAAAGTGAATTAATATTTAAATTTTTTCAGCTTTAATTTCTAATATAGTAAATATCAATAGATATCACCTACATATACATACAAGCTCTTTGGGGTCCTCAATAATTTTTAAGGGTGTAAAAGAGCCCCAAAATTATGAGAACCATACGAGGCACATTACACATACTATGTTATTCTGCAGAATAACCCTACAAGGCAAAGATTCATATCCTTATTTTATAGAAAATGAAACCAAGACATAACAGTTAAATAATTTTCCCAGAATGAAACCACCAGACAACAAAACCCATTATTTCTTCTTGTGCTCTTCTGTTGCTCTTATTAAAGCTGGCCTTGTGTTTGGCTTACTTATGAGACTGAATATACAAACAGACAACGGGCAGACTATACGTCAAAAAAGAACTTATACCCACAACCTGCACCAACCTTTCCAGGAAGCCAAGCCTCCTATCTTCAATAAGCAACCAAGAAAGCCAGTCTGCTGTAAGTCAGACTTACAGGGAACCAGATTGCTACCTCTACTGACAATCCAGGAAACTAAATAATTATTTCTGTAACAATTGGTCCCAAAAGGTCAGGACTTGATTAATAACTGGCAGTTGTCGCCACTTCCAACTTAGGAGGAAGCCAAACATGTATCCCTAACCAGTGATAAAGGATGCCCCACTTCTAGTTAGTCCATGTAAAATGTCTCTGCCAATAACTTGAAATAAGGACACACCTGAAGACTTCCCCTTCCTCCACTAGAAAGCCTTCCTACTCCTCTGCCTGCCTTTCAGTCTCTGCCAAAATCCAAAGGATGGTGGACGACTCCCTTGCTGTATCAAACTCAATGTAAATAGCCTTTGCTTTCCTCATTTGATTGCTCTTCACTTATCTCCATACTTGCTTTGATACCATTATCCTCTAAGTCGCCAGAAGATAGGAAGCTTAAAAACCCTTGGTTCCCTCTCCTCCAGGGTTTAGCACTTTGCACAACACATAGCAACCACTATGCCTAGTCATTTAGGACAAACACACACTGTGTCACTAAAATACAGTGACTGCCTGGTGACGTGGCTATTCTCTCCACACTGCCTAGACGAGGAGGGTTGTACCCACACAAACTCCCACATCACTATTCCCAAACATTTGGGCATGTGAGGCCAAAATAATATAAATAATAAATAAATACATATGGCTACTGTATTTATGAGAACTGCCATATTTTTCCTAAGAAAGTTTTTTTTTTTAATTTTTATGTTTATTTTTGAGACAGACAGAAACAGAGCATGAGTGGGGGAGAGGCAGAGAGAGAGGGAGACACAGAATCGGAAGCAGGCTCCAGGCTCTGAGTTGTCAGCACAGAGCCCCACACGGCGCTCGAACCCACCAACCGTGAGATCATGACCTGAGCCAAAGTTGGACGCTCAACTGACTGGGCCACCCAGGTGCCTCAAGAAAAGTTCAAAAAGAAACCCACCATCTATCAGATTACCAAAAGAGTGGGAAGAAATTAATTAAAATAAATAATATTACTTTAATTGTAGAAGTTTCTTAAAATTGAAGAATTTAGCTTTCTGAAGAAACACATTGCCTTGTTCTTCCTTTGGAGACACATGTGTTAGAGCCCAGCGTGGGTCACGGTTGGCATTTGGGAATATGCTTATGCAGCCTCACAGAGCAGAAGGGCCAACTCCAAATTCTGCAACTTGTGCATCACATAGGTTTTCCCCACCTCTCTGTGACTGAACCATATACCTCGATGGCTTTTGTTGCCAAAGTTCCCAGACCATTTGCATTCCCTTTACAGAGGATATGGCACCTCAGAGAGGATTCGATAAAGGCCCTGGGTTCACTGGTATTTTTTTCCATGCAGACATTCACTCAGTTTTGAGTGAACATTAATGTATTTCCTTCTGAAGCAGACACGAATGGCCGTATAGTGTTCAAAGTGCCAACTCATTAGTAGTATCTTGAGCTTTCAGTAAAATTATCCAATGAATGCCCACTGGAACAATTAAGAAGGACCATATGGATAGTCAAAACAAAATAGAACTCTGAAGTGTACATTATTCAAATTATCAGGAGTATGAATACATGAACACAATACCATATAACATCTATAATTCAAAGTTTCTAAAATGTGCATTTGGGCTCTACACCTTATTTAATAAATGAACAGTTTTATACAGAAAATATTAATCCCAAACTATCTTCTTCATTGTACTAAATATGTGCCTTTGCCTTTCCAGACCCTCACTTTATCCAATTCCATCCTACTCTGTGCTGTGGGGGCCTAACCTCAATGAACCGCTAAAACAGAGTTATTTTGGGGGCTCCTGGATGGCTCAGTTGGCTAAGTTCAGATACTCTTGACTTCAGTTCAGGTCATGATCTCACAAAATGTAGGATCAAGCCCCACATGGGGTTCTGTGCCAAAAACGTGGAACCTGCTTAGGATTCTCTCTCTCTCGGGGCGCCTGGGTGGTTCAGTCGGTTAAGCGTCTGACTTCGGCTCAGGTCACGATCTCACGGTCCGTGGGTTCGAGCCCCGCGACGGGCTCTGGGCTGCTCTGGGCTGATGGCTCAGAGCCTGGAGCCTGCTTCCAATTCTGTGTCTCCCTCTCTCTGCCCCCTCCCCCGTTCATGCTCTGTCTCTCTCTGTCTCAAAAATAAATAAACATTAAAAAAAATTTAAAAAAAAAGGATTCTCTCTCTCTCTCTCTCTCTCTCTCTCTCTCTGTGCCCCTCCCCTGATTGCACTCTTATGCCTGTGCTCTCTCTCTCTCAAAATAAATAAATAAACATAAAAAAAAAAACAAAAAAAAACAAAAAAAAAAAAACAAAGCTCCTTTGCAGGCTACTCAGGAAAGGGGGCTCAGCCAATGACAGGTACAGGTGAAAGGTCAGAGGACAGGAAGAATGAGAGGTCTGGGCATTTCTTCCTTTGGCCCCTTCCTTGCTGAGCCATTGATTGGTAGAGGCTGTGCTATTCAAAGACCAAGGCTCAGCCTACTGGGCCTCTTGGGCTCCTTCTACCTGTATAGGTACAGCTCTTTCTGGTTCCCATTCCCCGTCAGTCCAAGTGGTGGTAATAGCCCTGCGGTCTGCAGCATCCCTGAGTGCAGCCCTAAATACTACAGATACCTTTGTAAAATCAACAAACTGTCCTCAATTGTCCAGTGTGTTTCTCTTCCAAACCCTGTTGATACATTCACCCACTTCAACTCTTTTTAATCATGTCTCCCTTGTTCTTCTATTTTTAGGTTATACTCTATAATTTTGCCCATGATGCTTGATACACATTCTAAGATTGATTAAGTTGTTTTCAAAGATGAAAGATTTTTGAACTTTTTGTGGAGACCTTGCCTTCCATTTCTTCGTAATGATTAGCAGGCTGAGCAAAGTGATCTTTATCCACTGATGCTTATATTGCTATTTCTTTTAATGTGCTGATTGAGTTGCCACTGTGGTATTGACCAGGACTAGCAAAGTTAGTGCTATGAGAGCAAAAGTGGAAGAGAAAACAAGAACATCCCTAACTGAAAATAAGTACTATCCAGCTTAGGAAATGCTGTACTTTCTTCCTTAAATCTGACTTGGGAAATAAATATGGAGTAATTAGGGACACCTGGGTGGCTTAGGTGGTTGAGCATCCCTCTCAGCTTGGTTTCAGCTTAGGTCATGATCTCATGTTTCATGAGTTTGAGCTCTGCATTGGGCTCTGTGCTGACAGAATGGAACCTGGTTAGAATTCTCTCTCTCTCTCTCTCTCTCTCTCTCTATCTCTATCTCTATCTCTTTCTCCCTCTCTCTCTCTGTCTCTGCCCTTCCCCTGATTGCTTGCTCACTTTCTTTCTCTCTCTCTCTCTCTCTCTCTCAAAATAAATAAATAAAATTTTAAAAATCATTATTAAATAAATAAATAAATATGGAGTAATTAAAAGCTTCATTTGTACCCAGATTTAAGCTGTGTTTATACATGCCAGAACGACTAGTCAGTTCAGTATCATTTTAAACAAATCAACAGAAAAATAACAATGGGTGACTTGGTGACAGAGGCATAACTACAGCTAAAATCAGTAACTGCCAATGATACTAGGCAATATCCTGAGGAAATTATTCCCTGTGTTTTAATAACAACTCTCCATGAATTCAGTGATTTTTAATTGTTTTTGTTACAGAGAAAGATACCAATTTTATGAACACTTAAACAGCTGTATGGGTTTGCCTTCCCTGTACAGTTGATGAGTTTATCCAAATGTAAAGATGGCTCAAAAATACCACAAAACAACTCAACAACACGGCTGACTACCCCTGGGCATATCAAAATTTCGTCTTGGCTGGTGAAAGATCCCCAGGTGTCCTAAAAATGCTTCACCTTGTCAATTTGCTTGTATATTTTATCACCATGTTAGAACACCAAAATTAAGTTCTTCATATAAATGTCTGCCTATTTTGGAACTAGAAATTTATTTGCAGTTACAGAAAGTATGGAGTAAGACCGATGATGTCAATATTGGAAAATTCAGGTGGAAAGAAATAAAAATGACTTCTTTATTGAGCACATTCAATGCATCAGGAACTATTCTAAGAATTTTATAAACATCATTTTATTTAATCTTTACAAAAAGACTATAAGCAAAGTATTTTTATTTTCCCCAGTTTACAGATGGGAAAACTGAGGCACAGAGAAGTTAATTAACTTGCCCAGGGTCACAACACCCAGAAGCCTTAGGACTAAAATTTGAACTCAGATAGCCTAGCTTCAGAGACCATTTTTAATGACAAAACCACTAAGTAATATTTCTGATCCAAGTAAGTCTAGAATAAGCCTAAGGTTAAAATAATACCAATGTGATCAGGCAGATTTAACATTTTAGGTGATGACTACATGGAGATAACAATACAGTAGCAAAGGGAGGCTTCTGAGAGGTCGAATTAGACTTTCCAGCATCCTCAAACCAAAGCTCATGCATATTAATAAAAAGATTCTCTTACTCTCACCTTGGGCCACTGTGATCTCAAGTCACCTAATGACAGTGAATGTGATTTATAAAATGATATGATGGAGGTAAAAAGTTTAGAATGGCAAAGGAAAGCAACTGGCAACATGAAGGGAGACAAAGTGATATTGAAGAAAGAATATATATATATATATATATATATATATATATATATATATATATTCTATATAATGGCCTAGGGGCACCTGGGTGGCTCAGTCAGTTAAGCATCCAACTTCAGCTCAGGTCATGATCTCAGGGTTTGTGAGCTCAAGCCCCACTTCAGGCTCTGCACTGACAGTGTGGTATTCTCTCTCTGTCTCCCTCTCTCTCTGCCTCTTGCTCAAAAATAAATAAAATAAATAAATTTTAAAAATATATATAATAAAAAAATAGAATGGCCTAAGACTAGAGAAAATATCTGGTGGCCACTGAGTAGAGTAGTCATGTCTGAAAGGTTCATTCTGATAATCCTGACAGTCCAAAACAAATTGACTCATTTTTCATGGCCTCTTAAGGTAAGTAAATGTACAACAAAGAAAGAGTTTAATTACAATATTTAATTTGCTTAAAGTTTCCACAATTTAAATAGTCTGGAACTTAACTTATGCCAAATCCCCATTCTCTGCTACCAATGTGGCATTCCCATTTTCAAAAGGTTTGAGATCAGCATTCTTGGCTAGAAGTCCCTGTATGAACTGGGCTGATTGGAAGATCACAAAAGATATCAATCTGGATGGGATATATGGTTATGACACACTTCTGTAAAAAACTTACTCCATTGATTTTGGATACTTCCTGATTTTCTTTTCTAAATCAGGGAGTTAAAACATTGAAAGTTACTCTAAAAAGCAGTGGAAAAAGCTATGTGGCCAGGAGAAAACTATTTAACCTCTCAGAGTCTTGGTTTCCTCCACGTTTAAAAAGATCTCTATAGATACCAACATTCCAAAGTTGTTGGAAGTGCTAAAAATATAATCTGCTCAGTGGCTCACCCACAGCAATGCCTCAGAAGTGAGGGTGCACCAAAATGGGTTCATAAAGGCTCCAAAGCTGGGCGGCTCCCATTCAGATCTGCTAACTACCTGTTAGCTGTGAGACCTTGGGTGAGTTATTCACACTCTCTGCCCCTCAGTTTTCTCATGTGTAAACTGAAGACAAGAATGGCATCTTGTGTCATAGTTTTTTGCGAGGATTACATGACTTCACACCCATGAACGTGTTCCACTACACCTGACACATTAGGGATCGCTCAATGTCATTTGCCCCAGGAAATCTAGAGTCCTGCCCCAATGTCCGTTCTCTATCCTGCTGGCTCAACACACCTTTACCCACACACTCCCACTGTACGTTCCTCTCTTGTACTGGTTGTAACTGCTTCTTATCAGCCACATGCGTCTTTCAGTCCCTCCAGACAAGCAGATAAAATTTCCCCAAAATAGTGATGAACTGCCATGAAGCTGACAGAAGATTAAGCTTTAGGTTCCTTCTAAGGGGGGCCAGTAATATGTTCACATGGTCATCTGCTTTTTGATACTTATGCAAAAGTAATGCATTTTTATACTTGTTCCTTAAAGTTTTTACCAATCTGTCAAAGCTATAGGCTCCAATAATCTAAATCTACACCTGCTCAAATGGGAGGCAAAATGGGAGAAAAGCGAAGATCTGATAAACAAAGGTAAGCAACAAGCACTCTATATGAAGCTATAGTGGGAAAAAAAAACCCAGAAAGCAAAAACTTTTGAAATGGGGGGCAGGGGGGAGGGAAAGAGAGGAGGGGAGAGAGAGAGATGCAGCGAGGAGAGAGAGGAAGGGAACATGAACAATCATCCTTATTCTTCAATGTTCAGCTCCTTCTCATCCTTTGGGTCTCAGCCCAGTTACTTCATATAAACCCTTCTTGACCATTTAACAAAAGCAAACTTCCCTGCCCCTGTTGCTAACTTTCATTTGTTATAGTGCTGATTATTTATCCACAACACCATCACCATCAGATTTTCTGAGCATTTACTTTCAATCTCAAATTCCTTCACAGAGTCAGTGTCTTACTCATTTATTGAGTAAAAACTCAATAAATGTTGGTTGAGTAAATGAATGAGTGAATCAATGAGCAAATAATTCTATTTCATTTGTCAGTTTATGGCTCAGATGTAGACTCCCTCAAGAAACCTTCCCAAAGTCCCCAAGACTGGGTTAGGCTTCTTTCCTGTGTAACCTGTGTTCATGTCTCCAGAGCATTTATCACAGCAGATGGAATTCTCTCTTCACTCTCTACCTCCCCACCAGATAGTTGGCTCCTGTGGCAGACCCTGTGTATCCTTTACCATTACATCCCCCAGCACCTACCACAGTGCCTGCCACAGAGTAGCACCCAGCATATATTTGATCCAATTAAATTATTTGTCTGAAGGTTGGTACACTATTTTTAAGAAAGAAGAAAACATTTACTGTTAGCTCTGTGTCTAGTATTGAACAATTATAAAAAAAATTATTATGGCAAATACCTAGCAGATAAGGGGTAGGTATTTTCTTTCATTCACAAATGAATAAAATTTGTGAAAAGGCTCAGAAAAGTTAGGGCTTGAGGTCACAGCTAGTGAGATCAGAATCAGCATATGATTCCCAAAATGTCAGACTCAAAAGTGCCCCCTCCTACTGCTGGGCCACTCTGCCCCTTGGGGACACTCACTCAATGATCCACAGGAGGCCCCTTTCTTGTGTTTGTTGTCCTATCTTCCCACATAGCTGGTAATCTCCACTGGGCCAGGAACAAAAGTCTTTAGTATTTTCCCTACTTTGTCAATGTTGAGAAAGTGGTTTAAACATGGTGGGACTGCAGGAGTTGCTGACTTCAGCTGCCTGACAGGGTGAACGTTTTCATGCATCTTAACACTTAGCACACAAGCATCAGCTTCCTCTCAGGAGTGAAACCCAATATTACCTTTCTCAGTCTCTCAGAGAAAGAGCAGATGCTAGGTTAGAACACATGCGAAGGGGGAAAAGAGCATACAGGTGACAGTACCAGCAATGGTCTTGGCAGCTGCCACCAGCTTCAGTGGTTCTCTTGAGGAACTCACCTGGGCAGAAAAGGGTGGTTCCTTATAAATAGATGAAAAAATATGAACACCATCCTGAAACTCATGTGTAGGGTGACTAGGTTAAATGAGCACCAAATGCAAAGATTACAGGTAGAAATATTTTCCAATTCCATTTTACTCAGACTCTTCTTTCTGCCCTTTCTTGATATGCACGTTCCCATCCGTGAAAACAGGCATTCCAGAAATGTACAGGAAGAAGTTAGTTGAATGTGTTCCAATCCATCCTGCTGTGTATATCTATGTGTTTTAAACACAGATAATGCACAACGCACTCATGCTGGTGGATAGTAAGTTAAAAGCAAAACAAGTGATTTCTTTCTGTAACTATAAACAATTTCTTAGAATAGGTAATCAAGAAATAGGAGAAAATATAGAGTAATTATATAGTGTGCAAAAGTACTTGCTAAGAATTAACATATGTAGGATTTTAGATTGAATAACCTAAAGATCTCAAAGAAATCACTTGGCCTTCCTGGACCTCATTTATATCACGTGATCAAGTACACGCGGGCTTTGGACTCCGTGCTGTGCTGGGTATGCTGCCTCTACTATATCCTAGCTATGACCTTGAGAAAATTCCTTTATCTTTCTGATTCTCTGTTTCTGCATCTATAAAACAGGGCTAATAATACTACCTTCCCTCATGGGAAAAAATAAATTCTAAAATGCATAAAGCATAAAGTGTTTCCTTTGTGGGTAAAACTGGGTTCAGTAAATGATGCTATTATCAGTCATACCATCAAATGAGGAGTTAAGCCAGAAAATGTGAAAGATCGTTTCTTGATCCAACTTTCTAGGTCTCCAAATGCTCAGACCAGGAAATGCACTGAGCCTGTGATAAGAGTATTTGAAATCACAAGAATTTGACTCAGTAGAATAAATGAAAGAAGCCACCCCTGGAGCTCCAAGACCTGCCTTCTTTATTAAACATGTGTTTCATTTTCTATATTCTGATGTGTTGACACCCAGGGCCTTGTGGACCCTGGAGGGACTGCCCTTCTCAGAGTTAGCCAACTCCTAGAGATATTAAACAACTCACCAGCTCAATTTTCTGATGCAAAGGAACAAATCCAGATCTCATACCACCAACCACCTCTCTTACTGGGCTCTAACACTTTGAGCCACTATCCACCTCCCTTAATCACTCCTGAGCCAGATAACCAGTGTCTCTGTGTCCCCTGAGCAGACATAGGGTCTGCTGAAATTATTCAAACTAGCAATCCTAAACCTGCTGTGCCCAGTCATTCCACAGAAACCACAACAGAGGCTCTTATCACACACCCCTAACAACCTCCTAATGCACCCTGGTGATTCACCTCATTCCCCTTGTGCCTCCCTCCTCTAGCCCATGCGTCCTTCTCCTGGAAACCATGAGTATAAAAAACTATCTTCTGTTTGTTGTTAATGGCAGTTGTCTCCTGATCTGTTGGCCTGGCCATACTTCAATAATAATAAAACCTGTATTTTCAAACACTGTCTTCCTCCATGCCTCCCCTAGGGAAGCAGGACTTAGGTCCCTCTCTGGGTTTACTAGTCCATCTCTTGCATTAGATTCTGACTAGTTACTACCTGAAGACATGGTTACTATACAGGGATCAGAATCCCCTTTAGATGCATGTAGTCCAACAGCACATACTTGATGAACAGATGGAACCTTTGAGAAAAGGAAAAGGTGCCCCTTAGGAAGAGAACAAGGCTCAGTAAGTGGAGAAGGGCCCCACTTGACCCTTTGGTGGGTGCCCTTGCGCAGTATACAACGTGCATCTGTGTGTGGCAGCCCTGGACTTTGAACATGCTGAGAATCAGTTTCCAATTAACTCAGCCTGGCCAGAGCTTCAGAAATGAAGGGAGGAAAAAGGGGAAAGAGAGAAAAAGGAAGGATAAAGGCACAAGGAGTGACAAAGAGCAATGAAAACAGTAATGCCCTCTGCCTTCTGCCTACCTGGCTCCTGTCCATGTAAAACCTATATTAACCATTTAAGCTATGGCTTTTTCAAGTTAAGTCTTCCATTAGTTGGAGTCAACCCTGATTTTAGGACTTAAAAAATGCAGACCCAACTGAAAAAGGATATCCAGGTGCTTTCTTCAAGCAAAGGAAGTTGCTATTTATTCAGGGGAATCACACTGTCAAGTCTGGCTATCTACACAGTCTAATTGCAATAATTGTCAGCACATTCTGCTTTGCAAATTGCTATAAGCCTCAATACTCTCATCCTAGTAATCTAGATACTAAAAATAAATATAGGTGATATTCTTCGTAATTGATGCTATTTTTTTCAGTCTTCTCATTGGGAAGGCATCCACTTTACACAGCTTTTCTCAAAGCTAAACTATTTTTAAAATAAGAAGCAAAATAATATAGATCCCAGCTGTAAAATATTTTTCATTAAAGTGACAACCACACTAAATTTTTCCCCAATATATTCATAATAGCATTAAACAGACACATAAAAAATTGAAGAACCAGACCAAATACTTGGAATCTCTAAAATTTTGAAAATTTTTGATTTGAGAAGCATAAAAATGATAATAAAATGAAAATGCAGTAAGAAATTTAAATTCAGTGAAGGATAAAGGGATTCATAAATATACTAATGGAATACAAAGTTGGTAAATAAGTACAAATGAACATTTCTCTAAACAAGTTTATTCCAAGGCAGTAACGAACTTCCACAGAAAGGAGGTGTAACATGTCCATGAAGAAATGTCAGTGGTTTCTAGTAGCTGTTAAAACGTTTTATTTGCATGTGAATTGTTAAAAATCCAGTAAGTAACCCAGTTTGTGGACTCAGAAACTCCGGATGCAACACATGCAAAAAGCAAACCATCAAGAGGAACGGGGAGTCTTCCCAGACAGGCACTTCCTCCTGATATTTTAGAAATACTTGAAATCTGGCCTCAAGTTGGATGTCCCTGAGCCTGGTGGATTCTACTGGCAATCAAGTAAACTTACAAGAGCGATCATAACACAGCATTTACCTTGAGAGTGAACTTGGTGTAGTAGCAATCAGACTGGCTCAACTAGCAGGAGACCTGTTCTGGTACTAATTGTAAGATAAGGCCAAATATTTATCTTCTCTAAACACCTTGGTTTCCTAACCTGGAAACAGTCCTCTTAATGGACACTTTAAAACTAATAAAGTAATCAGAATCATATCAACATCCTCAGCCTGTCCAGGTAAAGATATGGAACTTTCAGCCCTACCCCCCTGACCGCTCGGAGGGGAAAGGTGCTGCAGGCTGAGTTAATCACCAACTGCCAATGATTTAATTAATCATGACAATCATGCCTGTGTAATGGAAGCTCCATAAGTATCCTAAAGGATGAGGTTCAGAGAGCTTCTGGGTTGGTGAATACATCAACGGTCTAGGAGTATGACATGCCCAGAGAAGGCATGGAAACTGTACCTATCCTCCTGCCCTGAAACTGTCCTACTTTTCTCTTCTGTTTAGATGTTACTCAGTTCTATCCTTATAATAAACACATAATAGTAAGTAAACTGTCTTCCTGAGTTCTATAAGCTATCCTAACAAATTATCAACTCTGAGGGGTGGTGGAATGGGAACCCCCCCCCCATTTGGAGCCTGTATATCAGAAAAACAACAGACTTGTGATGGGTGTCTGAAGTAAGGGACAGCAGTCTTGCAGAACTGAGCCCTTTACATCTGAGGTCTGTGGTAATTCCAGGTAGTAAACATCAGAAATGGATTAAATTGTATGCAGCCAGGTGGTGTCCACAGAGAGTTGAAGGATTAACTGGTCTAGAAAACCCACACATTTGGTTTCAGAAGTGTTGTCAATAAGATGATTGTGGACACCCTAATGAATTAGTTACAAATTAATTTAAGTACAGAAAAATATTATAAGCTGGGAAAAGTAGTTAATTGGCTATTAAATACTAGGAGATGAAAAACTGTAAGTGCCAAATATATTCCCCCAAAAATGATTTATTAAAGTTGTTATAGAACAACTAATAACAACTATGTTATTTAAAATTGTTAAATAACAACTATGCTATACTTACATGATAGCATCAAGCAAGGATCCCTAGAATTACTGTAGGTATACCTATTTTTAGGCACACCACCCTATTTCTCTTTATCCTATCCTCCGCTGCATGCCTCAATTCACTGAAATGGCCAAACTTTTTCAAAATTTTCTTCGACATCCCAGGATACATCATTTAAAATTGCCATCTCCAGAAAAACACCACCATATTCAAGAAAACTTCATAATTTTGTCAGCTTGGTAAAGGGGAATAGAAGCCCAAGCATTAGGCTCTGAGAGACGTGTCCTGGAATCAGTAATTCATTACATACGATCTTGGCAAGCTACTAAACTTGCCCCACCTTCAAATTTCTCAAGTAAAATAAGAAGAAGAAGAAATGCAAAGTTGAATTGTTTCAGGAATTAGAGGTAAAGCATAGATAATGCCTGGCATATGGTGTGTGTTCAATAAATGTTAGCTATATATAATGCTTATGCAGTAGGTGTTTGCTTGTAAGAGTATATAACTACTCCATATTAATTTCTTTTTCCAATTATACTATAAGTTCAATGAGCACAAAATCTTTTTACAGTACTTCTTTAGAATGTTTCACAGTCTAGTAGACCAGTTGGTATACAGTAGTGCAAAACCCATTTTCACACCCGTGAAATCACAGGTGCATAAAGAGCTCCTAATTTCCCTAAGAGGAAGAGAAGAGACTGCTTTAGTTGCAAAGATAACAGTGGCCACCAAACCACAGTTGTGACTAAGGAGAGGGCAAGGGGAAGGATTCCTGAGTTGCTAACCCGTGAAGGAGTGTATCTGTATCCACAGAATGGGAGAATGGAAGCCCTGCAATGAAGTCCTGGGCTGGACTGGGCTGTGAAGAGAGTTGGAGGTTTGGGGAAAATGGTAGATTCAAATTTAAAGAGAGTTATATGTGAGAGCTTTTTTGTTGTTGTTTTAATGTTTATTTAGTTTTGAGAGTGACAGAGAGAGAGAGAGAGAGAGAGAGAGAGGGAGTGGGGGAGGGGCAGAGAAAGAGGGGGGCAGAGGATCTGAAGCAGGCTCTGCTACGCTGACAGCAAGAAGCCTGATTTGGGGCTTGAACTCACAAACAAGGAGATCATGACCTGAGCTGAAGTCAGATGGCCAACTGACTGAGCCACCCAGGCTTCCCTTTGTGAGAGCTTTTTGAGTGAAGTTATGGGAAGTGAAAAGCATGAGGAGATCTTTGAGGCAGCTCAAAGATCTGAGGCTTAAGTTAGCTCGGAGAACAACTTTCATCCAAATGTAAGACCTATACAGAAGTAACTTAATTTCAACCCCCAAGAAAAGTCAATGAATCAGC
Organism: Panthera pardus; assembly: GCF_024362965.1. Classification (NCBI taxonomy): domain Eukaryota; kingdom Metazoa; phylum Chordata; class Mammalia; order Carnivora; family Felidae; genus Panthera; species Panthera pardus. The sequence continues at coordinate 112,260,639 of NW_026526765.1, forward strand.
TCTGGCATCATAGTAGCATTGTGTACTTTGAAGAAAATATTTTTAAGTACGAAATACTTTATAATTCTCAAAATAATTTATGTTATTTGAAATATATTTTTTACATTAAAAACAGATAATTATGTACCTCTACAAATCATTTCTGTCAAAAACCTAGATTGAGAAGTTACTAGAGATTATTAGATTGACTTAACACACGAAGTTGGCGTTTTACCTAAATGATCATGACAGCCATCTTTAAGCATCTGTAAAGTATAAGGGGAAACTAGGAGCTGTCAGCCAAAGGAAGGACTGTTATTTTAGCAGCAGAAAAAACATGGTCAGCGAGTTGAGAGATGTGTGGTTACAAAATTAATTTAATTTTCAATTCACCAAATTTCTTCAGAGTTGAGGGACCTTTCTTAAGCCTGAACATGAGAGTCACATTGATATGACAGTTGGTTGCTTAAAGCTCAAAAGGAAGAGAATGAACCAGGACCCAAATGTGAAGCAATGAACATAGCTCTTTCTATCTCCATAGACAGGGCTGTATATTCCAAAGAGGTACCCTCCCAACAAAAAGGGCTTTGAGGACTGGAAGAGTAGTGAAAGGTCCTCAGACAACTTTTCCAAGCTCTTACACCAGTTCTGTTTAGACTTGGATGACTCCTGAATTATAATAAATAAAACAGTAAGCTGCCCAAAAGGATACCTGTCTGTGTGCATACCTACATCTTTAAAGTTACACCTAAGAACTTTAAGATACTTAAAGGTCACTCGGTTTATACCGATATTTTAATAAAGTGGTATTTATTTTTAAAAAAAGGTTTATATTTTGTACTCTGGGATTTATCTTTCTTCCAGTTCTCCATATTTGAGGAGGGAGATTTATCATCAGTCCTACAGATTACCCCTGAGGCCAGTGCAAAATGGTAGTAGATATCAGAATTATCTCAGAGGAAGGTGGGAAACATCTCTTGGGAGGAAATACCTGTTTACAGCTCAAGTTAATTTGAGTGGCAGAGGCACAAATAAACAGGGAAAAGGGGCCAAAACACTGCATAAATGTTCCACACCATTGTACCCATATATTCCATGATATACATAAAATGCTTACTCCACAAATCTCTTTTGGTGTCACTAACTTTTATTTCATTCTTACATTACCTTAAACCTGTTACCCACATACATTTTTCTTCTGCTTCTCACTTGCTATTGTCCTAATTTTATCCCAAAGATTTAAAGAAACTTTGATCTTCTGCAGGGGTGGGAAGAGGCAAAAAGCTAGTCAAATGGTCTCAAAAGTTAGTGGGAAAACATCTGCTTAGAGGAAAACCCTGTTTAAAGTAAATATTTTATTTCATTTGTTTTGTTTTGCTTGTGTGAATAAACATAACTCTTAGAGCTGAGAAAAGAAGGTCTGTGAAAGGTAAATAGACTATGTTCAAAGTTTTATGTGGGGCTTTATAAAGGTACCAAACTTAAGTTTTCTCTACATTTGGTCATTGACCTTTTCTTTACAATGCCCAGGACAAGATGCTCCCTATGATCTAAAAGGCTAGATTGACTTTGCCAACTTTGTGGATTACAAAAGTGGCATAGAGGGATTCACAGGCTTGTTCAGGGTCATACAGATCATGAAAGGCAGAGCCTAGCTTCTCATTGAGTGTTCCTTCAACCACCAACACAACATATATTTGGATTTTCTTTCTTCTGAAGACTCTAAGAAGTAACATTTCACAATAAGGCATAGTTTAGTCTCCATACCTTAAAGAGGCATCACTCTACTGTCTTTGAAACAGAATTTTCCAAGCAAAGAATCTAGAAATGGAGTCTGTGGACCCATGGGGACAGAACAAGGCAGAAAGTGTTTCTCTTTCATACATCTAGGTTCAATGTCATAGACTGAAGAACATTGTCATTTCAAAGTCACTTACCCAAATCTGAAGCTTGATTCTCTTTTCATTTTTGAATACAGTTTTTACTTTGAAATCGATCCCAACTGTGCTGACGAATGCAGATGTAAAGGAGTCATCCGCATAACGGAACAGGAAAGATGTTTTCCCCACACTGCTATTGCCAATGATGAGCAATTTGAACATGTAGTCAAAGTTCTGATCAGAGGAGTCTTTCTGGCCATACCTGGCATCTTGGGAAGAGGCCATCTGTGATTAAAAAAAAAAAAATGAGGATCAGTCTTCCGTTTGATATGAAGCTAGCAGCACACTCATTATTGGCCTTGCCAGAAACAGATGTCAGACCACTCAGGAGACCAGATGAGAATGCTCCCCAGTTTTCCTCTGATGCTGGTATCCATGGCAATAATTCCCTGCTGTAAGACAGAACAGCAAATCTTACAGCTCTTTCCAGCTGTGTTGGTGTTTGTCACTGCTCAGCATTCAGAACCAATCAAAGACACCAAAGGAGACATCTATGAGGGTTACATGAAAAGCAAAGATATGAGGAACAGGCCAGAGCATGTGGGCTCTGCAACTTTATAATCCCAGTGATGGACACACCAAAGTGGCTGAACAGCAGGGTGTTTCTTACTGAATTATCTGAATTATTAGAGTCTCTCTTATTTCCTAAGAAAGTGCACCCAAAGCATGTATCTATTTCATCTATTAACATCACATTAAATCAACATCCTAAAATAAATGGTAGTCCCTTTCAAATTAAAAATGGGGATAGCAAGGGGTGTCTGGGTGGCTCAGTCGGTTAAGCATCTGACTTCGGGTCAGGCCACGATCTCACATCATGGTTTGTGGGTTCAAGCCCCGCATCAGGCTCTGTGCTGACAGCTCAAAGCCTGGAGCCTGCTTTGGATTCTGCATCTCCCTCTCTCTCTGCTCCTACCCTGCTTGTGCTCTGTCTCTCTCTCTCAAAAGTAAATATTTAAAAAATGACAATGGCAAGTATTTATGGTTCAAGCACTGTGTGAGAAATTTACTGAAACCTCACAACAACCCAACGAAGTAGATTCATATGAAAATGAGAAAAATGACACTCAGAGCTATGATCAGGTAATGTGCTCAAATTCACACAGGTATGAGTGTCAGAAGACCATTCGAGTCAGGTAATACAGCGACAGGGCTCATATTATTAAACTCTACCTTGTTTCTCAATGATGACTAGGGAAATATGCACACGAGCTCTAAAAGACAATGTAGGAAATATTTAATTATGAAATGCATCAATGAAGAATCCCAGCTGGGTTCATACCTTGGCTCTACCATTTCCTGGCTGTGTGACTTTGAGTCGGTTTATTATTTTAAAACAGTGTGCCTCGGTTCTTTCTCTTACTTGACATGGAAATAATTATCATCTAAGTTGGAACACTTGTGAAATAATAGAGGCTATATCTGGAAAGCAGATATGTGAAGCACCTAGTATAGCATAGACAACGATCTTTATGATTAATTATAAACGCTTTACACGGATGTGGATTTTTTCTCACTTTTTTGAGGACCATCTAAACAGCCATCAGAGCAGATGCTGTGTGACTTCTAAACACCATTTGGCTCAATACAGAAAAGGAGTGTTTAGAACAGTAAACCTCACTGGTTAGTGTACTTCCTTACATTTTCTGGTGCCTTGAATTCTTTGGCAATCGCTGTGCTGTCCAATATACCCCAATATGGTAGCCACTAAGCACAAATACCTGTTTATATTTAAATTAATTAAAATCAAATAAAATTTAAAATTCAGTTCCTGAGTCACACCACCCACATTGCAAATGCACAACAGTCACGGGTGGCCAGTAGCTACGGTATTGGACAGCACAGATATAGAGCATTGGCATAACTGCAGAAAATTCTATTGGATGGTGCTAGGCTAGACAGACAGCCTTTTCTCATTTCCAACAAAATCTGATTAACAATAATCTGTCTCTTGGGGAAGGTGGCCAAGAGAGAAGCCTAGGAAAATAGGAGAATGCTTGGAACAGTAAAGAGTGCTCACCCTCATCTAAGACAACATTAGTTGTTGAAATCACATTCATGTGTTTATAAACAATTAAGGGAAAAGGGAAAAAAGGAGACGGTGAGATAACATATTCTCTTTCTACCGATATTTAGTGACAGTAATAGAACACAATTATATGTATAAGAATAAGGACAAAAAGAAAATCTGTATATATTATTAAATTTAAGGGCGCCTGGGTGGCGCAGTCGGTTAAGCGTCCGACTTCAGCCAGGTCACGATCTCGCGGTCCGTGAGTTCGAGCCCCGCCTCAGGCTCTGGGCTGATGGCTCGGAGCCTGGAGCCTGTTTCCGATTCTGTGTCTCCCTCTCTCTCTGCCCCTCCCCCGTTCATGCTCTGTCTCTCTCTGTCCCAAAAATAAATTAAAAAAAAAAAATTTAAGGGCAGTAAAAATTTTGATGACACTTCACACTTTCTTATTAAAGCTTCAGCATTCGTCTTTTTAAGTCCATGCAACCACACCAATGTCTTCAATAATTACAACTTGCAATGAGTGTTTGCCAATATGCAAAATGGGGCCACTAAAACAGGCAGATATCATGATTTTCCTTTCTGGCCCAGCGGTCTACATGCTAACGTAAACCTCCACCAACACAAGCAGCAAGACAAGAACAAAAATAGGATCATAACTCTGGACTATAAGTTTGAACAATGGTGTCTTGCTCTGATGACTTCTGAAGTCAGGAAACTGTTCCGTGTGGCACCCCCATTCCTGCAGACATTGTCCTTTCACCAATTAATACTAACCCCCCTTAAGGAAATGCTGAGGTTAGCCAAGCCTGCAAATGGCCTTTGTTAAGAAGATCTTTCTACCATCTTTTATATGAAGAAGCCCAGATGCTAGGTTCTTGGAGAAAAATGTTCAGCTATGCCACAGTCAGAAAACGGACACTACAACTTTCCTAGAGCTGCCCATACTCAGCCTGCTAGCCTACCATATAGTGTAATCTATCACTGGAAGGGGGTATCCAACTGAGTCCTGTGAATCTCTAGGATGCCTTACAGGAAAATGTGACAAATAAAGCTGCTATCAATCCCAAGTCCTATTCCAAAACCTGCAGAAATATCAACATTATCAACATCAGCCTTTTAAAATGTAATTATAGAGATTTAGATGGAGAAAACCATCCTGGGGCTTTCTCTGATAAGAGAAAATGAAGAGGTTCAATTTCAAGAGCTGATATACCTTGTGGGGTCAGCAGCAAAGAAGGTGGTGGGAACACAGAGGGTGTCTATGATGCAGGAGGACAAAGCTGGTAAACAGGTAGGTGTATCCAGAGCCTCTAAAGGACTAATTAGAAGAGTTTCCTAACACACTATTCTTGAAGGTATTTTTTTTTTACTATTTCCTGACTTATATCCCCAATAAGATTCACAAAGAGCCAAAAATATGTGCATTGGGAATGTATAGGTCTTACATTAAACCTCAGAATAATGAAGCAAATCCTGGCCCAGAGGATTAACAAAGAAGTTTCCCTAATCTTGCTGAGAACAGATATGAAGTGGTTTGACAGCATATAAGTGTCAAAGGCACTCGTAGTCACTATGTCAACTTATTGACACTTCTAAATACTAAGTCATGTGAACATTTTCATAGTTTTCATGGGAAAATAGAGCTGTAATTTGAAAACATCAGTACACGTGAAGTAACTTTCCAGAAAGTAAATCAGATTTCATAAGAGATGTAAAAGAGAACTCTTTAAATTGCATTCATCTTGAATTAATTAAAAAACAATCACCGAGTGGAAAGAATCTTTGAGGTAGTCCAACTTTCCACTCATTCCAAGAGTCCCTTCTGCTGGCATGTGAGCATCTCAGGTTAGTATTCTAGCCTGGCCCTTCACACAGAGTGACAAAAAGTTTAGGAGGTTATGAAGCACTATATTTCATTGCAGAACAACTGCAATTGTTATAAATTTCTTTCTTAGATTTAAGTCAAAATCTACTTCCCTATAGCTTTTTCTTATGTGGTCTAGATTCTGCCATATGTATGTATGTACGTATGTATGCATTTGAGAGACAGAGATAGAGAGGACGCATGTGCACGTGTGTGTGCAAACACAGCAGAGAGGGGAGGGACAAAGGAAGGGAGAGAGAGAATCTTAAGCATGCTCCATGCACACAGTGGAGTCCATGTGGGGCTCAATTTCAAGACAGTGAGATCATGACCTCACCCAAAATCAGAAGTCAGATGCTTAACCAACTGAACCACCCAGGCAACCCTAAATTTTGCCTTATAAATCAAGAGAGTTGACTCTTCTCCCATCTGAAAGAACTTCACGTGACTGAAGGAACAAATCACAGCTCCACAAGCTTTTCCTTGGATGATCCCTTTACTCCTTTCCCCTCACAAGACATGTCCAAAAAAATCCCACACATCCTGCTAGATTAAACTGACATCTCTTCAGATGTCAACGTCCCATGGGTGGCCCCAAAATTGCTCACAATATTCCAGATACAGTAGTGCAGAGTAAAATGAGACTATTATATTTCATCACAATTGACTTAATAAAGTCTTCTCAAATGCTCAGGTCTTTTTTCACATTAACTGTAATAAACATAGGTCTCCCCTATCCCTATCCTTATCCCTATCCTATACTTGGGCAATTGATTTTTTTTAATGGAAATGCTAACCTTTATATGTACCCTATTACATTTCCTCTTGTTCATTGTAATTTGCAATTCAATTCTGATAATTTTATGTCCTTTCATCAAACACATTACTTATCCCTTCCAGATTTATTTCATTCCTAAGTCTGATCAGTATGCATTTGATTTATTCATTTAAGGCTCTGATCAAAATGCTAATGAGTTTGTAGACAAACAACAATAAACTTTTTACCCTGTTAAATATACATGAATCTGTAGATGAGATTTCTACAATATGTCAAGGAATTTGGCAAATTTAAAGCAAATCCTTAACCTCTGGGAGTTGGTGTCTTGAGAAACCAGTGTTGCCCTCCTAGGTATGCCTTGGTTCAACTGCAGGTGAACAGATCATGGATTTCATTGATGTGTCAGTTTCATTTCACTTCCAGCTCCTCCAGAAGTCCTACTGACTAGGGACCAAACAGATTACCTCTGACTAACATGTGCAATCACAGCCCACTTCAGCATTTTTGACATTTGTTTTTCAAAATAAAGGGGAAAAGCAAATTATTTTCAGGGAGTCCCCCGGGCACTTAAGAATCTAAATTGTACTAAGCCACTTTGTGGATCTCATGAGAAACACAAAAACAAGTCATTTTAAGTTTACTGTGTTCCCACTACTACTACTGATAACAGCCTGAGGGACAGTGGGAAGATGAAGGAGGATAAATTATACAGAAAAGGACATGTAGTTCTCTGAAACTGGAAGGATAAAAGCAAGGATGAGGCAGATGTATTTAAGGGCACAAATGCACAAAGTAGTTTCAAATCTCAATCATTGCTACCTGGCAAAAAAAGAAAAATAAGAGGAGCTATTCCTGAGAGCTCTAAAGTCAAGACTAAAACTTGAAAACCAATAAGGAAAATATGAAAAGTTAAGATTCCCAAATGTCCGTCATCTGGTCCCCAGGTGGTTTCTCCTGGGGAAGGTCCCGGTCTGGGCACTTTGTCGCCTTCCCGTCTCTCTCTGAATGGACCAGAATTGTGATGTTCTAGGCAGTCTCTGGCCAGCAATTTCTCCATGTGTGTGTCTGCTGCTGTTTGTTCTGGAATGAGCCAGGTGAGAAGCAGTAGAACACTGTTCATGCCACTGTGGACACAGCACCACTTAGCTGAGAAGATGCTGTCCAGGAAACTGGAAGCAGCCAAGCCACTGGATAATTCCAACACTGACCCCGGCTCTGAGGGAAAGGCCTGGAAAAGTAGGGCAGCATTCAGAAACTGCCTTGGTCTCTTTTCTTTGTCAGCAGGGAGTGAATTACTCTTTCACGGGACTCAAGGGAGAATGTGTATGATGGTATGCCAAATGATAGTAATGCTTCCAAGATGCAAATCACTATGTATTTTAAAGGTACTGCTTAGGCTAAATTTCACAACACTCCTTTTAGCCCATTTCTGAATCTCTATCTCCTGCACAGCTTCTCTAGTAGAAGAGTATAACTTTCAGCTTATGTACGGAAAGATGGTAAAATGACTGCAGTAACAGCCCTTATAGGCACTGTACTATATGCTTTATATATATTATCACACCTAATCCTGTTACTCCCCCAGGATTTCACTATTAGTACCCCCATATTAGAGAAACTGTGTGTATTTAAAAAGGGCTTCTTTTCTCTCCTCCTGCCAGAAGCATGAGGGGATTTTCTCTAATCCTCACTGTGAGAACTTGACAGGGGTTCTGAAGGCAAAATTCACAAAAGTGTGCCCCCCACTGGCCCCACCAAACTGCACCCACTAGAGGTTTTATCTCTTGGATTTGTCCACAGTGAGGCACCAGCAATCCACCAATTACAGCTCATGTTTTCCTACCTCAGTACTGGTTCCCATGAAGGTTTCTGTTCCAGGAATTTGTGATTCTCTTTATCAGGTTATCTGTCCCTCCAATCTAAGGGGAGCATTTTTCTCCATGACTTCAATTCTCTGGTGAATCTAAGAGTTGGTAAGTTTTACTTTTTTTTTTAGATTTTTGTTTTTCTTTTTTAGTTTTTAATGTTATTTATTTTCGAGAGAGAGAGAGAGATAGCCCAAGAGGGGGAGGGGGCAGAGAGAGAAGGAGACAAATAATGTGAAGCAGGCTCCAGGCTCTGAGCTGTCAGCACACATGACCTGAGCTGAAGTCAGACACTTAACTGACTGAGCCACCGAGGCGCCCCAAGTTTTTTTTTCCTCATGTAAGGATTGCAGTGACAACTTCCAAGCTCCTTAGCTACCGGAGAAGAACCCAAAGTCATTATCCCCATTTTGAGCAAACTAAGTGTATTTGAGAGGAAATTTAAGTAGGAGGTCCTGGTTTTCCAATAGGTTATCTTGATTTCTCTCAGTCTGTATACTGAGCCCTCATTACCTGGACCAAATGTGTTCTTCAAGAGTTAAAGACATATGGGTTCAGCTAGTTCACCCTTCTCTTCATCAAACTAACAAGCCTCCAATTTCTACCACAGAGGAGAATATTCAAAGAGGTAAGGACACTTCTCTTTGCTTCTAAAAAAAATACATTCCTTTGTTGAACAAAGGCATGACTTCAATTTGATATATTTTTAAATTAATTATAATGGTTTTTGAATCTTCTAGGAAGTCTAGGTATGTATTGCTACAGTGTCAAGAAAAATGAAGTTTATCAAAGCATGTAAAAACTATTCCTACTAGTATCAAAGACCAGCGTTCTCCAGCCCATTCTCCACCTCAATCCTGGTAGTTACAGAGGGTTCCCAGAGGGAAAGAGAGCCTGTACAGAGGCCAGGTAGCAGCCCAGTAAAGGAGATGCCCAGGCCATAGAAGAATGTGAGCAAGGTTTTCTGGGAAGAGAGAACCACAGGAGTGGGAGAGCTCTCCAGAATCTTATGATGCAATCCTGACAGTTGCAAAGAAGCGCAGCCCTGGTCCCAGCGGCTCCTGCACATCCTCACGGATGCTGAAGCCAGACAGTCATGAGTGCAGTCCTGATGAGTCCAGCTACAGCAATTCATGCCTTATAAATCACAGCATGAAGGAAGGTTAGAAAACACGATTCCACTTCTTTTCTAGAAGTTCTGAAATTATGTGCGTGCAGATGCATCTGTGAAAAAAAAACTATAGTCTTCATGTGATGTGAATATGGGTAAAGAGCACATACTCTGTGGTCAGGCTGCCTGAGAAGGAATCTCAGATTTTGCTACTTGCATAAACTTGGTCACGATTTTAAATTTTTTGTTATTTTTTTAGGTATGCTAAGCTATAATTTCCTCACCTATGAAAGAGGAATTATAGTAAGATCATCAAAGTAAAATTGTTGGCATGTGTTATATCCTTGATCAAACCCATTCACTTTCTTCTCCAACTCACATTGGCACTACTCTCTGAAAATGGGAATGGTCAATTTTGTGAAATTTGCTTCCTCTCATTTCCTAACTTTAGAGGGCATGAGGTTTGACACCCAACACTTCCACTCTGTGGAGCTGCATAATTGCTGAGATAAACATGTTACTCTTTCACTTAAAATATTATGACATGGAACCAATAGCACTCATCAAAATGCCTCTCAGGACAGAAGCTGAGACCCGAGCACAGACAGAAGTGTTCTGTGGTCTAAAAGGCTGCAGGGAGGGGTATGTGGCCAATGGCCATATGCCCTGTGATATGACCTCTCCTGTGACATTGCGGCTGCCCAGGAACTTGTAGAGAATTCCTAAACTCATGAAACTCTTGAGTATGAATGAGCTTTTGTAGAAACTGGGAGAGACCTGAGTTTCATGTCTGCACTAATAAGGGGGCAGAATTCAAGTAATACATGGTATGAAAAGCATAAGAAAGGAAGCTCCAGGAACTTGAATGATAGGGAAACTCTCCTCTTATGTGGCCTTGGAGTTGGTTTTAAGTGAAATTCACCCTAATTTCTGATATTAAATTTGGTAAATCACCAAAGCCCACAATATTATTATAAACACCAATACTGTAACATAACTTCAAGGTTGCTAAGAGACTAGATCTTCATTGTTACCAGCACATAAAAGAAATGGCAACTGTATAACCTGATAAAGTTGTCAGCTAACTCCACAGTGGTAATCATATTACAATACATAAATGTATCAAATCAACATGTTACATATCTTAAATTTATACAATGTTACATTTAACTATATTTCAATAATAACAGTTTTTAAGTCACAATATCATTATTTCAAGGTCAGAAATCATTAAAAGGCTTCCATATATAAACATAAACATATATATATACATATATATACATATAGATATAGATACAGGCATAGATATATACAGTACCTTACATACAATCTGGTTATCTCCATCTTTTCCCAAAAACCTTCTAAAACAATGACTACAGGTTTTCATAAAAATAAAATTCCATATAGAAAAAGAGAAATAGAAAAGCAAGAGCAACAAAAGTTTGGGATTTGGAAGTGAATGACTAGAGAAGAGGGATTCTTAGGCCTGCACAAAAAACCTTAATGTGCAGAATCTGAAATGGTCTTGGGAATGGAGATGGCAAGTGTCCTGATTATGGGGTGTGGCTACAGTGACCAGCTCTCCTAGTTTTCCTCAAACTGAGAGGTTTCATGGGACATTGCAGGGCTTTCAGTGCTAAAACCCAGAAAGCTGGGATGGTTGGTTACCCAGACTAGGGCATGCAAACAAGACAAATGGTTGAAAATCCAAGCCCCACATAGCCAAGAAACCATCTTCCCCATATGCAACTTTTTTTTAAAGAAAATTGAGTTTTAAATATTTTTAAAATCAGCAAATATTCTTGACATTCATATTTCCTATATGCAGATGGCAATCTGTCAATTTATACAAATTAAAGGGACTCTCTCTTAGCAATAAAATGTAGAGAACCACTTAAAACTTTTCTCACAGATATGGATAAAATACACATAAAGCTTTCTCATCATTTCTTGGTAGCAAAAAATAGCAGACATGTTGTTCTCAAATACCTGCTCTCTCTAGTTGGATACATTTTCATTCAGGAACACAAAACGAGATTCTCATAGGATATACTAGATCCTAGATTTCCAAAACCGGGGAACTGTACCTGAATTCTGCAGAATCAAAATATTCAGTATCAGCCCAGGCATCTATAATTTTTAAAGTATCCCATATGATTATTTTGACCAGACAGTTTGGCATTCTTTGGATTAACAAATTTCCACATGGAAATCAGGGTAGGTGTCCATTGTCAAGGCCTCAGGGATATACAAAAGAGGAGACTGAGTAATCTGACATTTAGGCTGAGATCCAGAGGAAGTGGAAAATGGGATCCTAGCACTCTCTGCTGCTGTCTTCACCAGTTAGTAACCCCTTCTGCCAATAGCGACAACAGATCTCATCCCCATAATGCTGACTCTGCAAAGAAATTCCTATACTCTAAGAAGGCCCAGTCTGCCCAGGTAAGCTGATTTCTGAGAAATCTGTTACTTATCTTAGCCCTGGTAAGAGCCAGAACCTTCTAAGGCCAGTGATGCTCACTGGGAAGTCTCTGTCAGAGTGTGAGGAAGAATGGCATCATAAGAAGCAGTAATCAATTTTGCAGAGCAAATTGCAGAGCAAATGAGGCTGTGTGCCGCCCAGCTCTGATGAAGGTGGCCTTGACTTTCTCTATCAGTCAATTCAAAAAATAACACACAAGTGGACTTTACTTCCCCTAACTCCATAAGAAAGCACCTGACAGCTACAGGAGGCCAGTGTCTAAGTTGAAACCACAAGGTAAAGAATGTCTCTTGTAAGAGCACTTCTTCCTGAGAAGAAAATAAAATGTAAACAGAATAAATATACTCAGTACTCTGTGGTATAGTGAAAAGACTCTTCTAAAAATACCTAGCAAAATACTCTAAACATTCCCACTGGGGAAAAAAAGCCTAA